>NC_135477.1:189434803-189784126 GCF_052094955.1 Ictidomys tridecemlineatus | reverse complement strand
GAAGGCTTTGGAAGCCTTTGAGATATTAAAAAGGGGCCTTACTTCAAGACCCTGTCCCCAACTTACCTATGGAACAAAATTTAACCTGCTTGTCACTGACAGAGGAAAAATAACCCTAGAACTAGTCACAAAAGGGCTAAGGATAGTTGGTAAAGTGCTTACCTCACATGCACAAGGCACTGGGTTCAATCCCAGCACAACATACACACACACACACACACACACACACACACACACACACACACACACACCACCCACATAGACAACAAATGGAATATCTCAGTAAGAAGCTTAACATAGTAGCTTCCTCCTCTAATAAAAAGTCTCATATCTTTAGATCAGGCTCAGCTGACGACAGGTCTGAGACACAAAGGGGGAAGAAAAAAAATAAAAAGTGTCTTTTACCTGAACTCATGTTAGTCTGAGGCAACAAGTAAACTGTATGCTGCTTTACTAAGATAATTAATGACTGTGTCACTTGTTCTAGGACGCTTTTTTTAGTTCTATACTTTTGAGCTCCTGGTTTTATGGTGAAATCCACATTTTGGTCCTGCATAGCTAGGTTAATATGTTTTCCTAGTCAGTCCTATTTTTGTTCAACTATACAGTTTTTGTTTGTTTGTTTTGTTTTTACACACTGCTTTGATCAAAGGAAATTGGGAAGGGTTAGCTCTTAATCTAATAGGTTTTAAAAACTACATAGCCAGGAATGGGGTTGTGGCTCAGCAGTAGAGCATTTGCCTAGCACATACAAGGCCCAGGGTTTGATCCTTAGCACCACATAAAAATAAATAAACAAAATAAAGGTATTGTGTCCAACTACAACCAAAAAGTAAATATAATGCGCCCCCCCCAAAAAAAACCCTACATGGCCTGTGTTGTTTGTCTATGTGTGTACATGGGTCTATTGTCATGTCTACATGTATTTGGGTATCAAAATTGGTATATGGATAAATGAGCCCTCACAAATTAAAATGTTTTAAAAAAGAAAATGCATACAAATACCTCTAATTCCTGTGATTTAAAAAGTTTAATTTAAATCAGGTAAACAAATGGAAGTAAAGTCACAAGTTTTGCTAGGTGGTCCAACAACTAATAATATGTTGATATCTATAAAATGTCTAATATCCATTGTTTCTAGGATTTTTCTTCAACAAGGAAGAGAAAGCTAATTCTGTTAAATACACTTGTTTGAAATCTTGAGTTTTGAAAATGAGTAAACTAGATTTGACATATATGGTATTAATCATAAATGTGTTTATTAGAGACATCTAATTAATTTACAAAGTTAAAATGCTGTTAAATATAACATCAACTTCTCTTTTTTAATTTTTTATTTGTTTTAATTAATTATACATGACAGTAGACTGCCTTTATGCACTGTGATATGTCCTATATAGATGGGATACAATTTCTCATTTTTCTGAGTGTACATGTTGCAGAACCATATTGGTCATGTAGTTACATATATACATACAGTGATAATGTCTGTTTCATTCTACTGTCTTTCCTATCTCCACATCCCCTCCACTTCCCTCCCATCACTTCCCTCTATCTAATCTAATGTAACACTATTCTTCTCTTGTGCCCCCCACCTTATTGTCAATTAGCATCTGCATATTAGAGAAAATACTTGGCCTTTGGTTTTGTGGAATTGGCTTATTTCACTTGGCATGATATTCTCCAACTCCCTCCATTTACAGGAAAATGCCATAATTTCACTCTTCTTTAAACTGAGTAATATTCCATTGAATATATATACCATATTTTCTTCATCCATTCATCTACTGAGGGACACCTAGATTTGTTCCATAGTTTAGCTATTGTGAATTGAGATGCTACAACATTGATGTGGCTGCATCACTGTAGTATGCTGATTTTAAGTCCTTTGGGTATAAACTGAGGAGTGGGATAGCTGGGTCAAGTGGTGGTTCCATTCCAAGTTCTCTGAAGATTCTCCATACTGCTTTCCATAGTGGTTGCACCAGTTTGCAGTCTCACCATCAATGTATGAGTGTATCTTTCCCCCCACATCCTCGCCAACATTTATTGTTGCCTGTATTCTTGATGATTGCCATTCTGAGGGGAGTGAGATAATATCTTAGAATAGTTCTGATTTGCATTTCTCTAACTGCTAGAGATGCTGAACACTTTTTCATATATTTATTAATTGATTGTATTTTTCTTCTGTGAAATGTCTGTTCAGTTCCTTAGCCCATTTATTGATTGGGTTGTTGTTGTTGTTGTTGTTATTATTATTTGATGTTAAGTGTTTTGAGTTCTTTATATAATTTAGAGATTAATGCTTTATCAGAGGAACATGTGGTAAAGATGTTCTCCCAATCTGTAGGCTCTCTCCTCACATTATTGTTTCCTTTGCTGAGAAGAACCTTTTTAACCTGAATCCACCTCATTTATTAATTCTTGATTTTACTTCTTGTGCTTTAGGAGTCTTGTTAAGGAAGTCAGATCCTAGGCCAACATGGTGAAGATTTGGGCCTATTTTTTCTTCTATTAGGTGCAGGGTCTCTGTTCTAGTGCCTAAGTCTTTAAACCACTTTGAATTGATTTTTGTGCAGGGTGAGAGATAGAGGTTTAATTTCATTTTGCTACATATGGATTTCCAGTTTTTTCAGCACCATTTATTGAAGAGGCTACCTTTTCTCCAGTGAATGTTTTTGGCACCTTTGTCTAGTATGACATAACATATTTATGTGGGTTTGTCTCTGTGTCTTCTATTCTGGTCTACAATGGTACTGTGGGTCTCTTATTTTTCCAAACAAATTTCATGATAGATTTTTCTATTTTATGAAGAATGTCATTGGGATTTTAATAGGAATTATATTAAATCTGTATAACGCTCTTGTTAGTATGGCCATTTGGCAGTATTAATTCTGTCTATCAAGGAGCATGGAAGATCTTTCCGTCTTCTGAGGTTTTCTTCAGTTTCTTTCTTTAGTGTTCTGTAGTTTTCATTGTAGAGGTCTTTCACCTCTTTTGTTAGATTGATTCCCAGGTGGGGTTTTTTTTTTTGAGGCTATTGTGAATAGAGTACTTTTTCTAATTTCTCTTTCAGTAAATTTATCTCTGATGTGTAAAAATTTGTTAGATTTATGGGTGTTGATTTTATATCCTGCTACTTTGAATTCACTTATTAGTTCTAAAAGTTTTCTGGTAGAATTTTTTGGATCTTCTAGATATAGAATCATGTCATTTACAAATAGTGATAGTTAGAATTCTTCTTAACCTATTTGCATCCCTTTAATTTTTTTCTTTTGCTAATTGCTCTGGCTAGAGTTTCAAGGATGATGTTGAATAGAAGTGGTAAAAGAGGACATCCTTATCTTGTTCCAGTTTTTAGAGAATATGTTTTCAATTTTCTCCATTTAGAATAATGCTTGCTGGCCTTGGGCCTAGCATATGTAGCTTTTACAATGTTGAGGTTATGTTCCTACTATCCCTAGTTTTTCTAGTGTTTTGAACATGAAGGGGTGCTGTATTTTGTCAAATGCTTTTTCTGCATCTACTGAGATGACCATGATTCTTGTTTTTAAGTCTATTAATATTAATATGAAGAATTATGTGTATTGATTTTTGTATGTCGAACCAACCCTAAATCCCCTGGGATGAACCCCACTTGATCGTTGTGCACTATCTTTTTAATATGTTTTTGTATACTATTTGCCAGAAGTTTTTAATCTTTATTTTGGTGGGGTTCTTTTTTTTTTTTTTTTTTTGGAACTGGGGGTCAAACCCAGGGCTTTGGGAATGCAAGGCAGATGCTTTGCCACTGAGCTACATCCCAGCCCTTGCCAGAATTTTATTGGGAATTTTTGCATCTATGTTCATTGGGGATATTAGTTTAAAGTTTTCTTTATGTGTCTTTGGTTTTGGTATCAGGATGATATTAGCCTCATAGAATGAGTTTGGACAGGTTACTTCCTTTTCTATTTCATGGAATACTTTGAAGAGTATTGGTGTTAATTCTTCTTTGAAAGTCTTGTAGAACTCAGCCGATAATTCATCTGGTCCTGGGCTTTTCTTGGTTGGAAGGCTTTTGATGGCATTTTCTGTTTCATTGCTTGAAATTGATCTGCTTAAATCATGCATGACCTCCTCATTCAGTTTGGGTAAGTCATATGTCTCTAGAAACTTGCTTATGTCTTCAATATTTTTAATTTTGTTGGAATATAAATTTTCAAAATAGTTTCTAATTACCTTCTGTATTTCAGATGTGTCCATTGTGATATTTCCTTCTTCATCTTGTATTTTAGTAATTTGAGTTTTCTTTTTCTCTTCATTAGTATGTCCAGGGGTTTATCTATTTTACTTATTTTTTCAAAGAATCAACTTTTTATTGTGTCAATTTTTTCAATTATTTCAATTTCATTGGTTTCAGCTCTGATTTTAATTATTTCCTGTCTTCTAGGGCTTTTGCTAGGGCTTTGAGGTGTAGTGTTAGTGTTCATTTATTTGTTGGCTTTTTATTCTTTTAATGAATGAATGCAATGCAATAAAGTTTTCTTTTAGTACTGCCTTCATAGTGTCCCAGAGATTGTGATATATTGCATCAGTGTTCTCATTTACCTCTAAGAATTTTTTTTACTTCATCCTTAATTTCTTCTACTATCCATTCATCAATAATTAGTATATTATTTAGTCTCCATTTGTTACAGTAGCTTATATTCTTTATTTTATCATTGATTTCTAATTCCATTCCATTTGTGGTCAGATAGAATGCAGGGTATTATCTCTGTTCTTTTGTATTTACTAAGAGTCATTTTGTGGCATAAGATATGGTCTATTTTAGAGAAAGAGACATGTGCTGCTGAGAAGAAAGTGTATTTGCTTGTTGATGCATGAAATATTCTATATGTGTGTTAAGTCTAAATTATTGATTGTATTATTTAGTTCTAAATACCAAGTAGTCTTAACTCCTTGAATTCTATAGGGTAAAACACTTAACATTATTGGTGTTTTCATAAGTTGGTAAGTGAAAAAAAAAAAAAAAAGGTCTAACATTGCTTTGTGTCAATACTGAAAACAAAGTTACTAACAGTCAAAAGTCTCAACAGGTATAATTCCATACCTAGGATCCAAAAGTTCCCACCACATTTTAACTAAAGTACTGTAAATAAAAAAGTGTTTCACTTAAGTAAAATGATGTAATTTGTCTAAATTCAGAAATATACAAGGATCTCAGAGTGTAAATTTTAAAAATGAGTCAACAAGCTAGGAAAGAGAAAATTTAAATGGTGCTTAGTATGAAAATATATTTAGTAGATAAAAAGGAAATGTTCCTGATAAAGAAAGTGTGTTGTGGTAAAATTGCACACAACACAACAAGGGGAATCTAAGTATGTGATAAAAAGGTCTGTGTGAATTTTAAATTCCAGGGTAAACTTTAAAAAGTTTGTGGGGGACTAAGTTAGTTGTATATAAACAAAAAATCAGTTAAAGCTAATGTTTAAGGTTTTTCCCTAAGGTCAAATATTAATGTACTGATATAGACCAAAGTTTAATCTATGTGCTGAAATGAAAAGGATTTCTTAAAACATTAATTTACTATTAACATTGTATCTGTTAAGTTTTATTCTTTAGACCAACTATCCTTAAAGAAATTAGGGTCTGTACGACCTTTTTTTTTGTGGTGCTGCGGACTGAATCCAGGACCTTGTGCTACAGAGTGAGCTACATCCCCAGCCCTGGGTATGTACAATTTTGATCAAAAAACTGTTATTTTAGTATATTGTACTCTTTTACAGAGTCTAGATCTTTTTCCTTAAAAGCTAAACTCGGTTGCTATAGAAACACCAATTAATTGTGGTGCTATTACTCTTATTTGTATGTTCAATGTGTTCATATCTTCCTAGTATAAAAGTCTTTAAAGTAGAAGGTTTAAAAGACCATTGTATCAAGCTGGTGTTCTCCAAACTAAAGTAATAGTTATTTTAGACTTGTGAGTATAGCAAATTTTGTTGGGGATTATTTATATCATTTAATGTTCTGTAATTAAACCTGTTAACAATAAGATATGTAAATTTTTTGTTATTTTCTAACAGGGGTAAAAAATTTAAATGAATTTTTCAAAGATAATATTGGTATTCTTGGCCCTGTTTAAATGTTAATATCATGAAACATAAAAGCATTTTACCATTTTCCACAAAAAGAAATTTAAAAGCTCTCTTAGCCTTTCTTTGATTCATGTTTCAGATATAATGTCATACTGTTTTAGCTATCATTCATAAAGACTTGGGAAAAAATTATGTAAATTTCATAAAATAATATTTAAGAAAGAGGCAAAGATCAGCTTCAGAACTAGAACATTTTACCTAAGATTTGTAAAGAGCTCTGCCTTATCAGAGATGTGGTGCTGCCTTCCACCTTACTGCAAGTTAGAATGACTCCAAATTAGGTCAGACTCCAGTTCACTTAAAGTTGTGTTCAAGATTGATTTTTGTTGTTATGACCACTGGGTCTTGGCCTGACACGGTGGTGCACACCTGTAATCTCAGGGGCTCAGGAGGTGGAGGCAGGAGGATTGCAAGTTCAAAGCCAGCCGCAGCAATTTATCAAGGCATTAAACAACTCAGTGAAATACTGTCTCTAATAAAATACAAGATAGAGCTAGGGATGTGGCCCAGTGGTTGAGTACCCCTGAGTTTAATACCCAGTACTCCCTCCCAAAAGAATACTATGATATCAAACAGGGGATATAATGTATAACTCAGCCAAGGGTCAAGATTATGTACAAACTCAACATGTTTTTACTCTTTTAATTTCATTTTGAATTTTCCTTGGAAACTTTAAATGTTATTTGTTAGTGACTTACAGAAGAACAAATTTCAATATAACAACCTAAGTTAATTTAAGATATTAGGCTATCGACTACAGACAGTATATAATGCTAACTTAAAGTACTAATACAGACCCCAATTAAATAAAAGGAGTAAAACGACTATGAAATTATTAGCATTAAAATTAAAGCCCAGCACTGTTACTTTAAGAATGGTGAGATGGGCTTTGTGGATGTTTAAGACCAAGGCTTAATGATTAAGGTTAAATTAACAGGGCCAAGAACACCAATATTTTTGGCTTTTGCCCTCTGAGTCAGCTTAAAACCAGGGAACCAGGGAACCAGGGAACTTCTCCAAGATCTTTGCAACTCTGGGCCACATAACCTCCAAGTCACTGAGACACTAAAAAAAAAACCCAAAAGCCAGCCAGTGCACTTACTGCAAAGAGGAGGGTCACTGGAGAAGGGAGACATCTGGATGCTTCCAAGGAAGCCATATCATCAAGGGACACTGACACCCAGCAGACAGCACTAAAAGAACTAAGAAGCTGTTCTGAAGTTCCCTAAGAATGACCCTTATGGTAACTCAGCTGACTCTTGACAACAGGTAGGAACAAGTTCAATTTCACCATCTTGATCTTAACTATCTAGTAAAACAATTATAACCAAAGCACTGTCATCCCTGGGAATTTAAAAGAAAAAAACAATAGTTACTTTACTGTAACTTAGCATGTACACCTGTGTTAGTCACACCAAGAATAAGTAAAACTGAAGGCTACAAATGAGATTCCTAGGCAGAAGTGACTGATAACTATCAAGAGAAACTGCCAGAGTCAGAAAAAAGTTTTTACTCAGCCTACAGATCTGCCTAATCTCCTAGAAATTTAGGTTTATTCAGTGTTAGCTGGTATGATTATCTAGCCCTGAGTAAAAGAAATAAAGGGATCACTTTTAAATACAGAGGAAAGCCCAATAAAAAGATATTCTACAAAAATCAGATGACATTAAGTAGCTTAAATGTAGTGTTTATTCCAGATAACTGTGGCAATGTTGAAGATGTACATTCCAAAATAAATTCTTTGTCCTCTCCATCCTTAGTATGGGAATAACTTCTCAGTCCTTATACTGCCTGGGAAGAGATTATTGATGTACTTTTTATGATAGTCATGACACATTCCAGATGTTGTAACATTTCCTTTGCAATTAATCTCATTTCAGTACTCATGTCTTTTTGTTTCTCATATAAGCACCCACCCCCACTTTCTTTACAACCGGTCCTTTCTGAACCAGACTTCTGCCACAGACCCCTGGACCAACCTGATTTCTCAAAGGGAACTCCATACTGCTTGCCCCACCCTATGTTGTCCCCCCCTCATCTCAAAGCACCAAGAGTGGTTCTCACCATTTTCCTTAGAGGAATAAAGAGTCCCTAAAATTAGAGGGGAGAATGAAGCAAGAATTAAGGACAGACAATCAGTATAGATATGTAATTGAGTGAGATCAAGAAAATGGAGGCTTGTTTGGGTCTAGAAAGTTGGAGACCACCCTGGGAGATTGGAGATTTAGTGCATTCAGAGTCTTTTGATTACAAATATTACTTGCCCATACTGCCTTTTCCAGGAGGTTGTTGATAAAGCACACTCTGAGCAGAAGGGGAGCTGCCAATTCATGCCCTCTGGGCTTCTTTCAGCCTGGATCACTTCATTTGGTCCTCCACCTGCTCATCTACTTCCCACCTTTTGGCCATCCCACCAGGCATCTCCTGGGCCTAATCACATACACAGAAAGGAGACAGATACAGGGGAAGACAGCAGGAGAACAAAGAAAATCTAAAATGTGTGAATGGGGCAGGACACTCTCACTTCTTGAGATACCAGGATACCAGCTATGGCCCCCTTCTCCCTTCTGGGAGAAGTCTCTGTTACTATTTTTTAAATAAAACCTACTTTCTATGCATGCCTCAATGCTTTTCTCTAATGTTCAAGCCTCAATCCTTGAGGAAGCAGAACTCATCACTGATAACTGGTGGTATCCATAATAAAAAAAAAAATCCTCCGATAAAGAAAGCCCAAGACTACGTGGATTCTCAGCTGAATTCTACCAGACTTTTAAAGAACTAATACAAACACTCCACAAATTATTCCATAGAACATAAAAGGATGGAATACTTCCAAATTTATTCTATGAAGCTAGAATTACACTCATACCAAAAAAAGATTAAGGACACATCAAGCAAAAAAAAAATTATAGACCAATATACCTAATGAACTTAGATAAAAATTAATTAAAGAAATAGAAACAAGTTACATTCAACATATTAAGAGGATTGTGCATTATGATCAAATTGGTTTTATCCCAGGGTAGAAAGGATATTTTGTTTAGTTTTGTTTTAATTAGTCATACATGACAGTAGAATGCATTTATGCACTTTGATATATCTCACATGAGATACAATTTCTTATTTTTCTGAGTATACATGTTGTAGAATCATATTGTTCCTGCAGTCTCATTTATACATTCAGTAATAATGTCTGTTTCATTCTACTATCTTTTCTATCCCCACATCCCCTCCCCTTCCCTCCCATCATTTCCCTCTACCTGACCTAAGGCAATGCTATTCTTCCCTGGTGTCCCCCACCCCCACCCCACCTTATTGTGAATTAGCATCCGCATATTAGTTAAAACATTCCACATATTAGTTAAAACATTCCGCCTTTGGTTTTGTGGGATTGGCTTATTTCACTTAGCATGATATTCCCCAACTCCAACTATTTACTGACAAACTCCATAATTTTACTTTTCTTTAAAGCTGTGTAATATTCCATTGAGTATATATACCACTTTTTCTTTATCCAGTCATATATTGAGGGACACCTAGGTTGGTTTTATAGGTTAGTTATTGTGAATTGAGCTGCTATAAACGTTGCTGTGGCTGCATCACTATAGTATGCTGATTTTAAGTCCTTTGGGTATAAACCAAAAAGTGGGATAACTGGGTCAAATGGTAGCTCCATTGCCAATTTTCTGAGGAAACTTCACACTGATTTCCATAGTGGTTGTGTAAAGGTAAAATTTCCAAGCTGATTCTAAGCCGCAGAGCCTGAGTTAAAGTGTAAAAGACTAGGCATCCTAAAGTTTCCAAAGTGCAGGGATTGGGTTAAAAAGTAAAAGACTAGTATTGTTAAGAGTCCCTCTGCTACCCCCAAAACCTGTAATCCCTGTAGCTGTTAAGACAATACTGGAACTGCCCAGTAAATATTTCCACTGACTTTCTGGTTGTTTAATAGCTAAGGGTTCCGAGTTGCTTGGCACGTAGGCATTGCAGGACCTAAACCAATCAGTTTGAATGTGTACCCCACCTAGGAGCACCAATCACTCCTGCCCTAATTGTTCCCGCCAGTGTATGCACTAATCCTGACTCAGGGTTGTTGTTCAATTTTCCCGCGCCTCATGATGATTTGTTCTGATGTATGCAAAGCCCCCCACCCTCTCCAAAAAGTGTACTTAAGCTCCGCTTGAACTCTGCTCTGGGCTCTGGGCTGCTCTCCCTTCATGAGTGGGCACAGAGTCCCAGCGCGCTGGAATGGATCCCCAATAAATCCCCTTTTGCCAATTGCATGGAGTAAGTCTCTTGTGTGGTCTCTCCTTCCGATGATCCGCCGGACCCCCCTTACAGTTGCACTAATTTTCAGTCCCACCAGCAGTGTATGAGTGTACCTTAGAAGCGATGTTTTAACATACACAAATCAATAAAAGTAATTCACCACAAAAATAAAATCTGGGAGTTGGGATTGTGGCTCAGTGGTAGAGCACTTGTCTAGCACACGTGAGGCACTGGGTTTAATACCCAGCACCACATTAAAAAAAAAAAAAAGACAAAATAAAAATATTGTGAACATCTAAGACTAAAATTATTTTTTAAAAAAATAAAAATAAGGGGAAAAATCTTAGTCATCTCAATATACGCAGCAGTAGGCTTTGACAAAATCCAGCCCCCATTCATGACAAGAACACTGAAAAAGGTGAAGACAGAGGAATCTGTCTCAACATGATAAAGGCCATGTACCACAAACCCAACATCGCAGTGAATAGAGGAAAACTGAAAACATTTTCTCTAAATCTGGAACAAGGATGCTCACGCTCTCATTCTTATTCAATATGGTACTAGAAATTCTAGTCAGAGTAATTAAGCAAGAGAAGGAAATGGGCAAAATTAGGAAAGAAAGAAGTAAAGTCATCACTGCAAGTGATATAATCTTAACTGAGAAGACCACCACCAGAAGTTCCACCAGAAGATTGTTAGAGCTAATAAATAAATTGAGCAAAGTAGGACTGGGGTTGTAGTTTAGCGGTAGGTAGAGCGCTTGTCTACACAGGTGAGGTACTGGGTTCAATCCTTAGCACCACATAAAAATAAATAAAGGTTTTGTGTCGAACTAAAAAATAAATAAATAAAAATTTTTTTTTTAATTCAGCAAAGTAACCGGTTACAAAGTGAATATACAAAAACCAATGGCTCTCTTGTACACCAATAATGAATCTGCAGAGAAGACATGGGGGACGTCAATTCCACTCAAAATAGCCCCTTGTAAACAAAATTTTAAAAACAAATAAACGTAACCAAGAAAGAAAAAAATCTCTATAAGGAAAATATGAAACACTGAATATGGAACAGTTCTGAAGAAACGAGAAGGTGGAAAGACCCCCACGTTCATGGATAGGAATAATTAATACTGTCAAAATATTCACACCATGAAAGGCACTATATAGATTCAGTGCAATCCCCATGAACATACTAAGTACTTTACTAACGAAAACTGCGTGATACTTCTTTTAGTCGGCTTTTTTGCTATGTGACTATATTTTGGATCTAACCAGAACAGCTATGGAGGAGGAAAAGTTTATTTGAGGGCTCATGGTCTCAGGGGTCTTAGGCCCAAGAAGAGTGGCCAGTTCCTTGGGGCACCAGGTAGAACATAGTGGAGGGAGAGTGTGGCAGCGGGAAGTAGCTTACATAGTGATCTGAAAACAGAGAGTCTCCTTTGGCCAGATATAAATACATACCCACAGCCATGCCCCAGTTCCCATACAATCCAGACACACCCTACCACTTCAGTTTCCATTCAGTTAATCCCTATCAGGGGATGAATTCACTGATCGGGTCAAAATTCTTACAACCCAATCATTTCTCCTTGAAACCTTCAAGCACTGGCTCACGTGTGAGCTTTTGGGGGACACCTCACATCCAAACCATAACAGTACTGGCAAAAAAACAGGCATAAGGACCAAAGGTACAGATTAGAAGACACGGAGAAAAACCCACTTACATACGGTTATCTGATCCCTGACAAAGATGGCAAAACCAGACACTGGAGAAAACACAGCCCCTATAACCAGTGGTGCTGGGGAATTTTGTTACCCATATATAAAAGAAAAATGAAACTAGACCCTTTCTCCCATCCTGCACAAATTCAAATGCGATGGATCAAAGACCTGGGAATCAGACCAGAAGCTATGAAACTCCAATAAAATGCAGGGTCTGAGGCATGATGTGGGAGCCCCAGGCAGTGAGGACATGCATGACATGAGATAAAACAGTGGCTGAGGACACAGCATCCAGTACAGTTTCTAAAGGGAAACCTCTGCTCAGAGACACTGATATAGCGTTTGTGTCTAGGAAAGAAAGGCATAAGTGCTTCTTTTAAAAAATTAATATTTTCTTCATTACTTTCTATCTTCATTCCTTCTGTTAGAAATGGCAGCTGTCCTGAGCAATAAGACACACCTTGGAGGTAGCTGAGCAAGGCCAACTTTACTTCAGCAGAAGGCATGCTACCAAACAAAGTCTGGCAAGCAAGCACACCTGGTTTGGCAGGCAATCTACCTTATTTATCCCTGACACAGCACTGACCCTTGCTCTGCAGAAGGAGCTTGGGTCAAGATCAACACAACTGGCTAATTTAAAATTACAGAAGGGAAAGACTATAGTTAGGTCTGGATCACTCAGGATACTACAGCATTATGATTGGAAGTCTGAAAATAAAGGAGGATTATAGCTGGGGGTGTGACCAGGGCCCGGGTATACACTCCTGCCCACATGTGGATACATGCTGTACATGTTGGGCAGTTCACAATGGCTACACTTGAAGAAAAAAAAAAACAACAATACATTTTTGATTGTAGATGGACACAATACCTTTTATTTAGTTGTTATGTAGTGCTGGGGATCAGACCCAGGGCTTCACACTTGCTAGCTACACAAGTGCTCTACCACAGAGCTACAACCCTAGCCCCACAATGGCTACACTTTAACCATAAGGTTTATAAATGAAATTGGCTCTACCTAACTATACATTGTGAAATTTAACCTTTATAGACATTTTTTTTTAAGTCACATATTAGGAAACTCAGACTACAGATCAACTTTTATTTTTTTCCTTTGTCTTTGGTGGTGCTGGGGAATGAACCTGGTGCCTCCAGCATGCTAGACAGGGGCTCTACCACTAAGCTACTGCCCCAGTCCTACAGGTTTAACTCTGACAGGAAAGAATATTAACCTTACACTTCCTTCCTTCATTTTTCTCTTCATAAGTCCTTTTAAAGTAAAGTTCCAGATGATTCTAGTCTTTCCACTCACAGGAAATATTCACCCACAGTTAAAAAAACAAAAAACAAAAAACAAACAAAAAAAAAAAAAAAAAAGGAGGACTCTACCACTACTCAGGCTCCACAAATACTTCAAGTCAAACTGGCAATACATTCTATGCAAAGGCAGTTTTGAAGGAAGATAGAATGGTTTGTTTCTATTTTTCATCTTCAGATAACTAAAATGACAGAAAAGAAAACATATGAGAAAAGGCAGCAAAGTGAGAAAGAACAGGCAACAAACGTGCAGATTTACTCACCTCGACAGAGCCCAAGTCGTGACACTCAGCAGCTGGAGAAGGAGCAGCTCTCTCAGGCCCAAGGGTAGTTCAGAGGCAGAGCAACCTGGAAAAGGTAGGAGTGACCCTCAATTTCAGCCTATTTCAGGAACTGGAATATTATGGATTTGCTGCCAGCCCTAAGGAGGCCCAGGTATTGGAGGGAAGGTGGGTTGGAGACCCTGCTTCCTGCACATTTGGAATAGTGTGAACAGGTAAATTCACTACTCCTGGGAGAAATAAAGGGGACTGAATAAAATAAAATCAATCAACAGGGAGGGCTAGGGTTGTGGCTCAGTGGTAGAACACTTGCCTAGCAAGTGTGAGGCCCTGGGTTCAATCCTCAACCCCACATAAAAATAATAAATTCCATCTACAATTAAAAAATAAATAAATAAATAAATATACAGGGACTCCACATGCCACTCCTGCATTACACAGAACCCCAACTGATTCCAGAATCCCTGAAAACTTCCTGTGACTACTGTATACACACACTAGAGACCTGGCCTGTGGGAGCTGGCCCAAGGCCTAAAATAGACTGCACCCTGCAAGACACAGGGTAGCTCCGGACAGTGCTGACCTCAACCCAATAGGACAAACCAGAGGTTGAGGACACACCACCCTGTCAAGTTCCTAAAGGGACTTTTTGCCCAAAGTCATTGATGAGGGAGGGGTCTGTGTCTAGGGATGATAAGAACCAGAAGAAGCACAAAACGAACCCCTCCCTCTTGTAACATGGGTCCATTTTAAGCTTCAAAATAACCCTGTCACTGCAGTTTTTAAAAACTGACTTTTTTTTTCCCTTTCTCTTCTCCCTTTCCCCCTTCCTAACCTTGGGGAAGCAAGACTACCCTTCTTCCCATCCTAGGCCAAGTTCCCTGTCCTTGAGCACACACACCAGACGTCTGCAGGGATGATGCCAGAAGAACTGAGAAACAGCCATCTACCAAGTCTATGAGTGAATTATGGCCCCCAACAGGGCACCCTGGGATGCAGTCTTTGAACCACCTCTTTAAAAGTTCTCTGTTTCCCCCAGGGGACAGAACCACAGACTCTGAAACAGTAGTCCCATGTGTTTCTTTTTTGAAAGCAAAAAAAAAAAAAAGATCTTATTTTTCTTTTTTTCCTCAGAGTCATGTCCTTGTTACTAGACTGGCATTGGGAACAAATACAAACAAGCTTTTTAATAACTAACTGGAGTCCAGAGAAGGGTCAACAGCAGCCCCAGCTCTGGCTTCATGGGCAGGTCTGGTACTTTGGGCAACCCCCTTCCATGCTGAGACCTAAGCATCATAGTATGTTCCCCATACCAAGGGAAAAAAGCATGGAAAGGGCCTCCTCCATGGAATATCAATACGCCTACTATAAGAAAAAATCCAGAAAGCACCTCTGGGTACAAATGACAGTGGGGAACACACTTAAAGTTGATGGCTAGTAAGGGATAAGGGATAATAATAAATAAGCCAGGTCAGACTCAACAATGACTTGTATTAAAATCCCTTGAATGCAACATAAAAAAAAATTAGGTACACTTCCTTTTATGTTTATTTGTTTTTTGGTACTGCAGATGAAACCAAGGGGCACTGAACCACTGAGCTCCATTCTGGGTCCTTTTTACATTTCATTTCGAGACAGGATCTCACAAAGCTGATTAGGGCCTTGCAAAATTGCTGAGGCTAGTCTCAAACTTACATCTGCCTGCATTACCTTGCCTTGATGGGATTACAGGTATGTACCACTGCACCCAGTTTAGCACAGCTTTTCTATGTGCTGGATTGCCCAATCTCTCTCCTAGGACAAGATTGGTTTTGTGAATTAAATCCTATTGGGGTGAGATGGTTATCACACCCAAAAAGCAATGACTTCATATAAAAGTGCCAACAGAACAAATGCTCTGCTTTCAGTTTCAATTAAGGAAAAGGAAATTACCTGATCTACTGGAGGTCTAGGAAAAAAGCCATTAAGGCTGAATGGAGCCTTCGAAGTGCAACCAATGTTATCCCAACCAGCTTTTGTTTAGGAGTTGGTAACTCATCCCAGGAATAAATAACATCCCCTTTTAAGAGAAGGCACTGATGGACATCCATTCTCTTCTGGACAAAATTTTAAAACACAGATTTTCCACCCTATAATGCATCTATTCTGCAGAGAGCTAAAAATAATATTGCTTAGAATATTCAGCCCACAATACCAAGTCCACAAACCCTACTGGCTCTGATGCCAGGCAACTAAGGCTGATTCATGATGCTAGACTTAAAGGATATATTCTTTTGCATTCTTCTGGAAAGGATATCCCAATTATTACTTGCTTTTTAGTGGCAGGGACCTGATACCAATGTTGCCTCCTTGCTGGACCATCCTACCCCAGGGATTTAAGACCTATTCTACTGTTTAATGTGAATCTAAAAAAAGACCTGTGAGAGTTACAGCCATATCAAAGAAGGCTTTTAAAATATGTGGATGATCTGCCTATAGCCAGTCCAACCATGAATACTGCCTTTAAACACTAAAGCTGCTGTAATCTATCTTGTCCCATGCGGATATGTGGTATCCACTAAAAAGTCTCAGTTTTGTAAACAGGTTGCCATCTGGGATTCTAGATTATCCAATAGACCCCAAGTTGATGTCAGGCTGCAAGCAGGCTCTCTTTTGAGAGTTAGAGAAGTCAGGAACCAGATTGTTATATGGGTGTCTGGGAATGTCAGGACTCTGCCATGTTTGTGTTTCTAATTTTGGACTAATGTGGCGAAAGACCTGAAAGTCTTTTCCATGATAGATGCAGGTCAGGGTCACTCATAAAAATCTGCCCTAAATGGCTTTTTTACTGAGAGTCCCCGACTCTCTTAGGACGATTTGGGCTGTTTTTCCCCCCAACTTAGCAGAATGAGGGCATTGCTACCTGAGGGTAACTTAAATTTTCAAACTTAGACAGCAAAGCAACATAACCACAGACTCCATCAAGGCCTATCTCAGCTTTCACTAGATGCTGTAAGATTCTCTATTTTTGTTTTGTTTTGTTTGGGGTGTTTTTTTTTTCTTCTGATTCTAAAGTGGAACAGAAATAGAATCTTGGAGTCCATAATGCCAAGGCCATTCAAGAAGTTAAAACAAAGCCATGTCAGAGCCCTTAACTTGGTCCCTGCCTGATTTACAAAAGGTGTTCTGCTGAGAGCCACAGCCAAGTCGGAATGGCCCCTGGCATTTTGCCAATAGTATTGGTTGAGAGGCGAGCCATTAAGATGATGCTGGATTGATTCAATTGTATATTAGACCTTTACTGTCCGTCTGGACCCGTGACTTTGGAGTTCTCAAGCTACTCTGGAGTTCTCACGGGGATTCCTGGAGAGTTCGAATTGGTTGGGGAAGTGCCGGAGGAGGGATTTCCGTGTGGTGTGTCCCGGGAGAAGGCCGCATGTGTGGCGTTCTTGGGAGTTCGGAAATAAAGTTTGTTCCTGCTTCAGTGGCTTGTAATTTGTGCCCAGCCAGACTGCAGCAGTGTTCAGACTAGTAAAATAATGTCCAACTCTTACAGTTCTCTTAGACACTGGGAGACATGCTGTGACTAGGATGCCATCTGTCAAAACAGCTGGACCACACAGCAGAAGGCAGAGTACTGCCTGCTGGAAACATGGGGAGAGAGCAGGCCAGCCTGTTGGATGATCCAGATGCCAACTGCACATCACACTCACACCTCTCCTGAATGGGAACAACACAAACACTTTCGTACTGAGGAGAATGAGAAATGAGTCAAAAAAAAAAAGGGGGTTCTGACTCCTAGGATAGAAGTGCCAGGTGGAGACAAAGTTGTCATGGGCTCCTCCTCCTGCCTGCACAAGCCTGGCCCCTGGCAGAGCACCTACATGAGTACTTGCCATGGGAAGGAAGCCTTGCTGACCTTCAGCAAGTCCCAGCTGGGGAGGCCATGCAGCCACCAGACCTCAGCAAGTGTGTCAGAACTTTGCTGTGCACCAGAACAGTTCAAAGACTAAATGGCAGCCCATGTAAAAGAGCATGAGATGTAAAAGGGCACAGGACATGAAATAACTCAGGCTTTTGTAGACTGACAGGTATGGAGTACCATCGGAAATGTCAGATATCTGATGTACTGGTAGATAGATACCTTCTCTAGGTGGGTCAAGGTTGATTCTTCCAGAACAGAAAAGTCTTTAGAAATACCTAGAGTACTTTTGAAGGAATTGATTCTGACGAGATGATGGACAATCTCACTGCAGAACTGACTTAACAAGGGAACAAACATTGAATGGCCAATGAAAGTTACATGCATCCTGGAGACCCCAATCTACATGGAAAACAGAGAAGGTAAATCAACCTTTAAAAACACTGTGACTAATATATGCCAAGAACCCACCTGCAATGGGATATGGGGTTGCCAACTGCTCTTGATTTAAATCAAGCCCAGAAATACTATGTTAGAGACCTTGCTGGTATCCTGTGGAAGGGCAAAACATGGCTCTCACAAAGAGACCTAGACTAAAACAGCATTATGACAATCAGTCAAATATTTATTAATTGCTGTAGTGAGTGGGCTTTCTCCAGGTCCCCATTAAGGTTCAAGTCACCTCTTCATCTGCTCCAGGGAAAGTCCCAAAAAGGAAAATGACACTCCATTCTAAGACACCATTCATCACCCAGCTTCAGGAGCAAACAGCTTAGGGATGTTGTAGCCCATTTCTCCACAGAAATGGGAGATAGAAATAGACAACAGGAAATGTATCGGGGTCCACTTCATGCTGTGAACATAACCTTGTGGCTTAACTTAAATATATCAGAGATCCATTTCATACTGAACATAACCCAGTGGCTTATTTTAAATCTGACAATTTTTTTCCCCACTTTATCTTCTCCCTTTCCCCTTCCATAATCTTGGGATGACAGATTGCCATACTTCTCATCTTAACAGGAGTTAGCTGTCCTTGAGCTCACACAACACGGGAACCATGTAATTCAGACTTGCAACAGTGCCACAATATCTAAGAAACAGCCATCTCCCAAGTCTATGAGTAAATTATGAAACCTTACAGGGCACACTAGAATGCAGCCTCTGAATCACCTCTTTGTAACCTTCTGCTCCCCTCACATGACAGAATCACAGCCTCTGAAACTGGAGTTCCCAGTTTCTCCTCTGCTGGCAATGCAATAAATCTTTTTCTTTTTTTCCTCAAAACTATCCTCATTATTGGACTGCCATTGGGACATTGCCTGAAGTTTCAGTACCACTGTGTCTATATGCTGACTCGACAGTTCCATGAGTACAAAATTTATGAAGTGTTAGCACATGGGAACAAAAGTGAATGAAACTGTCAACATAAAAAACAAACTTGAACAACTCAAGTCCCATAAGAACAGGGGAATACCAAGGTTGGACACTGCTCAAAAACACTGGCCCACTTTAGGAGCCAGATGCAAGGCCAGAGGGCCAGCCACCCTGCTGAGAGCAAGTAACCACAAACTGGGACTCCAATTACCCCCTCCACAAGTTCAATGATTTTATTTTTAGCAAAGCACATCACTTATGTTTAGTTACTACAAATGATAAGACTTAGAACTGCCAAAAGGAAAAGAAACTGCCAAAGGGAATCCTAGGAAAGAACTATAAATGAAGAAATCTCCCTCCTCTGCATTCTGCTAGAGCAGTTCCTGCACAGACACCCCCTCCCCATTATGACTCAGAAGATGCTCCCTTATTAACCCATGGCAGATACACACCGTGATCCAGAAAATCCCTCCCCTCTTTTTCTCCTAATAAGCAATTAGCTGAACAAATTTCTCTTCAGGGATCAGAACAATTCCTTGTTAATCAAACTGGGCTGAAGATTCTCTCCTTCCTCAAGGACTCTGAAATTTGACTCACTGGCAGCTGAACACAACATAGGACCCCTATTCCTGGCCCCTCCATAGAACAGGCTCACTTCCAGTGAAACATCCTCTGACCTGGGATCTGACCTGCCCCCCTCCTCACTACCCTCCCCTCCAGCTTCTTCCTAACCCTGTTTGCCCCTCCCTGGGAAAGCAGCCCTTTTCTGCAGGAGCTGTGGGTGCTTGCAGAGCTCACCTGTAGTTCTCCCCCCTCCTGCAGTGCTCCTTAGAATAAGGCGCTTATCACCCAAATCTGCACTTGTTTCATTGGACAGTCTGTGAACAACCCTGGACAATATCAACTGCACTCTCAGAAATGGCTTCTCCTTATCCTTTCCATCCAGTCCCCCATCAGATCTGTCTGAGGACCCCAGATTTCCAGAGCTCTAGAGCTTCTCAGTCTAAAGGGCTCCTTCCAGGGTTGGTGTGAGCAGCCTAGGCCTCTGCAGGGGAGGCTGCCCAAAGAGCTCTGACTGGACCTTCAGTGACCTCCTTTTGCAGGATCACATCTGGCCTTGGATTATACTTACTGGGATTAAAGATCTCTTCTTCTCAGTCACCTTTTCAATAGTACAGACTTGGTGTTTAAAGAACCCAGTAAAAACACTCATACTCTGTGTTTATGTTCATAGGAGAAAAAATTTTAAGCCACTTACATTTAATACTTCAGTAGGAAAATCAAATTTACTCATCTTGCTTAGAAAACGAACATGTTATTTAATTACTATTTCCAATATAACATTTGGTAATCAATCATCACAGGTGACTGCTGGGAAAGAAAAACACTACCAAACAAGTTTTAACTAATGGAATAAAAGAAGAAATGTTTCTTTGTTTTTTGTCTGGATCTTTCTTTTTCCCCCTGACTTATACCTGGATCTTGCCCTTTAGGAATATTTCCTAATCTTTCAGCTTTATTAATAAGTTACATTTTACAATTAATGAAACACTGAAGCTAAAATAAGTGAACAAGTCTAACTAAGACAACAAACCCGGGGAGTTGCAGCACCACTGGACACTGACCTGTCACACTCCAGTTTCAAGTCAGGCTTCTGTCACCAGGAATGTCCTCCCACCCCCTCCTGCTGCTTGAAGACCTTTGTAGGGTTTTCCTTCACCTTCCTGGGGCCACTTTTCCCTCCTCTTTGAGATAACTGTTCTTCCTTCCAGCTCTGAGAATCCAGAGGGCAGGAACCATGTCTGTCATGTTCCCTCAACACCAGCATTTCACTGCCTGACCTGGGTATCTCCAGCTGCTCCCCTCAGAATCTGCAGTCTACACCTCAGTCGGTCCTCTAGGAGGAGCTGACCCAGGGCCTGAAATTACCTGCACACTGTCAGGCACAGGATGGCTGTGGGCACCATTTGGAAGCCTCAGGAAAAAAAACAGGAAAGTACCTAAGGACACGGGACCCTAAAAGTGGCCTAAAGACACTGCAAAGGTGTCTCTTCCTGGGCAAGATCAAGAGAGGCATAAGTAGTTTTTACACTCAAATTCCAGGTCATTCCTCTCTGCTTTGCACTCCTGGGAGACATGCAGATACATAAAAATAAAAACAGACAAAACTACCACAAGACAAACAAAAAACCCTTTAAAAACTGCCAGTACTCAGTGAAACTATGACCATTAAAACACTCTCCACTTGAATGCAGTCTTGGGAACAAATGTTGACACAGTGTGCCCTGGTGAGTGTGAGACACATGCTCACCTGTTCAACCCAAAGAATGGTCTGCAACATTCAGTAGAGCAGGAATTGAGGCATTTGCAAGATGTGGCACAGCCACAGCTGTGACAATCAGCATTTCATCCTAGGGCAGAAGGTCCCTCCCCCAGTTCCTCATTAGCTGAGGACTTGGGGTGGGCAGTGTCCTCTGAATGTCAGCTAGGTTTTACTGTCTCCTATTGGGTTAAAGAAATGCACCTTTTCTTGCCCCACCTCCCTCTGTTCTCTGTGGCAGGAAGGTCTTCTTGGGTGAATGTATTTTGGCACACAGTTCTTCTTTACCCAGTTACTATTTCTAAACAGAAAGTTTCTACCTCTGTTGGTACAGATTGCCCCTTGCCTGACCTCATTTGTCAAGAGCTGTTTAGGTGCAGAGACTTTGATCTTCCATATCACAGGCAGTGGTGCTGTTGTGTGTTAACAGCTTGTAACCTTCCATCCTGCTCTTCTTACCCTCAGGATACCATTCTTACATCCCAATTTTACATTTATATTTAAATACTGTATTCAGAAAATGAACCCTTGACTTTCTATTTCTCACAAGATGCAGTTGGCATGAGGAATGCTAAGAGAGAATTGGAATTTTAAGGATTTGCTGCCAGCCCTTGGAGAAGTGGGGTTCTAGAATGGAAAACTGGTTTGAGATCCTACTTCCTGCACATTTGGAAGTGTCTGTGGGGAGTACAAGTTACTTCTGTCCAGAAAGGAGGGTCGATGGGGCCCCACTGGGGCCCCACTGCCACACTCAGAACACATCTGAAGATCCCATGACACTCTCCTGGGCTTGCGGTCACAATGGAAACTTGGGGACAGGGGCTGTGGCTCAGTGGCAGAGCGCTTGCCTGGCATGTGTGAGGTACTGGGTTCAATCCCAGCACCACATATAAAGACAAAAATTTCTAAAATTATTATTATTTTTTTAATGGAAACTTGGCAGCCTAAGCGCTCACAGGCTATGGCGTAGCACTCTGACACAACAGCAGCTCTGTGTACTGACTTTTAACCTCAGGGTCGTGAAGAACCCTCCGTAGCAAAAGGGAAATTAAAACAACTGGGACTGAAGAACTCCCCTTTAGTCTTAGTGCAGTAAAAGTCCCTAAGTTGTGTGAGCTGAGTCCCTAGATTGAGGACAAGCTTGAGCCCTTACAAAGAGGGCATAGCGCGGGTCCTCTAATAGAACCAACTCCCTGGACCGGAGTAACCCAGAGCTGTTACGTCTGAAAGTAAAGGCCCTGCTGAGCCGGGGGCTCGGACTGCGGAATTGACCCCCAGGCCCTGGCGCCCCTAAAGCGTGCTGCTTCCAGATCTCGGGTCCTAGCGCTCGTTTCCCACGACGTGCTCACCGCGCTCTCTGGGATCGGCTGCCCAGGGATGACCTAGGAGGTCGCCAACAGGGAGGGGTCAGGGACCAGCCCCGCGGGCCCAGGGGTGAGGGGCCCAGCGCCACCTGCCAGCCCGGACTCGGCCACACGCAGCAGCTCACCCGCAGGCTGGATCCCCACGGCAGGTGCGGACAGGGTGCCGCCAGTCCTCTGCACACACTAACCGGTGGGCCTCCAGGAGGACTCACCGTCCTCCCGGGGCTCACAGGCAGCGCAGACGCACCGGGGATTCGAGAGCAGCGGATGCTTGACTTGAGGAGGAAGGACCGGATGTAGTGAGGAAGAAAAGCCCTAGACATTGCATAAGCCCGCCCTTCCTGTCTATCTGTGCACCTGATTGGACAGACCTACCCCAGGTACAAGCATTATGGAGTGACAGTTATGTCATCCTATCCTTGGCTGAAGTGGGCCAGAGTGACAGGTACTTGGCCCAATCCTTTTCAAGCAGGATTTCCTTGCCCTGTTGGAACCTGATCCTCCCAGGAAACTTTTCTATTTCGCCTGGTGTAGAAGACGATTTTTAAGTAGGACAACGAGTGTCCACTATATATAAAAATAAGTGTGCTGTTCACGGCTGAAAGTTTGAGAAATAGACAGTCCAGTGATCCATTTTCAGAATACAGTTTTTGCTTTAAATGAAAAATGAGAGGACGTAGGAAAGGCAGCTGGAGGGGAGAGCTGGGTGGAAGGTACAGGCAGGTCCCGGGTGAAAATTCAGGGTCCTGACGAACAGGAGGTGAGAAAAGTCCCCACTAATCACCAAGGATAATGTACAACAGATAGCTAGCTCCTTTACCTCAGAGTTGGAAAATGGAAGATGGAGGTGAACCCAGATGGAAGTTACAAGAAAGAGGGTGGTACTCAGGATGCATTTTCTTTTCTTTTTTTTTTTATTTGTTCTTAGCTATACATGACAATGGAATGCACTTTGACATATTATACATATGTGGAGTACAACTTCCCATTTTTCTCATTGTACATGATGTGGAATTAATTACATTTGTTGTGCATTCATATATGTACATAGGAAAGTGATCCATTCGTTCTAAGATATTTCCTATTCCCTTCTCCCCTCCCTTCTTTACGGTCCCCCAGAATGCCTTTTCCTTAACCACTTCACAAATATTGTCTTTCATGCACTGACCAGAACCTGAAATGAGTTTTTCTGCTATCAGTCCCCCCTCCCCCAATGGTGAGTGTTCTATTTCTTGACACTTAAATAAACGCAGCTGCTTTAACTCTTCCTTTCCGTGATTGCCCTTGAATTTTTTTTTCCCATGGACTTTATTCTTCAAAATTTGCAAAAACAAGAACCCAGAACAAAGGCTGTAATGGCGGGGGCGGGCGCGGGGCGCTGAGGCAGGAGGATCAAGAATTCAAAGCCAGTGTCAGTAATGGTGAGGCTATACAACTCAGTGAGAACCTGTCTCTAAATAAAGTTCAAAAATGGGCTGAGGGGCTGGGGTTGTGGCTCAGTGGTAGAGTGCTTGCCTAGCATGCTTGAGGCACTGAGTTTGATCCTCAGCACCACATAAGTGTAAAATAAAGATATTGTGTCCACTTAAAATTAAAAAAATGAACTAAAAAAAAAAAAAGACCGGGATGAATGCTCAGCTCTCTATTCAGGAATGAAGTTTCACGCAGGAACAGGGAATGCATGGGTGAAATGATGCCATGGGACCCACTTTCCTGGTGGAAAAATGAGCTCCGAAAACAAAGAAAGGCCCTGGGCTTATATAGGTTATCCTATGAGTTGACTATCATGAGCAGCGCTATTGATAATTACTTGTAGGCTGGTTGTCTTTGAACTCAAGTGTGTATTTTATCACACCAATCATCAAACATAAACAATTAATGCAAAAGTTGTTGGGTGTGCTGGGGCATCCCACATAGCACTCAACACACACTAATTAAACACTATATGTAAATCATTCCATACTAGGGCAATTAAACATGACAAACATATTACAGAATCCTAGGGCAACCACAAGCCCCAAAAGTACCTTTGATACCATGTGACTTCTCTTAGTGGAAGAGCAGAAGATGATGCTGTCTGGTGGTTCTCTCCAGCCAGTGGTTGGATATCACAAAATGGAAGAGTTGATCTGGGGATGAACACCAAGGTGGCCAGTCTCACTTGTGTCCTCAGTGAAGCTCTTCAGTGTGGGAAGCAAGCAGTTTAAATACCATTCCAATGAGGGAAATGGGAAAATAAACATGGAGAGTAATGAATTACAGTAGATGGGGTAGAAAGAGAAGATGGGAGGGGAGGGGAGTGGGGATAGTAGGGGATAGGAAAGGTAGCAGAATACAACAATTACTAATTGGGCATTATGTAAAATTGTGGATGTGTAACCCACGTGATTCTGCAATCTGCATTTGGGGTAAAATTGGGAGTTCATAACCCACTTCAATCTAATGTATGAAATATGATATGTCAAGAGCTTTGTAATGTTGTGAACAACCAATAAAAAAAATAATTTGGTAAATAAAAGTTTCAATTACAAAAAAAAAAAATACCATTCCAAGTTGGTGATGTATGTTGGTGATTGGTTAAACCCAGTGAACTATGTCCGTTACGTCTAGTGAGATGATGTAATTGCAACTGGGCATGTTCTTTGTGCTTGTCCATGGAGCTGTGTTCCCTACCAATTGTAACTAGTCATAGCTAAGCATGGTCTATGGCTAGTGCTCCTTATAGCTCCTTATCAATTGAAAGCAGATATGACTAAGAATGCCAATGGCTGCTGTTCCTTATGGCCAGCAACTTATTGAGTCCCAGCATTGTAGGGAACAGAAGAGGCAAGGCACCGAAGATAGCAGGAAACAGTTTTATTTGGCTGCAGCCAGGTTCAGAGGGCACAACTTTAGCTGTAATTCATTAATCCCCTGAGCCTTGAGTTCAGGTAGTTTCAGAACTTTATACCCAGCATGTAAGGAGAGGGGCTTAGAAGTTCACAGTCTACAGAAGTTCACATAAAGTAGCTTTCCACATAAAGCAGTGAAAGTTCTGGGCAAGTTAACCTTTCAAGGACAACACCTGAGAAGGGGCGAGCTTTTTCTCCTCTTTCCTTTTTCCACCTGTCAGTTGTTACCATGGAGCCCAATTGGTAACTTATCTTAGAAATGTAGACACCTCTGTGAAGCCCAGATCCAGGTTAGAGGCCTTGTTAAAAGATCTTTCATTTTAAATCATACTTTGCATTTGCAAACACACTTCTTCAAACTACTATACTGGATGATTGTGAAAAACTAGTAAGGGAGCATCCAGCACTTGGAGTGCTGCTTTCTTCCAGGCCAGTGGCCAAATAAAATAGAGCAATAGGAAGATAGGAAGTTTAACTACATTGATCTCTTGTTTAGAGACTCTTTTGCTGACAGTCCTAAAATCAGTCATGGTGAAGATTTCTGGAGAAGCCCAGTTAAGATTTTCTGTGGAGAAGGGGGTGCCACTATAATTCTCCCCTTTAATACTGCTTCTCATAACTTAATCCTTTAAATTAAAGAGCATCATTATGATCATCTTGGCTTAAAGCCTTATATAATACCAAAACCTTAGTTGTTCTCCTTTCAACAGCGGCTTCTATAGTGGATCCAATAGTTTTAATGCACAGTGGAGCCAAACATGGGAGCAAAACACAGGTTAACAGCAGAATACCCACTATACCAATTAAGCTTTTAAATCTATCAAGAGTTGAAAACCATCCCCCAAAGCATATTTGGGTCCCAAATTTTAATGCCCTTCCAGGTCTGAACTGGCACGTGTGCTAGTTTTCTTATGTTGGCTATATCTGTAACTGCTTGACTATTGTTATCTATTTGGATGCAACAATCTGAACTGTTGATCCGTCCACATATTCCTCCTTCTTCAGCCAGTAGGTAATCTAATGCTAAGCAGTTTTGATAGATAGCTGCTCACATCTGGGTCTGCTGTGTGGCTATGTGGTCAAAGCCTGTGGCAGTCTGATTAGTAATAATTTCTAGTATAGCTTGTAAGTGGATAATTCTGTTCAACATGCAAATAGGAATCCTAGAGCTCCAACTGCCATCGTGTGCCCGGGTAGCAGGAGCATAAGTGGCAATAATCCTCTGGGGTGGTCACTCATCTTTACCCCAAGATTGGTGACCTCCCAGATCAAGCCCTTGCCCAGTGGATCTCTTTTTTCTTGGCCCTAGATCCTCATCAACAGGATCCCTAGGTCTTTTCCAGTTGCATTGGGCAGTAGGGAAAACCCAGGTTTAATAGTACAAACAGTGCAGGTCCCCCTCCAGTTTGTTGGGAGTTGGGTATATGCCACAAATCCAAAATAGTACATCAGATGCTTTCCAGTTAGAGGGAGCCAGATTACTCCAGAATTTATGGATGCCATAAAAATACTGATTCTGTTAGTGTCTGGAAACATACAGTTAAAAAGAATTTGTTTCTTATGGGGCTTTTTGCATATTAGGCCCTAATCCCCAGGGTTATCTTCCCCAAACCAAGTAGATTACTCTGGCTAATGGGTGGAATTCCAAAACAATATTTTATTACCTGGGGTTTCACTGACCCATAGGGTGTGGTGGGGTCTAACTCTGCCAATACATTTTTCACCAAATCTTAGCCTTGGGGCCTTTTACTCTTTAGTTCCTGGGTCTTATTATACAGAAGTAGAAAATAAGTATCTAGACTTATTCTTGTCCAGAGCCATTCTTCACTCATGAGGGCCCTTCCCCAGATCCAACAATTTTTAACCCCAAGGTTTTTACAATTCTTTTTTGATAGGTCCAGAAAGAGACTTTTTTTCTAAGGGAGGAAGTTTGAGATTTGGGCTTAACTCCTCATGTAGTTTAGAATTAGGTTTAGGGCTTATGGTAGGTCTCAGGGAAGTTGGTTTTGGATCACTTTTTATAAATTTCTTGCATGTCAGCAACTGGGAGTCCAGTGGCCAGCAATACCAAATTCCACTGGTAAAGGGGAAATTTATTGGACAAGTTATACTCCCCTTATATTGAGATTCAATCCAAGCCATGTGGACTCTTTTTCCTTTTCAGAGACAAAGAGTCATCCATCTATAGCATTCCTCTGGTGGGACAGGTCCTAAATATATGTTTTTTTTTTTAACCACCTCTTGGTTATAGTAGATTAGCTTGACACATGGTTCACGGGATCTCCACTGTTGGGGTAGGAGTAGGCCAAGCCCCTCAAGATTATCAAAGGAAACCACACTAAATGATAGACTAACATTTTGGTTAACATAGGTTAAACAGTGTAAGTTAACAAAATGAAACTAATAACACCAAACAAATCCTAAAAACTTATATAAGCAATAAAAAAGTATAAATGAAATTTTGTTACCCAGAGTCCAGTCAGTAGGAGTTACTGTTATCAAACCAGTAGCAAAAACAAAAAACAAAAACAAAACAGAGAACTGTGTATATATCTAAAAGCAATGCATTACACTATGAGAACTATCTTAGAGGCTAAAAGAGTCCATTGGTCCTGGTGGGAAGTTTATCTTTTGCTGTATGTTGATCAGCTAGTTCCTCCTGTGTGGCTGAAACAGGGCCATAGTCTCCTCAAGCCTCCACTGTGCATAAAGCAGTCAGCTTCTGGAGTGGCTGGAGCAGGCTCTCGTCCTTCTGATCCTCAAGCTTCTCCTGTGCTCCTTTTTTTTTCCAGATGGTCTGCTTCAAGGGTGAAGCAGCGTGTGGAGTGCACTCCCAGTCCACAGCTGCAGGCGTGAATCTGGTGTAGTGAATCCAGGAACCTATCTCTGCAACCTTTACTGCAGTCGGGGTGGATGAAACAACAGTGAAAGGGCCTTTCCTAAGAGGTTTCAGGAGGTTAATATTCCATTCTTTGACCCAGACTGAATTTCCAGTCTTGAAGGGGTGTGCATCTGTGGTCAAACTTACTGGCAATCTTTCTACAACCCATTGGTTAAGAACCTGTAAACTTTTCCCTAAGGCCCAAAGCTGTTTCTCAGGGTTAATTCTCTTATTTCTCTTAATTCTCCCTGTGATCCCTTGATAAGGGGAGTGCCTCCTGTACATTATATCATAAGGAGAGAATCCTGTCCTCTTAGTGGCAGTGGATCAACAACAGTGTAATAGGAAGAAGTTTATCTCAATGTAAGTGAGTCTCCTGACATAGTTTACCCAGTGGAGACTTTAAAGTCTCATTCATCCTTTTAACTTTATCAGAACTCTGTGGCCCATAGGGAATGTGTAAATTCCATCTGATGTTTACATATAATTTATATATAACAGTGGAATGCATTACAACTCTTATTACATATATATTACATATATAATTTTTCATATCTCTGGTTGTATTGTTAGACCAGGACGCAAGAAAAGAACTGACTCCAATTAAAGTCAAATTAAAGCAAACTTATTATTTCGACCGGCTGGCTGCCTCTCCCCACAAAAACTGCAGGAACAAGACAGCAGCTGAAGCTTTCCTGCAGCCCAGCTTTATAGCCCAGAAAGTTACACAGAGGGGGCTTACAGATAACAAAACTCTGATGAGCATAACACAAATGGTAGTTTACATTTTTGCTGGCCCTGACTCAGAATTTATAAAGGTAATTAGAGCCTCAGACAGGGTCATTATCTGGCCAGGGAAGGCCAAGATTTGTGAGGCATCACTAAAGTTTCAGAGAGGGCTGCTATCTGGTCAGAGAGCCTGGCATGGGTGAGTTCAAGGCACGGGCAGGCATTCCAAGCAGGCTCAGAATTTGCAGTAATTTATAGTAAAGCCAAAATTATCTTTTCATGGCTTTGTGGCGAGATGGCTCCCAATTTTAAGAGAAAATCAGTTTGGGTTTATCAGTATACATAGTATACTCACATCAATTCATGTCCTCACACATGTACTTTGGATAATAATGATCATCACATTCAGCCATCATTAATAGTCCCTGCCTGCTCCCTTTCCTTCCACCCCTCTATTTAGAGTTCCTCTGTCCCTCCCATGCTCCCCCACCCTATCCCATTATGAATTAAGCTTCCTTATATCAAATTAAAAAATCAGCATTTGTTTCTTTTGGGGATTGGCTAACTTCACTTAACATTATTTTCTCTAACTGCATCCACCATCTGATGTTTAAACTCTCAGCCAGTAATTGTATCACCTCTGCCACAAAAGCTGGCCCAATAGTTATTGTGATACCAAATCTGGGAATGATTTCCCAGAGGAGCATCCTAGCTACTTCCATAGCCTTTTCAGTATGGGTTGGAAAGGCTTCCACCCAGCCAGCGTATGAGCTCACAAAAACCAAAAGATATTTATAGCCCAGTGAGCGTGGTAGCTCAGTGAAGTTTACTTCCAAGTCTTCAAAAGGTTCTTCTCCCATAGTTTGGATTCTTGGTGGAAGCTTTGGCCCCTGACAAGAACTGTTGTGAGCACAAACCTCTCATTGTTCACAGATCATCTGGGTGGTGCTTGTGAGCCAGAGGGACATAGAAATGCTGACTCAGAACTGTCTCAAGTGCTGTATATCCAATATGGGTTCCCCTGTGGAACTGCCTGATAAAGGCTGGGGCTAGAATCTCCAGGATGGCTATGTGGCCATCAGAAAATCTCCACCATCCCCCTGGGGGATTAAATTCTTTCTTTAGTCTTAAACCAATTACTTTCATGCAGGGAATATTTTGCCTCCTATTGTATTAGGGGGTCAGGAAGAATGGCAGCATTTAAATCTGGGACTGGATTCTCTTCTTGTTTCTCCCAGGCAGCTACTCTTAAAGGCTCAATTAAGTAAGCTATGTCAGGAGGCTCACTTACATTGAGATGAATTTCTCCCTATTATACTGTTGAGGATTAGATCTACTCCCACTAGACTGGATTCTCTCCAGTTACACTGAGCAACCACAACATTTCCTCTTTGATTACCTTGGCAATGCATAACTGCAACTTTCCTAGGAACCCACACTGCACCCAAAGTTTAAGGATTTCCTTCCCATACTTTATACCTTTTCCTCCTGAGTTAATTAGCCCCTTTTCCTTTTCTTTTTTTTTAAGAATATGAGCTCATGATATATTATGATTAAAATATACAAATACTTTTAAACTCTATCTCAGTAGCATTATACAAGGAATTAGTCAATTGGCAAGTTCTCTGATTTTACATAGTGAATTCATTGCAGTATACCCACTTCTTTTAGCCTTTTTTTTTAATTAGTTACACATGACAGTACAATGCTCTTGACAATTCATACATTTGAATCAAATGGGGTATAATTTCTCATTTTTCTGATTGTACAGGTTGCAGAATCACATTGGTCATGCAAATACATGTAAATCTTGGACTGGCCAGTAATAATCAGTTCCTGGTTTCTGGACAAGCAAAGGAAATGTATTCCATGGTGATGGGCAAGGCCTGAGAATCCCATGTTGCAAAAGTCTGATCAAATGTTTTTATTTTTTTTTTAATAATCGTATATTCTTTTTTTTTGAGAGAGAGGGAGAGAGAGAATTTTAATATTTATTTCTTAGTTTTTGGCGGACACAACATCTTTGTTTGTATGTGGTGCTGAGGATCGAACCTGGGCCGCACACATGCCAGGCGAGCACGCTACCACTAGAGCCACATCCCCAGCCCTGATCAAATGTTTTTAAATTTTGAGTTGTGCCTCATGAGGATTATGATATTGTCTCAGGCACACTGGCATGGCTCCTGGTTATAATTCCACTATTACCGGGGGGCTAGTCCAGGTGGATTGTCCTCTGCCCACACTCCTGGCACTTGGAAAGGGAGCTCTGGCCTCTGTTGTTGTGTCTCTACTAGGCTGAAGAGATGCCAGTCCTCTTCTTGAGGAATTGTGAGGGTTAAAATTCTTGCTTTAGGTTTTCCCAATGATAAGGCGGCCTGACCTGGTGCATCAAAGTTATTTGAGCCTGGAGTTTTCCTAGCAGCCTAAGAAAACTAGTTTTTCCTAGGCCCTAGTTTTCCCATCAATGGCACTGGGAAATCTGGCATGTACAGGAACTCATGGCTCATTTCATGGCCTGCTAAATTTCATGCCAGGACAACAGGAAATGATGATGAGCTTTGTTGCTGGTGGCCCTAATAATTGTGGTCTGTTTCTTTGAAAGTGGGCCCACAGGTTGGTCATCACTGAGTGGTGAGCCCCAGTGTCCACCATAAAGTCCATTCAGACCATAGGCTCCTTGCGTCCCAAAGGGATGGAGCCCAGTTGGTCCTAGTCCTCATCATAATTTTCCATGGCTTCCAGTCCCACAAAATCTTTCTCAGGGGCATCAGATGGGTGTTTGTGGTGTTGGTATCATAGGGGACCTATTTGTAAGGCTGGTATCACCCTCAAATGAGTTCACCTCTCTTATCCTGTTAAGAAGCAGCAGCAGCCCAGTCTTTTGGTTGGGGCCATTCAATCTTCCAGTGGTCCTCTAGATGGCAGTAGGTGCACCGGTTTGGTTTCAGCTTAGTCTCAGGTTGAGATGGTCCCTCCAGCCAGATTTTTCTTTGGCCTTGAATTTGACCCTGATTTTGATTTTATTTTTTTTCCTTTTCTCTAGCGGGACGCCCCTTTGAATGATTTCGGAGTTTGAAATAAAGGCAGCTGCAAGGAAATCCATTTTCTTCTTCATCTTTCTGTCTGCTTTTCATTGGGCCTCTTGGTCTTGATTGATAAACTCTGTAGTGGTGACTTCAATCGCTCACTGGCACACTTCCCAGAAAAGCCTTCTAATTTTTATTTTCAGCTTGTCCCACAAAGGCTGCGTTGATCATTCACTGGTTGTCTGGTGCCTTAGGATCAAAGGGAGTGAAGAGCAGGGAGGCCTCACACACTTGTTCATAGAATTGGCTGGGGCTTTCACCAGGCTTCTGGAGCACTTCTGATATCTTGTTCATATTTAGGGCTTTCTTTACCCCTTCCTTTATACCTCCTATGAGGGCTTCTAGATATCTCTTTATCTTTTGGAGGCCCTCCCCATTGTTGGAGTCCCACCTGGGGTCTGTGTCAGGGATCTGGGCCTGGACATAGGCTTAGATGTTGCCTTGTGTATCTGGAGCATGTTCCTCTCGCCATTTTAACACTACTCAGGTTACCTATCTGCTCTCCTCTGTATTGAACAGTCAGAAGAAGCTGGTGGCAGTCTACCCTGGTGGGCTGGTGAGTCTGGATAATGGATTGCATCAAATCAGTCATGGCCTGGGGCTTTTCCATATAGGAAGAAGTATAATTTTTCCAATTTAAAAGATCGGTGGAGGTGAAAAACTGATACATATAAATGCATTGTCCCCTTTGAACATATCTCTCATGGTCAACATAGGCAGGTTCTCTAGCTCTCACAGGGGCATCTGGAGAACTCTGCTTTCGGTAGTGGCTCTCAACTTAGGACAGGTTCCCATTCTGCTCTTGGGAGGTGGAGGAGTCTTTTGTTCTTGGAAGTTTCTGGGTCTGAAGACAAATTAGAAGAAGGAATACCTGGTGTTAGAGGATTATCACCTGTTGCCACTGGGGAGAAGGGGCTGTGGGGCAGGCTGCTGTTCCAGTAGTCTTGGTTGGGTAAGGTTGGGTAGAGTGGCACCTAAGGTGGTGGATTTTCTTCTGGCTCATTGGGCAAAGCTGGTTTCGCTTCTGTCTTTTCTCTGTCAGATTCTCTTTTTCTAGCTGCTCTCTGCTGAATCTTAGAGGTCACTATGCTCCAGGCTAACATCAGCTTGGACTGTCCATCTAGAGAGGCTCCCAACCAAGGGGGCTGTTTCTGAACTATCTCTTGCCAGCAATCAATATAAAGGAACTGGTTTGGGTGTCCAGGGGTTCCAACCACTAATAAAAGGACCTCAGCAATGACTCTGTCATCTAAAGATCCTTCTGGTGGCCAGCCCACACCTAGGGTGGGCCATTCTAATTCACAGAGAGTATGCAACCTTTGTAGAGTGAGTTTCACCCCATAATTTCCCTTAAAACCCCTCTTAAGATTTTGCAACATATATTCCAAGGGGTTCAAGGAACTCTGTTTACTTTGTGTGCCTCCTGTGTTCCACCCTAGTTGGTGTCGCACACTTAGGACAAGACCCGCTTTCTCTGTCCCTCTCCAGGCATTCCTCTCACAGGAGAAAATACTCCCACTTGGCAGGCGCATTGGCCCACACCTGTACCCCAGCAGATTGTAAGGCTGAGGAAGGAGGGTCTCGAGTTCAAAGCCAGCCTCAGCAACTTATGGAGCACTTGTCTCTAAATAAAATATAAAAAAGGGCTACAGATATGGGTCAGTAGTTGAACACCCCTGGGTTAATCTTTTGTTTAAAATTTAAAAAAAAACCCTCTCAATTACTCAGTGTTTGATTATGTAATGAAGCATCACCCTTACATGTAGAAGCCAGGTTTCTAAGGACTTCCTGCATCGCATCTCTGTGGAGATTCTTCTGGGAAGGATCTAACAGAACCCACTCCTCCTGGGGGAAGTTCACAGCCACATCCTCAAAGGCCACTGAGGTCTAAAATATTCCAGAAAAGTGTAGTGTAGACCAGGAGGACTGACAGCATGAGGGTTCTATTCTCATCATGTGGGATATTCTCACAACTTTGTGGTCTCCAAATATTTATTTCATTATTTTATCATCAAAACTTGTACTTTTGGTGTACACTCACTTCCCCAAATGGAAGCACTCCAATATAAGACCTGAACTATCCAAAAAAAAAAAAAAATGCACAGCAGAGCAAAAACATCTTCTTCTTATGGAGTCCAGGAAGTCAGGCATGCTCCTGGGTCATCCCTAATGTTTTTGTAGGTGATGTCTACTACTTGGATTAATGAAGCCCTACTACCTCCTGTGCAGAAGACAGTAATATTAATCCTCCTGACAGCACCTGCCCTTAGAAATGCCTGCTAACAAAGTTGGAATTTTGCTGAGGGAGAGTTAAAAATTTGGAAAGAATCCCACCAAACAAAGCAGAAACACCGAGTCATTGTGCTGGGAGTATACATAAACAACAGGACCTTTACTGAATGTCTGCCTTCCTTCAGAAATATAATTATTTTGTTCCACTCTTATCTGAGAACCTAAAATATCACCCATCTGAAAACACACAAGCAAACAAAAAAAAACCAACTCTGTGCTCAAGGAGACTGGAAGCTGTGTGGTAGAAAACATTTCATACAGGTGGTCACAATATGTTTACTAGGGATGAGAAAAATTAGAAGGCTGCATCTGTTTGCTCCAGACCAAACCTAACCAACCAGCAAACAGGAACAATGATTGATAAACAAGAAATTGCTGATACTTCTGATAATGTCAAATAAGAATGGGATAAGTGAAAAGAGGCATGTGTCTTAGGAATAAATCAATGTCACCAAAGTTCATCTCTTCCACATGCTAGCCTTGCAGAATTTTATAAATTTCCAAAATAGACATTTTAGTGGCCAAGAAAGTAATCTGGCAAGCCTAACAGGCATAAGAACTGTGTAATAGTTATCAACATTGTCTGAATCACAGACTGCCAGCTTTTCTAATATACAGTCAGAAGCCACACAATAATGCTTTCTTCAAGGACATGTTTGGTCACATAGATGACACACATATGGGTGCCTATTTTATGAGATTACTTGTGTGTGAGCAGTGGTGCTGGAATAATAAACCTAATGCACTGTCAATTGCAGGATTTGATAAAGCAACATGCTGGGGAGGTTTGTAGCCCAGGAACCACTGACACCACAGAGCCTAGGTGTGCAAAAGGCTATGCCACCAGGATCATGTGAATAGGGAGTGATGATTGTGCAATCATTTTCTCCTCAAGAATATATCCCTGTATCTAAATGACACATGACTGGACATCTGGGATTTTCCAATTATGATACTCCAAACAGCACAGAATTAGCAGACAGAGGAAGAAGGAACCAAGAGATAACAAAGTTTTCAGTGGGCTTCCTTTTTTAAAATTTTTTAATATTTATTTTTTAGTTTTCAGCAGACACAACATCTTTATTTGTATGTGGTGCTGAGGATCGAACCCAGGCCACACGCATGCCAGGCAAGCGTGCTACCGCTTGAGCCACATCCCCAGCCCCAGTGGGCTTCCTTTATGGGGAAAGCCGATTGATGACATAACAGGTATTCTAGAGGGGAAAAAACATCACAAGCACTGTGAAACAAGGGTCAAGAAAACCTAATTGTAAAAATACATTTCAGTCCTATTTCACAAATACCATTCTAAGTTCTCACATCAAAGGATATCAAAATACATTAAACGAATTACAAGAGGAAAAACAGTGCAGGAGAAACCTGCAGTACTACACCTCAGAGAGCCAGGCACAGAGTGAGATGAATAAGTGCATGAAGGAAATGGAGACATCCAGGAGGGGGAAGAGCAGGTGAGAGCCACAAGTGGGAAAAGGGCCAGATCTCAGGGAAGAGGAAAACCAGGGAGGAGGCCAAGCAGGGGAGGCTTGACACCACCTGCAGGACAAGGGCCCTCAGTCAGGGAGAGCAGTGGGGAAACGGGACAGTTGACCCTGCAGCGGTACTGCCTCTCACCTGAAGTTTACCATGACCTACAGCCCAGCGAATTTTCAGACTATTTCTACAATTCATGATATTTTTCCTCCAGAAACACTGCCAGTGTATCACAGTGAATCTCTCACTTTTTCTCTCTCATACAACATACATATGCACACACACATGCACACACACACACACCCACACATACCCACACACACCACTCAGTGCTTAAAGCATGAGGAGAAAATGCCAAAAGATGGCATTTTTCACTATCCCCAGAGAACTTTATATCCTTTTTGACCCCTAAATTCAGAAGAAACTATTTCCAAAGGCTGAATCACCCAAGATATTATGAGCCAAACCTTCTGGGGAAAGAGAAGCACCCAGCTCCATCTCCCCCTAACTTTTCTTTATGTTCAGGGAGGAGGAAGGGCTGCACAGTGCTCATGAAGACTGCCCTAGGGAGGCCAGCGTGTCCTGAACAGCAGGCCAAGGCACAGTTGACAGAATGGCTCCTCGCCCACAAGACACTTCATCACCAGCAGAATACCTCCATCACCACAGCCTGGAGTCACCCCTGGGCATTTACCAGAAAAAAATAATTGACACCTTCATGTTCCTTAACATGTACACCAGTATTATCCACACCAAGAATATGTAAGACTGGAGGCTACAAAAGAGAGATTCCCAGGAAGGAGTGCCTGATAACTATCAAGGGAAACTGCCAGTCAGAAGTTTTAGTAAGTTTAAAACCTACAGATGTGCCTAACCTCCTATTCAATGTTTGTTAGTGTGATTATGTTGCCCTAAATAATGGAAATAAAGGGATCTTTATTTAAAAAAGAAATCATGCCAATAAAAAAGTCTACAAAAATCGGATGACATTAATTAGGTTAAATATTGTCTTTATATTTCTAATAATTTTAAAGATGTGCATTCCCAAATAACAGCCTTGTTTTCTCTGGCCTTATTATAAAAATGATTTCTGAATTTTCACACCTACTGGTGAGAGATTATTGATTTCTATCATCTTCATGGTATTCACTGACCTATTCCAGATGCTATAACATTTACTTTGCATTAATTTCATTTTAGTACTCACGGCTTTTTGTTTCTCTCTCATAGAAGCACCACCCCCAGAGGACTTTAAAATGTTCTAAAAAACAAAGGAGGTCTCTACCACTACTCACACTCCAGAAATACTTCAAGTCAAATTGGAAATAAAATTTATTCAAAGTCAGTTTTGAAGGAAGATAGAAAGGTTTGTTTGTATTTTTCATTTTCAGATAATTAAAGTGACAAAAAACTTCTGTAAGAGAAAAGGCATCAAAGTGAGAAAGAACAGGCAACACACAAGTGCAGATTTACTTACCTGTGCTAGAGAGAGCCCAAGTCAGTGACACTCAGCACATGGAGGAGGAACAGCCCTCTCAGCCCCAAGGAAGTTCAGAGGCAGAGCAACCTGGAAGATGCAGGAGTCACCTCAATTTCAGCCTGTTTCAGGAACTGGAAAGTTACAGGTTTGCTGCCAGCCTTAGGGAGGGGCCAGGCACTGAATGGAAAGTGGACTGGAGACCCATCTTCCTGCAGAGTGTGAACAGGTAAATTCTCTACTCCTGGGAGAAATGAGGGGCAGGGACTCTGCATGCCACTGCTGCTTCACACAGAACCCCAACTGAGTCCAGAGTCCCTGATACCTCTCTGTGCTCACTGTACACACTGGGAGACCCAGGAGGCAGGCCAGAGGCTAAGAACACATCATCCTGTCAAGTTCTCTAAGGGACCCTTTACCCAAAGTCATTGATGTGGGGTCTGTGTCTAGGGAAGATGAGGGACCAGAAACACAAGCCCATCCCATTCTTCTTATAACATGGGTCCACTTCATGCTTCAAAATAACCCTTCCAGGCCAGGTGCGGTGGCACACGCCTGTAATCCTAATGGCTCGGGAGGCTGAGGCAGGAGGATCACGAGTTCAAAACCAGCCTCAGCTACAGTGAGGTGCTTAGCAACTCAGTGAGACCCTGTCTCTAAATAAAATTCAAAATAGGACTAGGGATGTGACTTAGCAGTCAAGCACCTCCAAGTTTAATCCCTGGTACCCATCCCCCCCCAAAAAATAACTCTTCTTACACTTTCACTGTGGTTGGTTTTTTTTTTTAACTTACATTATTTTATCCTTTCTCTTCCCTTTCCCCCTCCCTAACCTTGGGGAAGCAAGACTACCCTTCTGCCCATCCTAGGCCAAGTTCCCTGTCCTTGAGCACAACACCAGATGTCCTCAGGGATGGTGCCAGAAGAACTGAGAAACAGCCATCTACTAAGTCTATGAGTGAATTATGGCCCCCAACAGGGCACAACTGGAATGTGTGTGTGTCTTCCTGAACCACCTCTTTAAAAGTCTGCCATTCCCCCAGCGGGCAAAATCACAGCTTCTGGAATTGTAGTCCCCTGTGTTTCTCATTTCAAAGCAAACAATAAACTTCTTTTTCTTTTTTCTCAAACTATGTCCTCATTAGTAGACTGGCATTGGGGGCAAGCAGAAACAAGCTTTTGTAGCGACACCCCCTCCTCCACAGAAAATCTTAACTGAGCTTCTCCAGAATTTTCACCATAATTGGTCTTAGGACTATCAGCAGAAGAATCTCTACAGAAGAGTTCAATGTAGTTAAGCTTCCTATTTCCTGATGCTTTATCTTACAATAGTTAAATTTGGCCCCAGGTCTGAAAGATATCAGCACTTCAGGTGCTGAACACCTCTTTACTAGTGTTTCACAAACATTTATAAACTATCTAGTGTGTATAAAAAAATATATTTTTTTTCAAGGGAATTGGGTCTGTGAATGCAGAGTATGATAAGAAAAACAGATTCTTTTAACTAGGTCCCTGGCCTTGGGCCGAACTTCACAGAGATGTTTACATTTCAAGAATAAGAGAGGATGTTACCAACTGGGCTCCATGGTATCAGCTGGCAGGGGGAGGAAAGAAAGGGGAGAAGCAGCTCTCCCCTTCTCAGGTGCTGTCCTTCAAGGGTTAACTTGCCCAGAACAGTGAAGGAAAAGCTGCTTTTATGTGAACTTCTGCAGACTGTGAACTTCTGAGCCCCTCTCCTCACACTCTGGGTATAAAGTTCTGAAACTACCTGAACTTGGGGTTCAGGGTATTGCTTGATTACAGCAAAAGCTGTGCCCTCTGAACCTGGCTGTAGCCAAATAAAACTGTTTCTTGCTCCCTTCAGTGTCCTGCCTCATCTGCCTCCTACAACACTTTTAATAACAAATTGGAGCCCAATGAAGGGACCACCAACTGCACCAATATCTTGGGCAGGTATGTACTCTGGGCAACCCCTTTCATATTGAGGAGACAAAGCCCCTCAGGCCCTGACAAGAACCTGAGACCAAAGCAGGTTGGCATGCTCCCCACATTCTGTGCCCTGAGCCCAATGCTGTGCTTTTCCTCTGGCCAGTGGACCTATCTGCTTTCAGCCTGGCTGCTGCCCACAGAGCTGAGGTACAAGGACCTTCTGGAGTCCCCAAGTATGCAGGCATCTGCCACATGGCCCTGCTGGTTTCTGTAGACAGAGGTCCCCAACAATCTCTGTATGGTCAATGTGACCTTCATTAAACAGAGTGCCTTAGACATAAGAAAAAAGTCTTGAGTGGATGGAGGGAATAAACTGACATAAACCCCTCTCAGCTAGGGGACAATGCCTTTAGGGGGTGCCTGGGAGTTGCAGAACTCAAGCCAGCTCTGACTGGTTGGCAGACCTGGCAAAGGGATCTTCAAGGAATTCTAAAGAAGAGCATAGAAAAGGCCTCCTCCACTGAATATCAATATGCCTACTATAAGAAAAGACCCAGAAAGCACCCTGGGTACAACTGACAGTGGGGAGCTCACTTCCAGTGGATGGCTGGTAAGGGATGATGGTAAGGGGGGCAGGTCAGACCCACCAACATCCTGTGCTCAAACACCTTGAATGCAACATAGGAAAAAGAGATTTAGATACTATCCTCTGCTGCCTCAGCCTCCGCCTCCACCTCCTTTTTGGATACTATGAATTAAACCAAGGGGCACTTAACTGCTGAGCTACATTCCTGGTCCTTTTTATGTTTCATTTTGAGACAGGGCTTCACAAAGTTGCTTAGGGCCTTGATAAATTGCTGAGGCTGGCCTTCAACTTTGCATCCTCCTGCATTATCTAGGACTCTGGCCTTGGGCTGAACTTCACATAGGTGTTTACATTTCAATAATAAGAGACTATGTTACTAATTGGGCTCCATGGTTACAGCTGGCAGGGGGAGGAAAGAAAGGAGAGAAGCTCCCCCCTTCTCAGGTGTTGTCCTTGAAGGGTTAACTTACCTGGCTGGAATTACAGGCATGTGCCACCACATTCAGTCTAGACACTGTCTTTCTATGTGCTGGATTGTTCAATCTCTCTCCTAGGAAAGGATTGGTTTTGTGATTTAAATCCTTTTTGGGTAAGATGGTTATCACACCCAAAATGCAATGATTCCATTTTTATGTGCCACCAGAACTCATGCTCTACTTCCAGTTTTGGTCAAGGAAAAGGAAATTACCTGATCTACTGGAGGTCTAGGAAAAAAAGCCACTTAGGCTGAAGGGACCTGGAAGCGCATTCAATGTTAACCCAACCAAGCTTTTGTTTAGGAGGTGGTAATTCATCCTAGGAAGAAATAACACCCCAACCCCCTTAAGAGAGAAGCACTGATAGCCATCCATTCTCTTCTGGACAAAATTTAAAAACACAGATTGGACTGGTTTTGCCACACCCTATAATGCAACTCTTCAGCACAAAGGTATAAATAATATTGCTTAGGGTATTCAGCCCCCTGTACCAAGTCCACAGATCCTACTGGCTCTGATGCCAGGCAACTAAGGCTGTTTCATGATGCTAAATTTAAAGGATATATTCTTTTGCAATCTTCTGATAGGAAATCCCAATTGCTTTTCAGTGGCAGGGTGCGGATACCAATGTAATTACTCTTGCTGGACCATCCTACCCCATGGATTTAAGACTTCTCCTACTGTTTAATGGGAGTCTAACAAAAGACCTGTGAGAGTTACAGTTGGATCAAAGAAGATCATCCACATGTTTTGTTTTGTCTTTTTTTTTTTTTAAACCAGGGATTGAACCCACAGGCGCTTAACCACTGAGCCACATCTTCAGCCCTTTTTAAATATTTTATTTAGAGACAGCATCTCACTGAGTGGCTTAGGTCTTTGCTAAGTTGCTGAGATTGGCATTGAACTTGTGATCCTCCTGTCTCAGCCTCCCAAACCACTGGGATTACAGGCATGTGCCACCCTGCCTGGCTTGAACTCTGTTCTTTTAAGGAAGCACCCTGAGCTATGAAAAGGAAGAGAATTTCCAATAAAAATAAAATGTGGGCCTGCACATATATTTGAATTTTCTAGAAGCCACATAATAATGTTTAAAGGGCCTCAGTGAGCTCAGCCAATGGAGAGTACTTTTCTAGCAAACACACAGCCCTGGGTTCCATCCCTAGCACAAACAAAAGAAGAAAAAAAAAAGAATTAAAAGCACACAGGTGAAATTGATTGTCATTTAAATTTGTAATCAATACAATGAGGTATATTACTTTTAATTATTTGTCTTTTTGGTACTGACACCAAAGTTTTGTGATGAGACTAGAATCCCTGAATTGTCAATTTCCTTCTAGTTTCTTGTCTCACAACTTTGAACAATCAAATCCACGGACAGTAAAAGAAGGGAAAAGTAAGTTGAGTAGGCCTTACTTGAGAAGAGAGAAGAACTCCTGCAGTGTGAGAGGGACCTGATAGCGGAGGAGAACCCATGTTTTAGCTGCTAGCTTTGGGGTTTCTATGTGAATGGAAAGAACTGAAGGAAGGAGATCAAGAGAGAGGGGGGAGGCTACTCCACGGTGACCCAGGTTTATTCTAGACAAACCTGTTGAGGGAGGTGGAGGGAAACTGAGACTGTTCCACTTCTAGCCAGGGACAGACATTGGGGAGTGGGGGAGAGCATTCTGGTGATTAGGCCACTGGCAGGTGTGGTCCTTTTGGTTGGCACCTTTGTTTTCTGAGGTGGTCACTGTTCCACGTTGACCAGGTGTTTTCAGGATTCCAGTCCCAGGTCAATTTCCTTTCCTTACATGGTGATGGAGTACTGTCTAGAGTTCAGGTCAGCCTGAGTCAGAGTGACCATGAGTTGACCCCGTTCTAAGATGAAGGATGGTTCAAAACGGCATTGCCTGTATCAAGTGTGACCTAACATTCCTGCCTCTGTCTTTTCCTTTGATAAGTCAGAACAGCAACACCAATAATTATAGAGAGAATTGAGAAAAGTGGCCTATTCCAGTCCAGTGGGTGAATAAACAGATGTAAGAATTATTTCTGCATTGGAGGAAGATTTCCTGATAAGAGTTGAGGTCCCAGAGAGGTGATAGGAGAAAATTTACTTTACCTGGAGGCAGGGTTTTGTAGGATTTTTTTTTTGAGGGGGGGGTACTGTGGATTGATCTCAGGGGCACTTGACCATAAAGTCACATTCCCAGCTCTATTTTGTATTTCTTTAGAGACAGGGTCTCCCTGAGTTGCCAAGTGCCTCACTTTTGCTGAGCCTGGCTTTGAACTAACCATCCTCCTGCCTCAGCCTCCTGAGCCACTGGGATTAAATTTGTGTGCCACTGTGCCTGGTTTATAGGAAAATTTTAACAAGTGTGTGGTGGGTGGCTGTGGTGGTCTTGGAGGCGTCCCACTCTGTGTTTGACACCTCAGGGAGGAGCGCTAGAATGGATGTTAGAGCATCTGCTAAAGGAGACAGAGGAGTGGGCAATTATGGTGGGAATTAAAATGAATGGAAGCCTGGAATGAGATTAGGATGGTGCCTGCCAAGGAGAGGAGCTGGGTATCCAAGTGTGCATGGGGGCCTTTTAGTACAGCAGCCATAATGAAATGTAAAGGAAAAAAATGTTTAAAAAAAATCAAAATGTAGGGTTTTAATCTGGGTGGTGAGATCCCATTCTTGGAGGTCCCCATTTCTATCTTCCTACAGATAATCAGTATCCTGCCTCAATCACTCCTCTGAACAGTTAACCTCCTGATGGGGATTAACTGAGTGGTAACTGAAGTGGTAGGGTGCCGCTGGAGGAGGTGGGAATCAGGGACAGAGCTGTGGGGTATATATCTGTACCCGGCAAGTGGAAGAGCTCTCCCTGCTTCCTGATCACCATGTGAGCTGCTTCCCTGCCACATCCTTCTGCCATGCTGAGCTGCCTCACCTAAAGCCCTGAGGAATGCAACAGCCTTCTATAGACTAAGGCCTCTGAAACCATGAGCCCCCAGATAAACTTTTCCTCCTCTCCAATTGTGCTGGTCGGGTCTTTCAGTCACAGCAGCAAAAGAGTCAACTAAACAGTGGTGGGCAGGTGAAGGTACTAGGGAATATGAGGTTGGGATGATGCTAAAGCAATAAACAACATAGCGAAGCATTAATTTCTGTGAATAATTAGCACAAAATGGTCAGTGTTATCAGCTAGCTCAAGACCACAAAGATAGAAAATGAATAGAGCTTAAGGTGTGGTCTGACATGTTTTTTTTTTTGTGTGTGTGTGTGTGTGAGTGGAGGCCATTCGAGGCTATAGAAACTTTCAGAGTTTTTAGGAAGACATCTAATTTCATATAATGGCATAGGTGTCTCCCCTTGAGATGTGGGAAACTATCTGATTTCTGTAAGAGCTTTTTTGGGGGAATTACCTCTGTTATTTGGAGGATCCCTTTAGCTGTGTCACTTTGGACTCTCCTGGGAAAGTCACTTAAGGCTTTTATGTGCCATAGTACATCTTTTAGATCAAACAGATTGAGTCTCCTCTCCCTATGTAGGAGGTTAGGAAAATTTGTAGGTTTCAAATTGACTTAGAGCAAACTTGTGACTGTGACAGTGTCTTTTAGAACACTTTCTTTCTAACCTCCCAGTCTGTTTACTGTGGGAGGACTGGTGTAAGTGTACATGTCAAGTTACATGAAGAGTCATTGCCAATGTCCATGTAGGACTGTGCTTTGGTTACAGTCTCCTGCCAGGACTTTAAGATCAAGTGCCCAAGACGGGCCTTTTTCCTACCTACCCTTAGGGTCAGGTGAGATTCTGCAGGGGCTCACCTTGGGAACAGGAATACAGCCTCTTAGCTCCTTTAGCCTTCAGCAATCGAGCCTTCTCCAGGGTGGGCCAGTCTTGCTGACCACATGTGGCTTCCCTTGGAAGAATCTGGGACATTTTCCTCTCTGATGACTCCCCTCTTGGAGAAATGTGGGGACAGGTACTGGTTGTCTTCCTATTCTCTGCTCTTGATCCCACTGATTTGGGGGTAGGGTGACTCACCCAGAGTTGCAGGGCCCAGAGAGAGATCCCATCATTCCCTAGGTCCTAGCTGACCTCAGACAGCAAGGACCAAATTGTTGGCTCATCTTTTCCTTGGCCATTTCACTTCCTTGAGTCTGGTTTGCAAGTTTGGGTTTTAAATATGCATCATGCCAGTTTCACCACTCTTAATGGGGATATTGGGTTATAGTGTCACAGTCAATGATTTAAACTTAATGGTCACATTAGTGTTGGAAGTTAAAACTTTAAGTTTTATATTATATTCTCTGTTTACTTTGAGATCAGAGTAATCATTTTTTGAATATTTTTTAGATATCAATGACTATTTATTTATTTATTTATATATGCAATGCTGAGAATCAAACCCAGTTCCTCACACATACTAGGCAAGCACTCGACCACTGAGCCACAACCCCAGCCCCAGAGTAATCTTTACAACAACAAAAAAATCTATCTTTTGAACAAATCTTTAAATAAGATTAATTCTAGCCTATTTTGGAGCCAACCTAACATGGAGAAGAATGAGAGACAGAGCCTTAACTCAGATGAGAATGGCCTCTTCAATAATTTTCTTTCTGAAGCTGATTTTTGCTTTTTTTTTCTAAGTATCATTGTACAAATTTCTCATTTCCAGCTGAGCACCATAATGCAATCTACCTGCAGGTTTTTTGCCTGTGATCAGTGAGCTTGGGCACAGTGTGTGGTGTGTTGGATTCAAAGAGAACAAGTGCTTCAGGTCCCTTGCAGGTAACAGCCAACACCAACAGAGCCTTCCTCCAGAACACGATGAGGACCACCATTGCAGGAGTAGCCAGTGTGCACCCCACACACTCTGGAGTGTACACCACTCCTGCTGAGCTGCTGGTGTCCCCATGCATGAATGTTCTCCATACTGACAATGGTTCATGTGCAGATGCTTCCCAGGGAGAAGTGAGGTCAGGAATCACAACACCCTCTCTGTGGCACTAACACCCAATACTTTCAGCAGTGAAGGCTCAACCGAGGTGTGGGTGAGTGGGCAGGACCACAGAGGGACAACTGTGGTAGGCCATTACCTGTCATGGCTCAGGTCCTCCTAGCCGTGCATAACTTTGGTCTGAGTGTCAACCAGCACTTTGTTTTCCTCAAACTTTTAGCTACAGTTCCCAAAAGCAAGTAGGGGTGAGTTATGGCTGGAGCCAGGCAAATAGTCTCTCAGCTGAAGTTCTTGTGGGACTGACTACAGACAACTTAGCTGGTCTGGGCAAAGCTTACCTCTGAGCATCTTAGGCCATGTGTCCAGAGGCAGAGTGACTGGCCTTTGCTTGCTCCTGTAGGCCAGGTAACCATAGTTCTTGGAAATATTTCCCTACCAATTCAGTGGCAGACACCTGTGACCAGTACTGGGAGGACAGGTGGTATGAACTGTCCAAGTGACCCCTTCAGTATGACATTGGCATGGATCTACATGAAGCTGGTCACATCCCTGGAACTGGGTGGCAGGCTCCCACCTCTCCTGACCCTAGAAGGTGGTGCCCTCCATTCCTTTCTGTCACCATATCCATCCCCACCAGAATAGAGCACTCAATGTGCTTGAGTCAGAGTCACTTACTGAATTATGTTTGGTTCATGAGGCAGCTATCCATGGAGCCGTGCTGTGGACTGTCTCTGAGGCACTTGAGGTGGGTCTATGTCCCCTAAGGCAGTCCCAGTTCACATGGTGGTCCCATCTGAATAGCTCCTCCTGGCTAAAGCACTCTATGTTCACTGGGTCATTGTGTGAAATCCTCTCTGGATTCCACGGCTGTTATGCAGACTTCAGGTCACTTATCTAGTCAGGCTGTAATCCAAGAGGATGGTGAACCTTTCCTTTTCTAGAATCCTGGGTCTGCTGATAGTTTGCTGGGGCTTTCTTTCACGTTTACGTCGGCATGGGGGAGACTCCTTGTACCTTTAAAGTGGAGCAGAGACAGCAGGTGCTGGGTATTTTATTTCTCTTGCCATGCTGCTGTCCAGAGTCTCTGGATTTTCCAAGGTTTTCATTTTCTATTGCATTCCAGTGCTCTCCAGGATCTCTTACCTCAATATGCAGCAACACACTCTCTGCTTCCATTACTGCTTGTAGAGAGAGGGTCAGATGAGTGCCTGGTGCCTCCATTGAACCACCTTTAATCAGTATTTGTCATTAAATAATGGTGGGTGCCTCCTTAAGACCATGTAGATATAAGATACTAGTTGGGTAAAAATGTAAATGATTTTAACTGTTTACTTGATGTAGGTATATTAACATAATTTTCTTGAGGGTTTGATAATTTTGTATGATATGAAATTATAATTTGGAGTAGCAAATGTTTCTAAATGTTCTTGGTAGTTGATTTTTTTAAAATAGTATGAAAGAATGAGACTTTGAGACACTCTGTGATACCTAATCTCAGTGTTCTCTTTAGTAAGGAGGAGAAAATGATCACAAATGCTTTACATAATACTCAGACATATTTTTATGACACTCAGGAGACATTGCATCCAAAGTTAATTATGAGATCGTGTGACTGGACTTTAGGTTTTATCAAGGAGGCAGACTGAGCCCACACTTTTGTGTCAAGACTTAGGTAACCCAGAAATGAAACTTATAATAATACAAAATAGCATTTTGAAGTAAAGAAGTTACCAAGGTTGACATTTTTGATGAGTCAGAGTAGTACATATTACATGTAGTACATAGAATATATTATTTATTTTCCCAAGAATTTGCACATATAGACTTTATATATAATAGTTTTAAATGTGTAACATAGATTCATTCAAAAGGACAAACTAGTGTACTTGCTTTTCTAAGAGGTGACATTAAAATTGTCACAAACTGCCAAAGTCAATGCTTGGCACCAGAATCACGAGCCACCACACAGCTTTGTAGATTCAAACAGCAATTCTTTATTCCAGCTCTCACACCACCTCCACACAGGTCCAGGGGCAATGGCGTTCTGCCGTCTCCCGCACAATTCACCTACTCCACGAGGCTATCTCCAAATCCCATTTTAATCTCACGAGAACTCAACGGGAACAAGCAGCAGGAACACCTTAATCCCAGCAATAATCTTCAACTTCCAACTTCCCTAAAACCCATTATCTTAAACTGGCAACGCCTTAAACTCAAGGAGCCGGTTACTTCCTCAAACCTGATCAGCTCTAAACCTGGATCCGCCTTGGTCCTTGAGCAAGGTCACCTTATTAAAGCATGCATGCAATGTCCCATCAAATGTCCTCTAAGCAGCATGGGGTACGCTTGGCAAGGAAATTTCGATGCGTCATTCCTACTTGGTAATGGCCCTCAGCATCTCCCCCCTTCTGATTAATTAAACAACAAGCAATGTGGCTTAGGACCGTGCCTGGTAGGTTGTCCAATTCAACATGTGGTTCTTACCCGTCATGGGAGAACTGACCTTTACACGTCAATTTCCTGTCTTAGGTTGAATCCACTGCAATCAGATCAACCCGTCGCTGACTACCGGTCCAGCATTCAGCCATGCTTGTGGATAGGCCTAAGCACCAGTGGGGGGGTGAGGTTCTTGCCTCACCTCTGTTGGCCCCCAAATTTAACCTTGGTGCCAGTGGGGGGTGAGGTTCTTGCCTCACCTCTGTTGGCCCCCAAATTTTAGACCATCACTAGTAGAAGGGAGGAAGATACAGAAATGCCACGACACCAAGCCAATTGACGGCTCCTTTGGAAAAATTGCATCACTGGTGACACCATCAGCAAAGATGCCAGCATTACCACAATTAACATGGGGTGCACTGGCAAGGAAATTGCATCACTGGTGACACCATCAGCAAAAATATGCCAGCAGTACCACAATTCGCTGCACCAGACGATAGTTCACAATGCATGCAACTGATATATAGTCCAGGCAAGTTCTGCAGGCAGTTCAAAGTGGAAGAGTCTATCAATATGTCCATTTCCTCCCAAAGTCATTACTTGTTGAGTTATATTCATTGATGCATCAGTTTATACAGTTTACTGTGGTAGCTATCATAGAAGCTGTAGTTTGGTTTTCTTAGTCTTCACCGGCACTGGGATGGAGATGGGAATTCTGGCAATGATGTTAAAGAGACATTATCCTGAACAGAATTATTAAATATAATGAAAAGGAAAAGTGAAAGTAAACAAACAGATCTGTTAATCACCTTTAAAAACAATAGTAAGCAAACAGATCTATTAACCACCTTTGAAAACAATCATTAACAGCTGTTTACCTAATTAGATTAAACCACTTAAATCACGTGAATAAAAAAAGAAAATTCGGATCCATTTTTTCATGAGCGCTCCTCATATAAAAATATGGACATACACACATACTGACATGCAACAGAAAACAGTGCATACATAACATACAACACATAAGACAATAATAACGGCCTTGTAGCTTTACCTAGGTAAAATAGCTTTACCTAGGTAAAATCTCCATTGCAATGTTTAAAAACTCCACAGTCAAAAAATTAAAAACAGTCAAAAAACAAAACTGATCAGAAAAACATTAACCTAGGTTTGTATGAGCTCAAAAAATAAAATAGAACTTTATGATGTGGGAAAAAGCAATAATAAAATAGATATTGAAAAAAGACACCGTGGTTAATCACTGTCGCAGATGTAAGAATAGCCAAGCTGGAGCTCTGGATATCAGCTGTTATGGATTTCAGTCAAATCAACTTCTTTTTCTGTAAAAATTGTTTTGGTTAACCTCTCTGGAATCCAAATCGGCTGCTGTTCTCCCTGTGGGAACACACAAACGGAACCCCGACTCCAGACAATAACTGGGTCGGGACCTTTCCATTGTCCTGTTAGAATATCTTTCCAAAGTACCTTAGGCTTATGTACATTTTTCGGATACATATGTCTTTCTGCAGCACTAAGTCCTGATGAATCCAAATTTAGAAAGTTTAGAGTAAAAAGGGTTATTTTAAGTTTATCTTTGGGGGATATATACCCCTTTCCAATTCCCTCTTTTTGCTTTAATAGGTACGTTTTAATAGTTTGATGAGCTCTTTCAACTATGCCTTGTCCCTGTGGATTGTATGGGATTCCTGTTATATGAGTAATACCAAATGATGAGCAAAATTGTTTAAAAGATTTAGACGTATAACCAGGACCGTTATCAGTTTTTAACTGTTTAGGAACACCCACAGTGGCAAAATTTTGTAAGCAATGAGCTATAACATCTTTAGTTTTTTCTCCGGCATGAAGGGAGCCCATCAAAAATCCGGAAGAAGTATCAACTGTAACATGTAAATATTTTAATTTTCCAAATTCTGGCAAGTGTGTGACGTCCATCTGCCAAATATGGTTAGGTATCAGTCCTCTAGGATTGACTCCAAGATTAACTTGGGGTAAAAAGGTCACACAATTTTGACATTGTTTTATTATATGCCTGGCTTGTTCCTTAGTTATTTTAAAACGCTTTTGTAAAGTATTAGCATTAACATGAAACCTTTTATGAAAATTTGTAGCTTCTTCTACAGTAGAAAAAATATGTATATCATGTGTAGTTTTATCTGCTAAATCATTGCCCAAACTAAGGGCTCCAGGCAATCCTGTATGTGCCCTGATATGTCCTATAAAGAATGGATCTTTTCTATCCCAGATTAGACTTTGTATAGTGGAAAACAAAGAGAAAACAGTAGAGGAAGGGGAAATCCTACCAGCATCTTCAAGGGATGTTATAGCATTAACTACATACTGGCTATCAGAGAATAAATTAAATACAGAATCTTTGAACATCACAAAAGCTTGTAGAACTGCATTAAGCTCTACCTTTTGAGCTGACTGTTTGGGAACTAAAAATGTAAAAGTTTGATCAGGGGTAACTACTGCAGCTGTACCATTATTAGACCCATCAGTGAATATATTTGGAGCATTCATGATAGGTGTTTTTCTTGTCATTTTAGGAAAAACTACAGGATGCTTAGACCAAAAAGACAACAAAGGATTAGATGGTAAATGATTATCAAATGAAACATTCGATTTACACATGATTATTGCCCAAGTATTTAATTCATTAGCTAACTCATCAATTTGCTCCATAGTATATGGAGTAATAATTTTATTGGGAGAAATTCCAAACACTGCCTTTGCTGCTCTTATACCTTTGAGTATTAATTGTCCTACAGCCTCAGGATACCTAGTAAGAATAGTGTTAGGAGAATAAGATAAATGTATCCACAATAATGGACCTTCTTGCCAAAATACTCCTGTAGGAATATTTCTCGTTGGTAGTACAATAAATAATAAAGGCAAACTTATATCAATTCTATCTAAATGCATATTTTCCATATATGTCTCAATAATTTTTAATGCCTTTCTAGCTTTAGGAGTTAACATTCGGGGTGAATTCGGATCTGATGGACCTTTTAGAATATCAAATAAAGGTCCCAACTCTCCTGTTGGTATGCCTAGATAAGGCCTTATCCAATTTATATCTCCCAACAACTTTTGAAAGTCATTAAGTGATTTGAGTTGATCTACTCGTATTTGAATTTTAGGTGGACGGACCATGGTTGAGGATAATAGAACTCCTAAATAATTAATTGGAAAATTTAATTGTACTTTGTCTATTCCTATCTCTAGATTATAATTTTTTAACAAGTTTGTAAGTGTGGCATAACATTCCAGCAATGTGTTTTTATCTTTATGTGCCAATAATACATCATCCATATAGTGAAATATTTTTAGTTCAGGATTTTGATTTCTAAGTGGCTGGATTGCTTTATTAACATATATTTGACACATAGTTGGACTGTTAGCCATTCCTTGAGGGAGTACTTTCCATTCATATCTCTCATCAGGACCTTCATGATTTAATGCAGGGATAGTAAATGCAAAATGTGGACTATCCTCGGGATGAATTGGAATCGAAAAAAAACAATCTTTAATGTCTATAGCTAAAACATGCCACGTTTTTGGTAAAGCAGACAATTGAGGAATCCCTGATTGAGCAGGTCCCATAATAACCATCTCATTATTAATTGCTCTTAAATCTTGTAATAATCTCCATTTACCCGATTTCTTTTTGATAACAAAAATGGGAGTATTATGGGGAGATACGGAAGGTTGTAAATGTCCTTCCGCTAATTGTTGTTTGACCAGATCATGGGCTACTTGTATCTTTTCTTTAGTCAGGGGCCACTGAGGAACCCACACTGGTCTTTCTGATTTCCAAGTAATTTTGATTGTCTCAGTGGCCCTTTCTGAAAATCCAACCCATGTCTGTCTGTTCCTTGATCTATTTGAATTGGCGCTGCTATACCTTGTTCTTGTTTTCCTAATCTTTTTTCTTTCCTGATACCTTGTCTAGCCCTAGTAGTGGGCACATTAGGATTGATGTTATTTGTTAACATCAAACCTAGTTGATCTAGGACATCTCGTCCCCATAAATTAATAGGAAGGTGATCCAAAACATATGGCTGTATAGTTCCTTCACATCCTTCAGGATCCTTCCAATCTAATACCATAGCACTTCTATGGGGATTAGTCGCCACTCCTAGGCCTCGAAGCGTTTGAGTGGCTTGTTGTAATGGCCAATGTTTTGGCCATTCTTGAAGAGATATGATGCTAAGGTCAGCACCTGTGTCCAGCAGTCCATTAAAGTCACGACCCTGAATATTTAGTTTTAACATTGGGCGAGAATCTAAATTTAAAGACAACATAGCCCAATCTACACCTGTGGAGCCTAATCCCTTGGAACCTCTTTCTACATTAAGACTAGAGAACTTATTATGTAGGCTGGGTAGTATTAACAACTGTGCTATTCTATCTCCAGGTGAAATTACTGATATACCTCCTGGAGAACTAGCTATAATTTTTATTTCACCTACATAATCGGGATCAATTACCCCAGGACTTATCATAAGTCCTTTTAATGTAGATGAACTACGTCCCAGCAATAAGCCTACTGTTCCTTGGGGAAGAGGTCCTTTTACTCCTGTAGGAATGATTTGAACTCCCATCTCTGGAGTTAATACTGCTCTGGCAGAGGCGCAGATGTCCAACCCTGCGCTCCCTCGGGTTTGTCTGATGAGGGATTTAATGGACAATGTGTCCTGGGCACCACCCTGATGGGGTTGCTGGGTTCCTCCACTGCCCCGTATACTTGTGGTTGTGGGCCCCGGAGCATTGGGCCCCCCGGTCCGTTTTTTGGCAATGAAGCCTGGTGCCTTTCTCCACGATATCGTGGGTAAATACCTGATCCTTGTCCGTTTTTTGATAAGGGAGTACCTTCTATGGTGGTTTGAGAACGGCATTCATTAGCCCAATGTCTCCCTCTACGGCATCGTGGGCAAATACCCGGTATTCTATTCCTTTGATTTCTAGTTTTGTTAAACCCTCCTCTTATGGGGCAACTCCTTTTAAAATGTCCTGTTTGTTCACAATTATAGCATGTTTCTAGCCTGGCATCTAAAGCCTGTTGTACTGCAGCTGCCAAGACTTGCCCTTGTTCATTAACATCTCTACATAATTTAATATATGTGTTTAAATCTTCATGTCTCCATGGTCTAATAACCTCTCTGCAGCAACGATTTGCTTGGTCATAAGCCATTTGTTTTATTAATGGCATTGCTTGTTCTGTGTCACCAAAAATTTTGGCAGCCGTTTGAATAAGCCTATCTACAAAGTCAGCGTAAGGTTCATTAGGTCTCTGTATTACCTTAGATAGCTGACCTTGTAAATCTCCATGTCCTTGTAAAGTCTTCCATGCCCTAACTGCGTCTGCAGCAATCTGTACATATACAGCAGGATCATATTCCATTTGTTGCCGCTGACCCTCATAAGGTCCCCTTCCTAATAACATATCAAGACTTCTTTGAGGGTAACCGGCTGCTGCATTTCGCCTAGCTGTCTCCATGCAAAATTCCTCATTGGCAACCTTCCATAACAAATATTGTCCTCCATTTAGCACAGATTTACACATGCTAGCCCAATCTGCTGGCATCATGTCCAAGTTAGTAATGGACTCCACCATGCTTACCGTGAAGGGGGCTTGAGGACCATAGGTTGTTACAGCCTCCTTTAACTGCTTCACTGTGTTAAATTCTAAAACACGGTGAATTCGCTGCCCTCCTACCTGTTCAAATACAGGGCATGCTAATCTTTGAGGTCCTGTCTCAGGATCCCATCTATCAACTACGGGGTTTGAGGGCCACTCAGCTGTCTCCATCGGCGGGGCTGTTGGTTGAATTACACCCTCTGGTAAAACGGAGTTAGTAACAGCCTCTTGTTGTGGCCTTTTTCCTAATAAACCCTTTTCCTTTAAATTTTCTCCCTTTCTCTGACTAGCTCGAGAGACCTTCTCTTTTGCTTGATCTAAAATGTCTTCCTCCATGGTCTGAATCTCTAACAATTTACTTAACACTTTTTTGGCTTCTTTTTTAATAATTTCTAATCTTCTATAAAGATAATGCAACCCAATAAGATAACACAAAACAAAACCACAACTGAATGAAACAAAAACTGAATAAAAATTCACTGTATCAATTTTCTCTTTCTCGGGGCTAACAAACTTCAAACCTTGAGCCAACCATTTTTCCCAGTTTGCCTGAGAAATTTCTAGGGATAGGCAGCTTGAAACAAAAACGAAATAAATCAAAACAAGAACACATTGTTTTTTGAAATGGTCACCCATTCTCTCGCCTTCCCTCAGGGGCGAGCGATTTTACTCACCTCCAAATTTCAGACGTTCCGCGTACGGGCCACCAAAATGCCAAAGTCAATGCTTGGCACCAGAATCACGAGCCACCACACAGCTTTGTAGATTCAAACAGCAATTCTTTATTCCAGCTCTCACACCACCTCCACACAGGTCCAGGGGCAATGGCGTTCTGCCGTCTCCCGCACAATTCACCTACTCCACGAGGCTATCTCCAAATCCCATTTTAATCTCACGAGAACTCAACGGGAACAAGCAGCAGGAACACCCTAATCCCAGCAATAATCTTCAACTTCCAACTTCCCTAAAACCCATTATCTTAAACTGGCAACGCCTTAAACTCAAGGAGCCGGTTACTTCCTCAAACCTGATCAGCTCTAAACCTGGATCCGCCTTGGTCCTTGAGCAAGGTCACCTTATTAAAGCATGCATGCAATGTCCCATCAAATGTCCTCTAAGCAGCATGGGGTACGCTTGGCAAGGAAATTTCGATGCGTCATTCCTACTTGGTAATGGCCCTCAGCAACAAACAGGGCTGAGGTTGAGGCTCAGCCATAGAGTGCTCGCCTAGCATGTATGAGGCCCTGGGTTCAATCCTCAGTACCACATAATAATAAATAAATAAAATAAAGGTATTGTGCCCAACTACAACTAAAAAATAAATACTTAAAAAACTGTCACAATATTGTTTTCCAAAACCATAAATATATGAATAAAAGAGTGTTAAGGGGCTGGGGTTGTGGCTCAGTGGTAGAGCGCTTGCCTCGCATGTGTGAGGCCCTGGGTTTCATTCTCAACACCATATAAAAATAAATAAATTAATAAAATAAAGGTATTGTGTCCAACTACAACTAAAAAATAAATATTAAAAGAATAAAAGAGTGTTAAATATATTTTTTAAACAAGACTAACTGGTTGGGTTATAGTTCTATGGTAAAACATATACCAAATGATTATGAAGTCCTAAGTGTGGGAAATCCAAAACCTCAACATCATATTCTGATCAATCTTTTTGTTGTTGTATTTGTTTTTTTGTGGAGCTAGGGATGGAACCCAACGACTTGTGCATGTGAGGCAAGCAGGTACCAACTGAGCTACATCCCCAGCTCAAAATCATATTCTGTATTTTTTGTGATCATAATTAAATAAAACCAGAATCAACCACTGTGATATCCAGTTTTTCATTGCTGTGACTAAAATACCTGGAAAGAAAATCTTAAAAGGGGAAAGATGCTGGGCACGGTAGCACATGCCTGTATCCCAGCAGCTTGGGAGCCTGAGACAGGAGAATATCAAGTTCAAAGGCAGCCTCAGCAATAGTGAGTCGCTAAGCAACTCAGTGAGACCTGAGACAAAATAGGGCTGGGGATGTGGCTCCGTGGTTGAGTGCCCCTGAGTTCAAACACAGGTACAAAAAAAAAAAAAAGAGGAAAGGTTTATCTTGGCCCATGTTTTCAGCAGTTTTATCTGTGGTTGACTAGCTCCAGGGAGGCTCCAGGAAGAAGGTGGTCTAGGTATGCTGCTGAGCTCATGTCATGGAGAGTGTGCCCTAGAGAGTCAGGAAGGGAAGGGAAGAGCGACTCTCTAGGGCACACTCTCCATGACCTACCCCTCAGCTTGGTCCTTCCTCCCAAGGCCTGTCTAGCCACCAGGGTATTCAACCACTGATGAGGTAAGAGCCATCAGGACCCAGGCGTTCCTAATAGACCCCCAACCCCAGCCTGCTGCACTGGGACCATGCTTTCATTCCAGATCCAAACCACACAACAAAAACATTTAGACTTCATACATAGAGCTGAGTAAGGCATCTGAATAAACAGTGGGTCACAGAGGAAATCAGGGGTAAATTTTTAAAAACTGATGGAAAAATTAAAATGAAAACTGGATCTTGCTTCTGTAGCAATTCCCTCGTGAGAGCTAACCAGGGTCCCACATGGAAAGCCTTATCCCTTAATGTTCTTAAAATGATCAGAAACTTGTATTCAAGTGAACTTGTCAGAGTTATTTTCATGCATCCAACTGCAAAGCTTCAGAGAAAAATCAAAATAGTCACTGAAACAGGTATTATTACTATATGTATGTATGTGATTACATGACCAATGATTCTGCAACTATATGCTCAGAAAAATGAGAAATGATATCCTATCTATGATATATCAAAGTGCATAAATACATTCTACTGTCATGTATAACTAATTAAAACAAATAAAAATTTTTAAAAAATAGTCATTGTTTATGGTTAACCATGACTTGATAATTTGACAATGTCCCCATAGAATTCAACATAATAAATTAGCCTGAAGAGCTTAATCTTTTTTTGTTTGTTTGTGTGTGTGTGTGTGTGTGTGTGTGTGTGTGTGTGTGTAAAATAAACATTTTAAATGTTCTGGGCTTCTTCGAAATGTCCAGGATTTAATTTCAGTTTAAAGAAATTTAATTTAGAACTTTGTTCTTGGATAAGCCTACTAAATATGTTGTAATGGTTTAAAACAACTGATTAAAACAGAATTAAAGCCAGATGCAGTGGCATGGGCCATGTAATTCCAGCAACTTGGGAAGCTGAGGCATGAGGATCACAAGTTGAAAGCCAGCCTCAGTCATTTAGCCATACCCTAAACAAGCCTGGGAACTTCTCCAGACCCTGTTTCAAAAGTAAAAAAACAAACATGCAAACACTAGAATCAATGAACACTGTGAAATCATATTCAGTCAGGAACAAGTGAAAAGCTTTAAAAGCAAATAGTAAAAAAAAATTGATTTTTAATCTTTCAAGTCTCAAATTTCTACATAATAGAAAATCAAAGTCAGATATATTCACAATGGAATATTACTCAGCAATAAAAGAGAATAAAATCATGGCATTTGCAGGTAAATGGATGAAGTTAGAGAAGATAATGCTGAGTGAAGTTAGCCAATCCCCAAAAACCAAATGCCAAATGTTTTCCTTGATACAAGGAGGCTGATTCATAGTGGGGTAGAGAGGGGGAACATGAGAGGAATAGATGAACTCTAGATAGGGCAGAGGGATGGGAGGGAAGTGAGGGGGCATGGGGTTAGAAATGATAGTGCAATGTGATGGTCATTATTATCCAAAGTACATGTATGAAGACACGAATTGGTGTAAACATACTTCGTATATAACCAGAAAGTACATGTATGAAGACACGAATTGGTGTAAACATACTTCGTATATAACCAGAGATATGAAAAATTGTGCTTTATAAGTGTAATAAGAATTATAATGCATTCCACTGTCATATATATATTTTAAAAAAAGAAAATCATAGTCTGTACAGATGGCAGGAAGTCTTTTTTGTGGGGGGGGATCAGGGATTGAACTCAGGGGCACTTAGCTCCCTGGGGCTCATAGCTGGGTCAACACCTGAAATTAACAGGTAGGAGAAAAGGCTTGTTTGCCTTGTGGCTTCAGAGATCTCAGTGCAGTCACTTGGTCCCTGGCTTCTGGACTGGGGGATAGTCATGGTGGGAGCTGATTTGGTTATACCTTTTCCTCAAGAACTCATATTTTCATACTTTTAACAATAGTTTAATCATCAAAATACATCTTTATTGTACAATTTGTATAGAAAACTACATACAATTAGAAAGCTCATTTTGTAGTGAACATCTAGGAAGTTACCAAAATTTACTGAATCTGGCTTATAATAATAATTTTAAAATGCATATTGCATAAATTCTAGAACTACATGCTCCTGCATAACAATTTTTTAAATATTCCTTTTAATTGTAGATGGATACAATACCTTTATTTTTATGTGGTGCTGAGGATTGAATACAGTGCCTCACACATGCTAGGCAAGTGCTCTATCACTGAGCCACAATCCCAGCCCCTCATGGCAATTTTTAATGTGGAGGAGGACACAGGTAAAAATACATATAAATATACATGTTTTTACAAAATTTAGAAAGATAAGGGATAAATTTCAACTTCATGATAGTTAAAAGGTCAGCATTTTAAATCAAAAACAAATGCATTATGTTGTGAATTTCTGTTATTTATTGCAACAACTTCAGGACTACAAACTACGTAACTTACATGCATGAATCACATATATATCCACTTAATTTCTTGTTAACCACTGTACTCAGATGGCATGAAGACAGCTTAGTTGCTGGCCCATCCCCTCCCTCTTTATCCTCCTCCTGGCTGCCATGACATGGGCAGCTCTGCTCTTCCTCCATGTTTTAAGTCATCTCAGACAGACCAGTGGGGTCACCCAATTGTGGACAGAACCTGTGATCACATGAGCCAAGGGAAATCTTATCTCCTGTTATCTGTATTTCTCGTGTGTTCTGACCCAGCAAAGGAGAGCTGAGTAACCTGTGAAGAGAACTGGAAGCCAGATGCCTTTACAAGATTTGTTGCTTGCTAGGTTTTAACCTGTGTGAATTTTTTGTCTTTTAAAGGAACTGGGAAAATTGGAAGCTTTCCCACATTTCTCATATTCATGGACCTCTTCTATATTGTGAGTACTTTCATATATGTATGTGTGTGTGTGTGTGTGTGTGTGTGTGTGTGTGTGTGTGTGTATGTACACTTAACAACTTTCAAGAACTTTTTTTTTTTTGGTACTGTGAATTGAACCCAGGGGTGCTTAACCACTAACCCACAACCCCAGCCCTCTTTAATATTTTATTTAGAGACAGGGTCTGAGTTGCAAGTGCCTTGCTAAGTTGCTGAATCTTGCTTTGAACTCGCAAACCTCCTACCTCAGCCTCCTAAGTCTCAGGGATTATAGGAATGTACCACCATGCCAGGCTTCAACAACTTTTCTGTAAGTACATTCATTTTGTTGAAAATTACTGAGAATGCTAGATATTTTGTCATGTTTTTTGCATTCAATGTACTTTTATTAATATAACTACTTTCAGGTTTAAAACTGAACCCCCAAAATGGAAGGCATTTCATTTTTTTTCTTTTGTAGGGATTTTTTTCCGGCATGAGTTGCTTGATATTTAAAAATGTTACTGTAGCAAGCTTGATGTTTTAAAATGTTACTGTTTGCATCCACAAGGCTTCTCTTCAACATGAGTTCTTTCATGTTTGGGAAGGTAAGCAGAAGTAGTGAAGCATTTTCTATATTGTTTATATCTGTAAGGCTTCCTTCCATTATGAAATCGTTCGTGTATGTGAAGTTAAGAGGAACTAGTGAAAGCATTCCCACATTTTCACATTGATAGGACTTCTACCCAGAATGACCGCTTTTGTGTCTATGAAAAGGAACATACTAGGTAAGGCTTTCCCACATTATTTACAGCCATAGGGCTTCCTTGCTTTATGAGTTTGTTTATGTGAATGAAGGAAACTGGATATAGCAAAGACTTTTCCACATTTTTTTTGCATTCATAGGGCCTTTCTAGTATGAGACCATTTATACATTTGAATGTAAAAGGAAGTAGTTCTCTCTAGTATGAGTTTGTTCATGTCTGTGAAGATGAGAAGAACAAGGGAAGGCTTTCCCACATTGCTTACATCCATAGGGCTTCTCTACAGTATCAATTCCTTTATGTTGCTGAAAGGAAGCTAAATATTATTTGCACTGACAGGGCTTCTTGCCAGTATGAGTCCATGCATGTGTATGAAGATGATTTGATGTAGAAAACACTTTTCCACATTGTTTAAATCTATAAGACTTCTGCCCAGTACGAAATTGTTCCTGTATGTGAAGGTAAGAGGAATTAGTAAAGCTTTTCCACATTTTTTAAATTCATAGGGCTTCTCTCCAGTATGCATTCACTTGTGTATTTGAATGTAAGAGGAATAAGTGAAGTCTTCCCCACATTGTTTATTTCTGTAAGCTGTCCCTCCAGTATGAGACCACTGATACACACACACACACACACACACACTGAGGAATGAACACAGGGGTGCTTAACCACTGAGCCTCATACCCAACACTTTCTTATGTTTTATTTAGAGACAGGGTCTCACTGAGTTGCTAAGAGCCTCACTAAATTGCTGAGGGTGGCTTTGAAACCAGGATCTTTTTGTCTCAGCCTCTGAGTCACTGGGATTACATTGATATTTTTTAAAACACTTAGAACAACTGAACTCTTTTCCACATGTAAGACATTCATAAGGTTGATTTACAGTGTGCACTGACGTTTGTCTTTGAACAATTGTGTGAGAAAGTAAAGATGCTCTATTCTGTGTAAGTTCATATGGCTTCTCTCCATTTTCTTCATTCTCATATGGTTTGGTTGCAGAGTGAGATATAATATGCCTATTAAGAAAAAATAGAGGGACTGGGGTTGTGGCTCAGCGGTAGAGCACTCGCCTAGCACATGCGAGGCCCTGGGTTCGATCCTCAGCATCACATAAAAATAAATAAATAAAGATATTGTGTCCAACTAAAAAATAAATATTAAAGAAAAAATAGATATATGAAGATATATATTTATATATCTTCATATATCTATTTTTTCTTTATATATATATATATATATATATATATAGAGAGAGAGAGAGAGAGAGAGAGAGAGAGAGAGAGAGGAGAGACTTGTCCACTGATATTTCTTTCACATGGGCTTACTCTAGTGGGAAAGTCCTGGTGAAGACTAAGATTTGGAATCTCACTGAAGATTTTTCCACATTGAGTACCTGTTTACATTTTTCCAAAACCTACTATACTACTTTTGTAAAAAAAAAATTACAAGGCAATTTATGGTTGGCTCATTAACAATTTTATGCTCACTAGTCAGTATTGCACCTACACTATTACCAATATCAGGACAACATTGCTTTCCTATAATGTTCAAATTGTTTGAAAGTAAATGTAATAGTAACTTAGCAATACTGCTTCTCATAGCTACTACTAAAACAGTGGTATCATAAAAGCAGTTTTGAGCACTGTCAACAAATCAATTAGTTTTGAAAACACTAAACTGGTATCTTAAAGTTCATATTACTGATTAAATGAGAATAAATGTAATTCATATCATAGTTGTTTTATTTACTTCTTTGTGAAATTACAGGACATGTTACAATTCCCTCAAGATACTGTATTTCCTCTGGTGAGTAAAAATTACCTTAGATCTCTCCCAGGATTTCTGTTCTGATCTTCCCATCTGTCTACTAAAATGTAGATGTAGAACAATCATTATAAACCTTCATGATTTCAGAATAAATTATAGAATTTACAATAGGGACAACTATAATGCAACAATAGAAAAGAAGGGAAAAGAAATAAAAATATGGAATTTGTGATACAGAGTGCAATGACATTAGGCTCAATTTATTTCCTGAATTACTCTATTTCCACATTTCAAATCCATGACAAAAAAATCCCATTTGGCAGGCGTATTGGCATCTGTACCCCAGCAGATTGAAAGGCTGAGCAAGGAAGGTCTTGAGTTCAAAGCCAGCCTCAGCAACTTATGGAGCACTTGTCTCTAAATAAAATATTAAAAAGGATTATAGATATGGGTCAGTAGTTGAACATCCCTGGGTTAATCTTTTGTTTAAAATTAAAAAAAAAAACCTCTCAATTACTCGGAGGGGTTTGATTATGTAATGAAGCATCACCCTTATCTACACAATCCAGCTTTTTAAAGACTTCTGCATCGCATCTCTGTGGAGATTCTTCTGGGAAGGATCCAACAGAGCCCACTCCTCCTGGGGGAAATTCACAGCCACATCCTCAAAGGCCACTGAATTCTAAAATATTCCAGAAAAGTGTAGTGCAGACCAGGAGGACTGACAGCATGAGGGCTCTATTCTCATCATGTGGGATATTCTCACAACTTTGTGGTCTCCAAATATTATTTCATGATTTTATCCTTAAAACTTTTATTCTTGGTGTGCACTCCCTTCCCCAAATGGAAGCACTCCAATATAAGACCTGAACTATCCAAAAAAAAGCACCAGCAGAGCAAAAACACCTTCTTCTTGTGGAGTCCAGGAAGTCAGATACGCTCCTGGGTCACCCCTAATGTTTTTGAAGGTGATGTCTACTACATGGATTAATGAAGCCTACTACCTCCTGTGCAGAAAACAGTTAATATTAATCCTCCCGACAGCACCTGCCCTTAGAAATGCCTGCTGACAAAGTTGGAATTTTGCTGAGGGGGAGTTAAAAATTTGGAAAAAATCCCACCAAACAAAGCAGAAACACCGAGTCATTGTGCTGGGAGTATACATAAACAACAGGACCTTTACTGAATGTCTGCCTTCCTTCAGAAATATAATTATTTTGTTCCACTCTTATCTGAGAACCTAAAATATCACCCATCTGAAAACACACAAGCAAACAAGAAAAACCAACTCTGTGCTCAAGGAGACTGGAAGCTGTGTGGTAGAAAACATTTCATACACGTGTGTAATTCCCTAGCCTTCCCTCTCCACACATCGGGGAAACCTTAAGGGCCAATCTCAGCTCTCCTGTAAGGGCTCCTCCCAGCTCTCCCGTGAGCACCGTAGCCAGACCGAGGGAATTAGAGGTGGCGCGGGACTACCGCTCCCACCAGTGCTGACAGCTAAGTTCTCTTGCACCAGCTACCGGGGGTGTGGCTACCGGAGGGGCAGTAAAATTCGCTGAGGATTCTCAGCCCCAAGCTCTACAAACTTAGGGTCTGAGGGAATGGCAAACTGGAAGAGTGTGCCCAGTCATTCATGACAACAGGGCTCCCGGGAGCAGCAGACCTAGCGTGTACCCAGTATTGTGGTGAGTGGCACCCGTGAGAGGGGCCTGGCTAGAGGAAAAGTGGGGAAGTGACTAGACACAAGAGGACGCCCTAGGCACCCAGGATTGGAGACTCGCCCAGTCTGGGAAGAGGAGCTGCTGCACAGTGAGTGGTTTCCGCGTATTGATAGGAGAAACTTGGCCTGGTGGTCACAGCGCCACCTACTGGAAGAGAAGTTAATCAAACTCTAAGACTGCATTTATTAGTTTTTTTTTTTTTTTTAAATTTTGATTTGGGGTTTTCTTTCATTTTCATTTTTCTTTCTTGTTTTTTTAATTTTTTTTACAATTTTTAAAAAAATTTTTTTTCTTCCAATTTTAATTTTAATTTTTTTTATTATTTAAAAAAATTTTTTTTTCTTTTTTTATTTCCTATTTTTTTTCTTCTTTTGTCTTTTCATTTCTTTTCAATTATCTTATCCCCTCTTCCTTGAATTCTACCTGCTTACTCTCATTCTCTTTAGTGACTTTTTCCCTTCCCTTCTAATACCTTTCCTCCCAAGCATCAAATAAATTTATAGGAGTAAACAGTAACTCAGCAGTCAAACAGAACAAGAAGTAACATGAGCAGCTTCAGAAAGCAAGGAAGAAAGTACAAACAATGCAGGACAGCCTAAATATTCAGGAGGACCTAGAGTCATCAGAAAAATGGTCATATAAAGAACTCAAGGAACACCTTAGACAGATGGAATGGAACCTCAAAGAGGATACGAGACAGCAAATTCAAGCAGCGAAAGAACACATTGAGAATGTATTACACAAACAGATAAAAGAAGAAGTTAAGCACCTTTATCAGGAGATAGAGATTATAAAAAAGAATCAAACCATAATCTTAGAAATGAAGGAAACTATAAACCAAATTAAAAACTCAATTGAGAGTATCACTAACAGAGTGGAGCAAGTAGAAGCCAGAACGTCAGATAATGAAGACAAAATATTTCATCTTGAAAAGAGTCTAGTCAACTCAGAAAGGCTGGTAAAAAATCATGAGAAAAACATCCAAGGGTTATGGGATAACATAAAAAAGCCAAACTTATGAGTCATTGGGATAGAAGAAGGTACAGAGATTCAAACCAAGGGAATGAGTAACCTGCTGAATGAAATAATTACAGAAAACTTTCCAGAAATAAAAAAGGAAACAGATATACAAATTGAAGATGCATACAGGACACCGAGCACACAAAATCACAGTAGACCAACGCCAAGACACATTGTTATGAAGATATCCAACATACAGAACAAAGAGAAAATATTAAAAGCTACAAGAGAAAGGAGACAGATTACATTCAGGGGTAAACCAATAAGGTTAACAACGGATTTTTCATCACAGACACTGAAAGCAAGAAGGTCATGGAACAATGTATTTCAAACACTGAAAGACAATGGATGCCAACCAAGAATTCTGTATCCAGCAAAATTAAGCTTCAGGTATGACAACGAAATAAAAATCTTTCATGATAAACAAAAGTTAAAAGAATTTGCAGCCAGAAAACCAGCATTGCAAAGCATTTTGAGCAAAACACCACACGAGGAAGAAATGAAAAACAATAACCAAAACCATCAGAGGGAAGTGCCTCGGTAAAGACAGAGGGCGAGGGGAAAAATAATCATGGAGAAACAAACTAAATTTTTTTTAAAAAAAGGATAAATAATCAAACATGGATGGAAGTACAAACCATATATCAATAGTAACTCTGAATGTTAATGGCTTAAACTCTCCAATAAAGCGACATAGGCTGATATCATGGATTAAAAAAACAAATCCAACAATATGCTGCCTCCAGGAGACACATCTGATTGGAAAAGACATACACAGGCTGAAGGTGAAAGGATGGGAAAAAATATACCACGCACACGGTCCTCGTAAGCAAGCAGGGGTGGCCATCCTCATATCGAATAAAATCGACTTCAAGACCAAGTTAATCAAAAGGGATAAAGAAGGACATTATATACTGTTAAAAGGAACCATTCACCAACAAGAAATAACAATTATCAATATTTATGCACCAAATAATGACGCTGCGACATTCATAAAACAAATTCTCCTCAAGTTCAAGAATCAAATAGACCACAACACAATAATTATGGGTGACTTCAACACACCTCTCTCACCATTGGACAGATCCTCCAAACAAAAGTTGAATAAGGAAACTATAGAACTCAATACCACAATCAATAACCTAGACTTAACTGACATATATAGAATATATCAACCATCATCAAATGGATATACTTTTTTCTCAGCAGCACATGGATCCTTCTCAAAAATAGACCATATATTATGCCACAGGGCAACCCTCAGTAAATATAAAGGGGTGGAGATAATACCATGCATTTTATCTGATCATAATGGAATGAGACTGGAAATCAATGATAAAAGAAGGAAGGAAAAATCCTACATCATATGGAAAATGAACAATATGTTACTGAATGATCAATGGGTTACAGAAGACATAAAGGAGGAAATCAAAAAATTCTTAGAGATAAATGAAAATACAGACACAACATATCGGAATCTATGGGACACAATGAAAGCAGTTTTAAGAGGAAAATTCATCGCCTGGTGGTCATTCCTCAAAAAAAGAAAAAACCAACAAATAAATGAGCTCACACTTCATCTCAAAGCCCTAGAAAAGGAAGAGCAAAACAATAGCAAATGTAGCAGAAGGCAAGAAATAATTAAAATCAGAGCGGAAATTAATGAAATTGAAACAAAAGAAACTATTGAAAAAATTAACAAAACTAAAAGTTGGTTCTTTGAAGAAATAAATAAGATCAACAGACCTTTAGCCATGCTAACAAAGAGAAGAAGAGAAAGAACTCAAATTACTAACATACGGGATGAAAAAGGCAATATCACAACAGATGCTACAGAAATACAGAAGACAATTAGAAATTATTTTGAAAACCTATATTCCAATAAAATAGAAGATAGTGAAGACATCGATAAATTTCTTAAGTCATATGATTTGCCCAGACTGAGTCAGGAGGATACACACAATTTGAACAGACCAATATCAATGGATGAAATTGAAGAAGCCATCAAAAGACTACCAACCAAGAAAAGCCCAGGACCGGATGGGTATACAGCGGAGTTTTACAAAACCTTTAAAGAAGAATTAATACCAATACTTTTCAAGTTATTTCAGGAAATAGAAAAAGAGGGAGAACTTCCAAATTCATTCTATGAGGCCAACATCACCCTGATTCCGAAACCAGACAAAGACACCTCAAAGAAAGAAAACTACAGACCAATATCTCTAATGAACCTAGATGCAAAAATCCTCAATAAAATTCTGGCGAATCGAATACAAAAACACATCAAAAAAATTGTGCACCATGATCAAGTAGGATTCATCCCTGGTATGCAAGGCTGGTTCAATATACGGAAATCAATAAATGTTATTCACCACATCAATAGACTTAAAGATAAGAACCATATGATCATCTCAATAGATGCAGAGAAAGCATTCGACAAAGTACAGCATCCCTTTATGTTCAAAACACTTGAAAAACTAGGGATAACAGGAATGTACCTTGACATAGTAAAAGCTATCTATGCTAAGCCTCAGGCTAGCATCATTCTGAATGGACAAAAGTTGAAGGCATTCCCTCTAAAATCTGGAACAAGACAGGGATGCCCTCTATCACCACTTCTATTCAATATAGTTCTCGAAACACTGGCCAGAGCAATTAGACAGACGAAAGAAATTAAAGGCATAAAAATAGGAAAAGAAGAACTTAAATTATCACTTTTTGCAGATGACATGATTCTATACTTAGAAGACCCGAAAGGGTCTACAAAGAAACTACTAGAACTAATAAATGAATTCAGCAAAGTGGCAGGATATAAAATCAACACGCATAAATCAAAGGCATTTCTGTATATCAGCGACAAAACTTCTGAAGCGGAAATGAGGAAAAACACTCCATTCACAATATCCCCCCAAAAAATAAAATACTTGGGAATCAACCTAACAAAAGAGGTGAAAGATTTATACAATGAAAACTACAGAACCCTAAAAAGAGAAGTAGAAGAAGATCTTAGAAGATGGAAAAATATACCCTGTTCATGGATAGGCAGAACTAACATTATCAAAATGGCGATACTACCAAAAGTTCTCTATAGGTTTAATGCAATGCCAATCAAAATCCCAATGGCATTTCTTGTAGAAATAAATAAAGCAATCATGAAATTCATATGGAAAAATAAAAGACCCAGAATAGCAAAAGCAATTTTAAGCAGGAAGTGTGAATCAGGCAGTATAGTGATACCAGATTTCAAACTATATTACAGAGCAATAGTAACAAAAACAGCATGGTACTGGTAACAAAACAGGCGAGTGGACCAATGGTATAGAATAGAGGACACAGAGACTAATCCACAAAGTTACAACTATCTTATATTTGATAAAGGGGCTAAAAGCATGCAATGGAGGAAGGATAGCATCTTCAACAAATGGTGTTGGGAAAACTGGAAATCCATTTGCAACAAAATGAAACTGAATCCCTTCCTCTCGCCATGCACAAAAGTTAACTCTAAATGGATCAAGGAGCTTGATATCAAATCAGAGACTCTGCATCTGATAGAAGAAAAAGTTGGCTCCGATCTACATATTGTGGGGTCGGGCTCCAAATTCCTTAATAGGACACCCATAGCACAAGAGTTAATAACAAGAATCAACAAATGGGACTTACTTAAACTAAAAAGTTTTTTTCTCAGCAAGAGAAACAATAAGAGAGGTAAATAGGGAGCCTACATCCTGGGAACAAATTTTTACTCCTCACACTTCAGATAGAGCCCTAATATCCAGAGTATACAAAGAACTCAAAAAATTAGACAATAAGATAACAAATAATCCAATCAACAAATGGGCCAAGGATCTGAACAGACACTTCTCAGAGGAGGACATACAATCAATCAACAAGTACATGAAAAAATGCTCACCATCTCTAGCAGTCAGAGAAATGCAAATCAAAACCACCCTAAAATACCATCTCACTCCAGTAAGATTGGCAGCCACTATGAAGTCAAACAACAACAAGTGCTGGCGAGGATGTGGAGAAAAGGGTACTCTTGTACATTGCTGGTGGGACTGCAAATTGGTGCGGCCAATTTGGAAAGCAGTTTGGAGCTTCCTGGGAAAGCTGGGAATGGAACCACCATTTGACCCTGCTATTGCCCTTCTTGGACTATTCCCTGAAGACCTTAAAAGAGCATGCTACAGGGATGCCGCCATATCGATGTTCATAGCAGCACAATTCACAATAGCTAGACTGTGGAACCAACCCAGATGCCCTTCAATAGATGAATGGATAAAAAAAATGTGGCATCTATACACAATGGAGTACTATGCAGCAATAAAAAATGACAAAATCATAGAATTTGCAGGGAAATGGATGGCACTAGAGCAGATTAAGCTTAGTGAAGCTAGTCAATCCCTAAAAAACAAATACCAAATGTCTTCTTTGATATAATGAGAGCAACTATGAACAGAGCAAGGAGGAAGAGCAGGAAGAAAAGACTAACATTTAACAGAGTCATGAGATGGGAGGGAAAGGGAGAGAAAAGGGAAATTGCATGGAAATGAAGGGAGACCCTCATTGCTATACAAAATTACATATAAGAGGTTGTGAGGGGAATGGGAAAATAAACAGGGAGAGTAATGAATTACAGTAGTTGGGGTAGAGAGAGAAGATGGGAGGGGAGGGGAGGGGGGATAGTAGGGGATAGGAAAGGTAGCAGAATACAACAATTACTGATTGGGCATTATGTAAAATTGTGGATGTGTAACCGACGTGATTCTGCAATCTACATTTGGGGTAAAATTGGGAGTTCATAACCCACTTCAATCTAATGTATGAAATATGATATGTCAAGAGCTTTGTAATGTTGTGAACAACCAATAAAAAATAAAAAAAATAAAAAAAAACATTTCATACAGGCGGTCACAATATGTTCACTAGGAATGAGAAAAATTAGAAGGCTGCATCTGTTTGCTCCAGACCAAACCTAACCAACCAGCAAACAGGAACAATGATTGATAAACAAGAAATTGCTAATACTTCTGATAATGTCAAAGAAGAATGGGATAAGTGAAAAGAGGCATGTGTCTTAGGAATAAATCAATGTCACCAAAGTTCATCTCTTCCACATGCTAGCCTTGCAGAATTTTATAAATTTCCAAAATGGACATTTTAGAGGCTAAGAAAGTAATCTGGCAAGCCTAATAGGCATAAGAACTGTGTAATAGTTGTCAACATTGTCTAAATCACAGACTGCCAGCTTTTCTAATACACAGTCAGGAGCCACACAACAATGCTTTCTTCAAGGACATGTTTGGTCACATAGGTGACACACACATATGGGTGTCTATTTTATGAGATTACTTGTGTGTGAGCAGTGGTGCTGGAATAATAAACCTAATGCACTATCAACTGCAGGATTTGGTAAAGCAACATGCTGGGGAGGTTTGTAGCCCAGGAACCACCGACACCACAGAGCCTAGGTGTGCAAAAGGCTATGCCACCAGGATCATGTGAATAGGGAGTGATGTTGTGTAATCATGAGGTGGACTAAAAATGCTCCTCCAGAATGTATCCCTGTATTTAAATGACACATGATTGTACATAAAGGACTTTCCAATTATGATACTCCAAACAGCACAGAATTAGCAGACAGAGGAAGAAGGAACCAAGAGATAACAAAGTTTTCAGTGGGCTGACTTTATGGGGAAAGCCGACTGATGACATAACAGGTATTCTAGAGGGGAAAAATCATAAGCACTGTGAAACATGGGCCAAGGCAAACCTAACTGTAAAAATACATTTCAGCCCTACTTCACAAATACCATTCTAAGTTCTCACATCAGAGAAAATCAACACTTCCAGTTTAGAGGAAGTGGTTTGAGAGGAATAGAAAAACTATTTTTACCTAAGAAGAGTAAACTGTAATGAAGAAGAATGAGAAAATCACACACACTAACATTAGGGAAATTAAAAGAGGAGAAACCTGCAGTACTATGACCTCAGAGAGCCAGGCACAGAGTGAGGTGAATAAGTGCATGAGGGAAATGGAGACATCCAGGAGGGGGAAGAGCAGGTGAGAGCCACAAGTGGGAAAAGGGCCAGATCTCAGGGAAGAGGAAAACCAGGGAGGAGGCCAAGCAGGGGAGGCTTGACACCACCTGCAGGACAAGGGCCCTCAGTCAGGGAGAGCAGTGGGGAGATGGGACAGTTGACCCTGCAGCGGTACTGCCTCTCACCTGAAGTTTACCATGACCTACAGCCCAGCGAATTTTCAGACTATTTCTACAAGTTCATGATATTTTTCCTCCAGAAACACTGCCAGTGTATCACAGTTAATCTCTCACTTTTTCTAATAACACACACACACACACACACACACACACACACACACACACACACACCCCTCAGTGCTTAAAGCATGAGGAGAAGAAAGATGGCATTTTCAAGTATCCCTAGAGAACTCCATCCTTCCTGAGCCCTACATTCAGAGAAACTATTTCCAAAGGCTGAATCACCCAATATGTTGGGAGCCAAACCTTCTGGGGAAAGAGAAGCACCCAGCTCCCTCTCTCTATAACCTTCCTTTCTAATAAGAAAGGAGGAAGATCTGAGCAGTGTTCACGAAGACTGGCCTAGGGAGGCCAGCATGTCCTGAACACAAGACCAAGGCACAGTCGACAGAATACCCCCCCCCCACACACAATGTAGACAGAGAGACCAGGCTGGATGCCGACTTCACGGATTATTTAGCCTTTATTCAGGAACAGGACACACGTACAGGAACTGACCTACTCTCCTGGTGAAAATGAAGAAAGGAAGGGACAGGGCTTATGTAGGTTATACTGAGAGGTGACTTACTGAGCATGTCAGCTTGGGAACTCAGGAATTTGGGGTCTATTTTACTGGGTGAAATGAGAGGGAATCTAGAGTCAGGAGTCAGTCTCTGGGATTTATCTTACTGAAGCAGATGAAGGGCCTGGGGTCAGTGGTTGGTATCTGGAAAGGATTTTTTTATGGAAGGATTCATGCTTTGGCCTCTTCCCAGACTGACTTTCTAGATTTGATGAACACCACTTCCCCAGGGTTTGTTTTATCCTGGCTAAGAATGTACTGGGAAAGGATAAATGCTCTCAACGTATGGCTTTACTTCTCACCCCACTTTTCCTAGGTCTCACTATTTTGGGGGTTTCTCATTTTCCATATATAATACACCAGACACTTCATCACTAGCAGAATCACCTCCATCACAAGAGCATGGAGTCATCCCTGGGCATTTAAAATTAAAAAAAAATAGTTACTTTAATATAACTTAACATGTACACTAGTTTTATCCACTCCAAGAATATGTAAAACTGGAGCTACAGAAGAGAGATTCCTAGGAAGGAGTGCCTGATAACTATCAAGAGAAACTGCCAGTCAGAAGTTTAAGGCCTACAGATGTGCCTAACCTCCTACATAGGTAGGCTTATTCAATGTTTACTAGTATGATTATCTGTCCCTAAGTAAGAGAAATAAAGGAGATCATAATAAAAATTTATCTACAAAAATCAGATGACATTAACATGTTAAATGTTATGTTTACAATTCTAATAACTCTGGCAATTTTAAAGATATACATTCCCAAATAAAGGCCTTATGCTCTCCAGCCTTATTATAGAAACCATTTCTCAATTCTTACACCTCCTGGTGAGAGATTATTGACTTCTATCATTTTCATGATATTCACTGACATGTTCCAGATGCTTTAACATTTACTTTGCATTAATCTTATTTCAATACTCAGGTCTTTTTGTTTCTCTCTCATAGAAACACCTACCCCCAAATGACTGTAAAATGTTCTTCCCAAACCAGAGTTTTGCCACAAACCCTCAACCAACCTGATTTCCCAAAAGGAACTCCAAATAGATTGCCCCATGCCATTTCACCCCCTCAGGTAGAACCAGCAAGGGTGGTCATCACCATTTTCCTTACAGCATTAAGGAGGCCCTAAAGCTAGAGGGGGGCAGGAGGCAAGAATTGAAGACAGGCAGTGAGTAGATAGGTAAAAGGGTCAGATCTTGAAGATGGAGACTGCCACTGAAAGACTGAAATGTTAATGCCTCCAAGAGTCCTTAGATGATCCAGATTACATGCCTATATTGATACTCCCAGAAGGCTGTTGCACACCTAGAACAGAGAGGAGCTGTTAATGAATGCCCGCAGAGCTGCTTTCAGCCTGGACCAGCCATTTGGCCCTTCCTGCTTCCCATCTACTTCTCACCTTTTGGCCATCCCACAAGGCATCTCCTGGGACCAGTCACATACAAAAGGAGGAGAGAGATAAGGGGGAGGAGGGCAGAAGAACAAAGAAAATCTAAAATGTGTAAAAGGGGCAAGACACACCCACTTCCTGGGGTAAAAGAACACCAGCTATGGGCCACTTCAGTGCACTTCTCTAATGTTCAAACATAAACTTTTGAGGAAGCAGAACTCATCACTGATAACGAGTGGTATCAGTAATTAAAAAAAATCTTTCAATAAAGAAAGCCCATGATGGGGTTGTGGCTCAGAGGCAGAGCACTCCATGCATGAGGCACTGGGTTTGATCCTCAGCACCACATAAAAATAAAATAAAGATATTTAAAAAAAAAAAAAAGAAAAAAAGCCAGTGACTGCATGGGTTCTCAGCCAAATTCTACCAGACCTTTAAAGAACTAATATCAATGCTCCTCAAATTATTCCATAAAACAGAAAGAGATGGAATACTTCCAAATTCTTTCTATGAAGTTAGTATCATACTCATACCAAAAAAGATAAAGGATACATCAAGCAAATTATAGATCAATATACCTAAGAAACTTAGATAAAAATCCATCAAATAAATAGAAAGAAATTGCATTCAACATATTAAGAAAATTGTGCAAAATGACAAATTGGTTTTATCCCCAGGGTAGCAAGGATGTTTTAACCCATGCAAATCAATAAAAGTAATTCATCACAAAAATAAAGTTAAGGCAAAAAAAATCACTTAGTTATCTCAACATACGCAGAGGTAGCCTTGGACAACATCCAGCCCCCATACATGACAAAACACTGAAAAATGTGGGGACATCATAAGGCCATGTAGAATGAACCCCACCAACGTCACAGTGAACGGAGGGACACCGGAACAGAGTCCACACTAACATTCTTATCAACGTGGTCCCAGAAATGCCGCCAGAATAGTGAAGCAAGAGGAGGAAACCAGCAAGAGCAGGAGAGGAAGGAGCTAACCATCACTGCTTGTAAATGATGTGACCTTTCTATTTAATTTTCTTAGTTATCAATGGACCTTTATTTTATTTAGTTTTGTGTGGTGCCAAGAGTTGAACCCAGTGCCTCACACATGCGAGGCAAGCACTCTGCCACTGTGTAACAGCTCCAGCCCATGATATGATCGACCATCTGCTTGACACAAAACTTTTAACCCACATTTTGAAGATGAAGAAATGGCACTCAAATTATTTTTTTATATTTATTTTTTAGTTGTAGTTGGACACAATGCCTTTATTTTATTTATTTTTAGTGATGCTGAGGATCGAACCCAGGGCCTTGTACATGCTAGGCAAGTGCTCTACCACTGAGCCACAACCCCAGCCTCAGCACTCAAATTATTGATCAGCTAGGTCTTCCCCAGTCTTGATGTGAGGGGTTTACATTCAAGGCATGGGGCTATACATACTCAATTTACACTGGAGATAGCACAAGAAAAATGTTTCCCCAAGGGAATCACGTCTGCTCAAACACAAATGAACTCATAAGTGGTGCTTCCCAGCCTGGTTGACTGAAGCCTTCTAAGATCCTAAGCCAGGAACCCATCTGAGCCATCTCTAGACTAGAATCTCAGAAACTGTAACATGAAGAACAGTGGCTATTTCTTTTGCAATAAAAACCGAATGCTGTGGGGCATGGTGGTGTACGCCTCAGCATCTCAGCAAGACCCTGTCTCTGAGTAAAATATAAAAAGAGCTGGGGATGTGGCTCTGTGGTTAATTGTAACTGGGTTTAATCCCTGCTACCAAAAAAACTGAATACTCTGCATAAATGTCTCCAAAAAAGAGGGGCTCCTGGGTTGGCTACTGATGGCCCTTCACACCACCATACTGCCTCAACAGCTCTCTAGTCTCCACCCCAAGGGCTGGAATGTGCAAGCAGGGGGCACACCTAGTAACTAATGTCCTGCTGCTGTCTCTTCCACATCTCCCTTCCACCTTGAGAGGGCTTTTCCAGACAAGCCACAGACCCCTACCAATCATGCTCAGTCCAAAGAGTTATAAAAGAAAGAATGATCTTAGCTAATACAAAGTTTAACCCAGTAACTCTGAGTATCTCATGTGTAGAAGTGGGTAAGCTAAGAAAACACTTTGCCAGAAAGTTGAAGATGGTTCTCACGAAGCCGAACAAGTCTGTCATTGCCACCTGCCACTTGTAACAGTTACTCTGTAGATCAGTCATTGCCATCACTCTCACAGCCAGGTGACTCAGTACTCACCAAGTACCAGGCAGTGCTCAAAGCTCTGCAGCATCCAGCAGGTGCCTCACTTCAACCCTGGAGGCAAGTCCTATTAGCACTCCCCATCCAGGTATGAAGCAAGGGCAATCAACAGAGGGAAAAGTCACTATCCCCCAATGGAAATGCACATAGGGCATATCACTGCAAACGAAGACCCCTTGATCACACAGCTCCTTAGCACACACTCATTTCTGCCATCAACAGAGGGAAACTTTCCTCCCAGACTGCTTTACACGGAGTAGGAAAGTCAGGGCATTGCTCACATCTGTTTAATCAGACTTAAGACATTAACAACATGCCTGACTCAAACATTTCTGTGCATTTGCTTGTATTAAAAACCTACTGGTTTGGGCTGGGGTTGTGGCTCAGTGGTAGAGTGCTCACCTAGCATGCATGAGGCATTGGGTTCGATCCTCAGCACCACATAAAAAAAAATGTGTCCATCTAAAATTAAAAAAATAAAACCCTACTGGCTGACTTTGAAAGATGCGAACTTCAGAAAGAAGTTATCTTTGCCAATCAAAAATCAGATTAGTAATATTATTTACACAAATTTTAAAATAGAAAAGTAGGGGGGAAGTATGCACAATGATACTTTACACTTTATGTATTCAGGAATAAAGAAGCTAGAGTAGTATTTAGTTGGAGTATCTCAATGTGTCACATTATGGCAGGTGTACACATACATCTCCACCATGGGTTTCTGGTCAGAGAACGTGGTAATGCTGAATGCTCATGCACAAACCCTCCACCTGGAGGAGCTGCTCTGTGCAGAGGCTGGTCCTATGAACTCCAGTTACAACAACCCCAAGTTCCTGCAGATAGAGTCAAATACCTGCTGACAGGCCACATCACCACTCACATCACTACTGGCCAATGGTCCAATATTTCAACTAGCATTGTGATACTATATGCAACCTATTTGAAAATTTACATCCTTATTACATAAATCGGTTGCTTTCCCTTTACAAAAAATTCTGGTATATGAAAAAGCTGAAAGTTTTGTTCAAAGCTTTGACACAATAAAGATATTATAAAAATTTACTTCATTCTCCATGTTCTGCCTGAAAAGGTGTTCCCAATTTGTGGCATTATCGCTCTGATTTTCTGGTAAACTGAACAAGGAATAAAAGATGATGACAGGTTTTTGTGTGAATTTCATAACAAGGGCTGAAAACTTCTCTCAAAAGCTTGTACAGGGAATGTGCCTCAGTGGGTTGTAATGCAAACAGATCACACAAAAAATGGCTCAACAGAGGAGGATTTATTTCTCACTCCTACGAGGTATAAATGGAGGCTTGGAAAGAGAGAGGAGAAGCCATCTGATCTCTTCAGGCAACTCCTTCTCTCTTGGTCACAGTCACCTTCTCTAACAAGATTTCTCAGGGCCACTCTGCGTATCATGGGACTCAAGAACTCAGGCAGCATCACAGGGAATGTCTGTCATCTGACCTGGAAGCAACATTGGTCCCTTGTGTCTACACCGCATGGACCCAGGCAGCTGCAGGCTCTTCCCACAGCAAGCAGAGGCAGGGGTGGGCAGGTGAGCTAGAGAACAGACGGGGCTCTCTGTAGCACACACAGCCAGTCTCCACCATGCTGAGAAGCTCCCAGGTGAGTCTTCTGATGACTGCTGAGATGTGACTTGCGGCGAAAGGCTTTCCCACACCTGCTGCACTCGTACGGCCTCTCCCCAGTGTGTGTTCTCTGATGCACGTGGAGGTAGGACTTCATGCGAAAAGCTTTCCCACACTGAGCACACACGTGGGGCTTCTCGCCAGTGTGAATCCGCAGGTGTTTGGTGAGATCCAACTTATGAAAGTAGGCTTTCCCACATTGGGCACATGTGTGGGGCTTCTCCCCGGTATGCATGCTCTGGTGCCTCCGGAGGTGGGTCTTCTGGGAAAAGGCCTTTCCACACTCACTGCATTTGAAGGGTTTCTCCCCCGTGTGAGTCCTATGATGCATGACGAGACCTGACTTCAGGAAAAACGTCTTTCCACATTGGTCACACTCATGGGGCTTTCCTTCTGTGTGAGTCCTCTGGTGCAGAGTGAGGCCTGCCTTCTGACAGAAGGTCTTCTTGCACTGTGCACACTCGTAGGGCTTCTCTCCCGTGTGGATCCTCTGATGGATGGTAAGGGCCGACTTCCGGCAGAAGGCTTTTCCACACTGGTCACACTCGTGGGGCTTTTCTTCTGTGTGAGTCCTTTGATGTAAGCTGAGGACTGACTTCTGACAGAAGGCTTTCTTGCACACCTCACACTCATAGGGCTTCTCTCCTGTGTGAATCCTGCGATGGATGATGAGCGCCGACTTCCTTCGGAAGGCCTTCCCACATTCACAGCATTCATAGGGCCTCTCCCCAGTGTGGATCCTCTGGTGCGTAATGAGGGCTGACCGATGGCAGAAGGACTTGTCACAGCTGCTGCATGTGTAGGGCCTCTCCCCAGTGTGTGTTCTCTGGTGGTCTCTAAGAACAGATCTAACAAAGAAGGACTTCTCACATCTGCTGCACTTGTAGGGCTTCTCTCCTGTGTGCTTTTTCTGATGGTCAGCAAGGGCAGATGCTCTGGAGTAAGTCTTGCCACACAGACCACATGTGAAGGGTTTCCTCCCTGCCTGGGGAGACACACAGCTGTTCCCACACTCACTGTGCATACAGGTCCCTGCCATGCTGCCCCTCTCTGTGCTGAGGGCACTCCCTTGTCCCCCACCTTCCAGATGCTGCTGCCCAACCTGGGTCTTGTGGCTCTGACTGAGGGGTTCACTGTGTGTGAGGGCCTTCCCGGGCACCTCATAGGCACCAGGCTTCTCTGCTGCACATCTCACAACAGGCCCTCCAGGGAAAGGCATGAGTTGGTACACATCCAACTCCTGAGGTCTCATTACTGAAGAGTTCCCATTATTTACTATCAGATTTGAAATATATTTTGAACTCAAATGAAATGCCTTTCCTAATTCAAGTCTCTCCATAGCTGATATGCTGCTGTTGACAACAACTTGCCACAAGTGTCTACCGTGATTTTCTTGGCTGTTCTCAACCACATCATCAGCTATCTGCACATCTGAAATGAAAAAAATAAAAAATAAACAAACACTCCCATGAACCACACGTCAGCACCCTTTATAGAATGCTCATGTAAATGTAAAGAAGTTTCTTCCTATCACAGCAGTATAAGATTTTATAGGAGTATATAAATACTGGCTTTATAAGTGTATGGTTTTCTTTTTGATAGTGAAATGTTACATTAATTGATTTTCTAGTGCTAAATTGCTTTTCATTGATTCACTTTTTTCTTGTTTATATTGTGAAGAAATTTTTGGTAAAAATATGTCCTTAGTGGCTGGTTGCAATTTTAAACTAAGTGCTAACTATTAGCCATTTATTTTCTCAATTCCTCCCTCTATTTTATTAACAATGGTGGGTATCTCCTGCTGGCATTCATACCAGTTCTGTTTTGAAGACTGGAAAGACTTTATGGATCGGCTACCTGCAGGTGCAGGAAGGTCATTTGTCTGGAAGGAATATGGCTTAGGGATGGGAACCATATGTGTTTATTTAGTTTTCACAACTCCCGGGGAAGTGGCTAGAGGCTTTTAGGAGATTTCAAATTAAAAGAAAAACCTCCTCTTCCCCATGTTGAACCAGGATAGCTTCCTGCAAATTCCTAATTGAACCCAGTTCCCTGTTCTCCTCTGAACCAGGCCTGAGGAACTGTAACCTCGACCTGGACAACCCTCCTGGCCAGAGGTTCTAGCTCTGTACCACCTCTGCGGCCAGCAGCCCTGGAGTAACATTTCCCAGGTCCAGCACATGGCCCTGCTTGGTAATGCTCTGCTCTGTATTGTGTTGGTGTTTAGCTACCTCCCAGTGTCATAGAAAATGGAATCTCCTGTTCATTTCTCATTCTGTTATTTTAGAATGATTTCCACAAATGGAAGGCAGAAATGCTGAATTCAAGATCCATGCCCCCACAAGTCTGAGCACTGCAACATACACTGGTTCATTTGGCCCTGGGAACCAGAACCTCCTGGTCCCTTCCAAGTCCAGGACCTCCCTTATCATGCTCCTATGCCAGGTCTTCCTCGGCTTCCTGATTTCCAACATTGTGGTACATGAGATTCACTCTTGTACCTTTCTTCTCATTTTCTTATCAATTGTAAAGATGACTTACTCAATAAAAATGACTTAATTAACAGCTTTAAACCACTGATTTCTAAATCTGTATCTCTAAGTCGTCCCACTCTTGAATCTAGATTTTATATTTCCTATAGACTATATGTCAACATTGGAAAAGCAGCTACTCAAACTGCAGCTATGCCAAAGCAGACTCCTAACATCCCCTGATATCACCTTCTCTGACCCCCTTCTTGAACCATCACACGACGCTTCTCTCTCTCTCACTGATTAAATACGCCTCGTAGTTCTAATCCAACAACCTATAATATCATTCTCATTTCCCTCTCATCAGACTGTAAACTCTAAGAAAAAAAGGCATCACTTTGAGCACTGTGGTATTATGTACAACTATAATTTTATCAAGCTTAAAATCTGCTCAATTAAGATACGCAGAAAGTGGCAGCCATTATGAAGTCCAACAACAATAAGTGCTGGCGAGGATGCAGGGAAAAAGGTACACTCGTACATTGCTGGTGGGACTGCAAATTGGTGCAGCCAGAACGGAAAGCAGTATGGAGATTCCTTGGAAAGCTGGGAATGAAACCACCTTTTGACCCAGCTATTCCCCTTCTTGGACTATACCCAAAAGACCTAAGAAGAGCATACTACAGGGACACAGCCACATCAATGTTTATAGCAGCACAATTCACAATAGCTAGAATGTGGAACCAACCTAGATGCCCTTCAGTAGATGAATGGATTAAAAAATGTGGCATTTATACACAATGGAATACTACTCAGCACTAAAAAATAATAAAATCATGGCATTTGCAGGCAAATGGATGGCATTAGAGCAGATTATGCTAAGTGAAGTTAGCCAATCCCTAAAAAACAAATGCCAAATGTCTTCTCTGATATAACAGGGGTGACTCAAAATGGGATAGGGAGGAAGAGCATGAGAAGAAGACTACCACTAAATAGGGAAGAGAGGTGGGAGGAAAAAAGAGGGAGAAGGGGAGTTGCACAGAAGATGGAAGGAGAACCTCATTGTTATACAGATTACATATATGATGTTGTAATGAGAAAAAGAAAAAAGTGTCACATTAGATTGGATAGAGAGAAAGGATGGGAGAGGAGGGGAGAAGTAGGGAGGATAGGAAGGGCAGCAGAATAGAATAGACAATATGATTGATGTATGTACATTCCATGTATGTATTATATATCAAAATGCATTCTACTGTCATGACTAAAAAAAATAAATAAAAATTTTTAAAAAAGATACGCAGAAAGGATAAATGAACTAACATCCGAACAAAGTCCACAGCGTGGAGAAAGCAAGGCAATGAGGACACTGGAAAGGTGGGTAGCAAAAGCAGCCACAGGGAAAGTGGGCTTAAGCTAGCGCCAGTGGACGGAGAACTCAGCTACAGCCTCCCTGAGCCAACAAGGTGTGAGGGTGCAGGGCAAAGCCGACCTCTGCCCTGCTTGTTCCTCCTGGCCTCCCATGCCCAGCACACAGACTAACCTGGAAGGCACCGGTCCAGGGCTTCTTTAACCAGCCATGGCTCTGTTCCTTGCTCCAACTTGAAAATAACTTCAGGTCTGGTAATGAAAAGCCCTGTTAATGAGAAATAATGCAGAACTTTGGAGAATGACAGCAGCTCACCTAGAAGCTGGGCAATAAAGGGGCCCGCAGGAACCTTTGGCAACAGAGGGGTAATGCGTTATTCACGGACTCGAGTTTTCAACCTAAGTGGCATGAAATGTTACAAACAGTGCCTACATTTATCACCAAGGAACAAAGTGTTCCTTCTGCGAGTTACTAGGGCATTTCACTCACCCAAGAAGACCAGGCTGCTGTAGGTCTCCAGCATCACGTCCCTATAGAGTGTCCTCTGAGCATCGTCCAGGTCCTGCCACTCCTCCCAGGTGAAGTCCACAGACACATCCTCAAAGGACACCATCCCCTGTAATGAACATGTCTCCTCAGCCCAAGCCCTCCACCCTGGGCACAAAAACAAGAATCTGGACATTAACTCCTGTGTGTGTGTGTGTATGTGTGTGTGTCCATGTCCAAATATCTCATGTAAAATTACGAGTTTGCTTTGTACTTTACATCAAGGGAGAAAGGAAAATCAGAAAAATTCTGCCACTATAATTATTAAATTATTGTAAAGACTTTCACAAAGTTTACCTTATAGACCTAAAACCATCCTTGTTAGTGGAAATAAACATGACTAAAATCCTGCTGCTCCACGGACCATGTGATCTGGCATGAAGACGTAGTATAAACACCAGGAAGAAGGTGTCTAACGCACTAATCTGGACCCAACTTCTATACAGGCTGGGATGAGACAGGAGAAAGGAGAGCCCTGTTGTGTGCCGTAACATGCACCTCACTGGAAAAGAAGAGGTGCCATGCTCTTCAGATTATGAAGTCCCCACTCCAGTCCAGCCACAGCACCACACAACACGTGCTAGGCAAACACACCAGGACTGCGTGCACCTCAGAACTCCCCAGCTTCCACTGTGGGGCAGACCAGAGCACTCTTCTTCCTAACATGCTGGTCCCCAGAAAGCCACTCAGGCAGAGCCTGACTTGATGTGCTGTATCAGAGCTTAAGCTTGAGTTACTTGGGTGGAGGGGATGCCCAGCTTCAGCCCATACCAGCCATCCCCAGAGGAGGAGAGAAACACCCAAATCCAGTCCACTCTGGCCATCTGGACTCACCACAGGGGAGGAAAACTCAATAACAACAGGGAACACATATGAAACCCCCACCCAGAGGCAGAAGCTCCACAGAAGAAGGACTTACAGAACTGAGGCCCACGTCCCCTGGGGGAGGGGGAGGGGTCTTCCCAACACCTGCACACTGAAGCCTCACACCAATGCATCAGAACAAAACCTGGTGCCTTTGGGACATGACTGGTCCTGTGTGGAAGGAGCTCAGAAGTGGGACTACACCCTAAACATGGGAGAAAGAAGGGAAGGGGGCTTCTTCGCACATCTCACCATGTGAGGACACAGAACAGGCCCCACTTAGGAAGGAGGGACCTCACCAGACACCTGATCTTAACTTTCCAGCCACTGAAACTATGAGCAATGCATTTCTGCTTCTTACAAGGCATCCAGTACAAGATGTTTTGCTATATCAGGCGAATAAACTAAGACCGCTTCCAGCACGCCTATGTTTTCCAGTTCATTTACCCAGCACATCATGTGTGCCTAAGAAGAAGGAAAACCACACTGCAGAGCAAAGGTGAAACTACAACATGAGGTGAAAGAACAGGCATCAGACAGATATGGCCAATACGTTGGAGTTCTCAAACAAGCAATATCAAACTGAGTAATATGCTAAAACAGTACTCAAAAAAATAAAAACAGAGCCAGACACAGTGGTGCATGCCTGTGATCCCTGTAGCCCAGGAGGCTGAGGCAGGAGGGTCACAAGGTCAAAGCAAGCCTCAGCAACTCAGACCCTGAGCAACTCAGTGAAACCCTGTCTCTAAGTAAAACAACAGGGCTGGGGTTGTGGCTCAGAGGTAGAGCACTTGTCTAGCATGTGTGTGGCCCTGGGTTCAATCCTCAGCACCACATAAAAATAAATAGCAAAATAAACGTATTGTGTTTAACTACAACTAAAAAATAAATATTAAAATAAAACAACAAAAAAATGGGCTGGGGATGTGGCTCAGTGGTTCAATTCCTAGCAACAAAATTGAAAAAAAATGAAAAAAAGTTATGAATAAAGCCAGTAAGAAGAAATCTGCCTATAGAAGAACAAAGATGAAAAGGACACCCAACCTCTCCACAAAAGTCACACAAATGAGAGGGGACACCTGAGAGAATTTTCTGCCTTGTGGGGACAAGGGCATGGAGTACTGCACACATGGCATGTTAAGGGCACCTGAGTGGCAAACCACTCCCCCATGCTAGGCATGTGAGCGGCAAACCACCTACCCTGTAAGCACAGCCCTAGGCATGAGGCCATGTGTTGCAGTCGCTGCACTTGCTCCATAGCCCACTCCTCAATTGGTGGCTGCAAGGACAGTTAGCAGACATTGCATTGGTGGCTGCCTGTAATCTGCTTAGCTACTGCCTGAGTATATATATATGGTAACTGCACACTAAAATCAGACCTGCTTCCTGCTTGGTCTCGGAGGACTTGATTAGCGACTCCGTAGTCACATTCTCCTCTACCCTGTTCTGTGGGACCTCCTCGCTGGATGAGAGAGCCCACACAGCAGGCGCCCGAGCAGGGACCTGAGGTAAGCCTATAAGACAGGGTGTGGCCCCTCATAGAACAGTGAAGAAGGGAAAATGGGGAACCTACTGAGTTCCACCACAGACTCACAGCTGCAAGTGCTGCACACTCTCTTAGATACTAGAGGTTTAACCCTGAAGAAGAGAGAAGCCCAGAAGTTCTGAGATGTAATAATAATATTAAACACTAACCCACAGATCAATACTGCTGATGATTTTGATCCTAGGATATGGGACAAGATAATGTCAAATGAGCAGCAAGCTGAAATGAGACAGGGGTATTTTATCACTACATTTTTTCCTATTGTGACAGCCATTCGGCAAAGTTTGGGGGGCACTGCAATTGACCCTTGTCATATAATGATGGCCCTGAGAGAAGATGAGGCTGTGAAAGACAGACGGGAGAAAAGGGTGGGGGAGAATTCTACCTCAAAAGCAACCGCAGCAGGTGTAGGAGGGAAAAAGGCAGGAAATGATACCTCTAGCCTTCATGTGCAGGAAGAGGTGACCACAAGTGGTGCAGGTGAGCCTTCTACTGACAGGCAAAGGTGATATCCTTCCCTGAGTCAATGGCAACTGCCTCCTTATGAGGCAATGCCAAAGCCAGCAAAGGACTATGACAGTTTGGAAATGACCAGGCCACTGGACAGGCCCACGCCATGGACTCCCAGAAACCCATTCCAGGAGGCAGAGATCCTTTTGAAGGTCTATGTAGGATAAGAGATGAGAAGTGGGGTGAGGGAGTACAAGCCTTCCCAGTCAACATGGTCCCCACACCAGAGCACCTTGCAGAGCAAACGCTTGAATCCCTCAGTCTTGAACTAAATTGCCCTCAGGACTGGAGAGACCTAGCCAGAGCAGCTCTTGAGCCTGCAACATTTTTGAAGTGGAAGGCAGTCTCCTGTGATGAATGTAAACAGCAGGGGGATCCTAACCACACCACAAATGTTAGCCTCCCAGCTGAGGGCTTGCAGGGAGAAAGAATCTACAGTTCCCCTGCGGTACAAACCACAGGCCCACCAAATTATTTCCATCAGGTGCGGCTCTGTACTCCAGAGCCTGGAGGAAGCTGCCAGCTCAGGGAGGGACAGTTTCCATACAGGGCTTAAGGCAGAAGGCCACTGAGGACTTGCCACAGTTTACTGAGAGGGTAAACAAGGCGAAAGAAGGGAAGGTGTCTCATGAAGGAGCCAGGGTGGCTTTAGCCAAGGAGTTGATCTGGGATGGACTAAATAAGGAACACAGAGCAGCAGTGGCGCCAGTTTGAAATGGCACACTGGATGAGTGGATTTTGGCCCCCCAGGATATAGGGACACAAGCAATTCAAGCCTCTCTGCAGCCCTCAGTGATGGCAGCTGCATAAAAGCAGGACTAAGGAGGCTTGCAGAAAGCTAGTCAGAGACTGCAAAATGTGCACCTTTTCTCCCCACTGGCCCTGCACAACCTGCTGGAGTAAATCCCCAAGTTAAAATCTAATGCTTTATGGCAAATGGATGTCACTCATTATTATGTACCTTTTAAAAATTTAACATATATTCATATACTCACTGATACCAACTCAGGCTGTGTAATGGCCACAGCCCCCAAAGGAGAAACCACAAAAATAGGCCATCTCCCATCTACTTAAATGTTTTGGAATTACAAACGTTCCCATGTCTATTAAAACTGACAATGGGCCAATCTATACTAGTAAGACATTTCAAGTGATTTGTAATGATTGGCATATACAGCACTTAACTGGGATCCCCTACAACCCTTAGACTCAAGGCATAATAGAAAAAGCATACAAGGAATCAAAGAACATGCTACAAAACAGGAGGGAAACTATACCAAGTCCCCTCTTGATGCCTTGAACAAAAACTTATTTGCTTTTATTTTTCTTTCAATGTCAAAATCTTCTATGGAAACAGCAGCCCATAAGCATTGGGTCCCCCTCTTGGGGCCCTCCCATCTCCCTATAATCTCATGGAAGGATCCCATAACAAATGTATGGGATGGTCCGAGGCCCTTCCTAACCACAGGTTGGGGGTTTGCGTAGGTTAAAAGGAGCCTCACCCCATCTGAATGCCTGCCAGAAAGTCAAGCCCTGGACCCCCAGAACCACCAACCAATAAGATGAAGGAACCAACTCTCGAGGAGAAACCTCACAAGCAAAGGATTCAACAACACAAACAGACCTCATGTAGAGAAACCTGGGGTGATAAAGGTCTTTTTGACCTTTGCCTGGTGGCAATCCCATCCCTGGGCCTATGACGATGGTCCTAGTGTGTGCAATACTCACTGCTAATAGTGAAGCCTCCCATGAAGTAAACTGAGCTTTGGTCACTAGGCCATCACTTTTAGCAGTTGCTAATTGGGAAGGGGCTTTACCTAAGCGCTTTCCCAATAAGTCCAACCTTACTGATCCTGAGTTATCCATCAGGTAACTGTACCTGAAATACCAGCATTTCCATACCTACCCTGCCCATTTATTTCTCCATAGTTGATAATAATGAGACCTATAATCAGGACAATCCCCTCTGTTTTGCTCTTGCCAGAGAAACTATTGTAGAGAACTATAATAAGTCATGTGTTGGGCTGTCTCTCGCTGGCCTTAGAAGTATAGTTAATGCTACCTGTAGCCATAGACTTTCCCATGACAAATGCAAGAAACCCTTGCTGCCAACATGCCCAATAACGCTTTTGGAAAGCTCCCCTCAGATAATGGTAGCATCCCATGGAATAATGTGTCACTGCCATAGCTTATCTCCTTGATAAGAAGAATTTCTCTGGGGAAGAACAATATCTATGCACCTGGGCAGGCGCAGCTCCCTGGAATGTAACTGATATGCCCCCAAACCATACAGGCCACTGCAGTAACTGCTCACAGGACAAGCCATTACCAACCAGTAGGCAGGAAATCAGTATGGCATGAGGGACATCACGCCAATATTGCTAACTGCAACAGCCAGGTGGATTAATGGGTCTATACTGAGTCCAGACCTTGACCATGGATTTGCCTTTGTGACAAATGATACCCATACCCACTATGCACAAGCTTGTGTATGCCACCTTTTGCCATGCTAATAATCAATGATGGCATAAATATCACTCATACAGAGATCCCTTGTGCAGTCAATACATCCTGCTGGCTCACAAATTGTCTAACCCCTGCTGTGAAAGCTAAACCTATATTTTTCTTCAGAGTGCCCCCAGCAATCTGGCTTCCAATGACCCTGTCCAGAGTGGAGGAGTCCATGGTATATGGAGATGAAGAATCTTCTAAATGAGATCCTGCAACAGACAAGGTGTGCAATTAGCCTCATCATCTCTGGGATTATTGCCCTGGTGACCACCAACGCCGCCACAGCCACTGTCACTGCTTCATTCACTTGGAGTATCCAGACTGCTCAGACTGTGAACAATGTGTTCACTGCCGTGGCAGAAGCCTTTGCCATTCAAAGTGACTTAAGTAAACTCTTCCAAGCTGCTATTTTAGTCATCAGCAAGAACTAGACCTCACCAGGAACAACTAGATATTCTGTTTTGTTGCAGAGGCTCACTTTTGACCCTGAGTTTCATAGTATGTGTCACTCAATATGCTGTATCTGAAAATGTAACCTCACACTTCTCCAGCTTTTCTCTGCATATTAAGGGCACTTGGGATGCTAACTGTGTTAGGACTATGCAAAACCTTACTAAAGCAATTGTCAAAATCAATGAGACGAAGGTGTCTATCTTGACAACCTCTTCTTTCTTCCAGGGACTGACTGAGCACTGGAAAAACCTGATAGCCAAATTAACTAATCCTTATAATACTATTACCCTGGCCCTACTGTTTATCATAGTGATAATTTTTTCTTGTGTTGTGAGATGCTTATGTAACCATGTAAAGGCCACCAGATGAAAAACAGCAATGCTGGCTGAGGTCCTTGCAGCATAGTTAGAGGGGGGAGATGTGGGGACAAGTGCCTGGGGTACTGCATTCATGGCATACTTTAAGGTGGCACAGGCCTCTCCCCTCGTGCTAGGTATGTGAGCAGCAGGCTGCTTACCCCACAGGCACAGCCCTGGGCATGGGGTCATGTATTGCAGTCCCTGGGCTTGCTCCACCGCCCACTCCTCAATTGGTCGCTGAAAGTACAGTTAGCAGACATTGCACTGGTGGCTTCCTGTAATCTGCTTAGCTACTGCGCACTAAAATCAGATCTGCTTCCTGCTTGGTCTCTGGAGGTCTTGATTAGTGACTCTGCAGCTACACTCTCCTCTACCCTGTTCCATGGACCTCCTCACTGGATGAGAGAGAGCCCACACACTGCCCACCTTGCAAGAAATGTTAAAATTAATTCTTTAAAAGAAGAAAGACTCCTGCTATTCTTCCTTGATCTGAACAAAGGGTTTGTATATGATGACATATACAACTGTGCACCTACACATGACACACAGCAATGCACACACACACAGGTGAGAAAAGTGAGGAGCACACAGGTGATGGGAGTGTGGGAAGACAAGAGTCTGGACTGTGGGTGATCATGGGGCAAGGGCGAGATCCTAGTAGGTTCCTGTGCAGAGAAGCTCTTAGTGGGGTTTAAAGCAAGCAGGCACCTATTCCAGGGGGTCACGCTGACAAGGTAGCCACCTGACGTTCGAAGGCAAGTGGTCACCTTGGAGGGAAACTTCCTGAGAGCTCTCATCTCTGGCCACCAAGGCAGCATTGAGGTGGGACAGCCCTGGAAGCCATGAAGGGAGGCTAGCCTGCAGTGGCAGAAGAAAGCCACACTCACACTTAAGTGGAAGCAGAAGCGACATCAAGCTCCTCTCGCTGTTCCTGAACAGTGTCAGCACTGCATATTTTTCTCTATCTCCACTGTTTTTTTGTACCAGGGATTGAACTCAAGGGTTCATAACCACTGAGTCAAATCCAAGCCCTTTTTAGTTTTCATTTAGAGTCAGGGTCTCAGTTACTCACAGCCTTGCTAAAGTTGCAGAGGCTGGCTTTAAATGTGCAATCCTCCTGCCTCAATCTCCCAGGCCACTGGGACCACAGGTGTGCACCACTATGTTCAGCTTCATCTCACACAAGGAGAAGAGTCCTGTCCCTGCTTACAATAAATTCTATTACTATGACAACTCCCACCACTGAGGATTCATGTCAGTGACAACTCCAGCATAAGTGTGAATTTTAAAATGACAAATGGGGTAAAGGAGACTGTATTCTAATTATGTTTTCTAAGTAACCAATGGGGAGAAGGAAATTAGAAAATATTCTAATCCTGTAACATAAGGTAACCAATGGGAGTAAATGGGGTAAGGTTATCAGTCAGGTCCATGTAGGGAAGAGAATGCTCCACAGCTCAGGACCTAAGACCCTAACTTTCAGACACTGAGGCCTTGAGAGCGCCCCTGCCTCACCCTCTTGCTTGGCCCACTCTGCTCTAACAGGGTGCTATTTTCACCTTCAAGAACTCTGTACTTTGCTGGGACTGTAGCTCAGTGGTAGAGTACCTGCCTTATACATGTGAGGCCCTGGGTTCGATCCTCAGCACCACATAAAAATAAATAAATAAAATAAAGGTATTAAAAAAAAAAAAAGAACTGTGTACTTTGCTACCTCTGTGTCTTGCTCAATTCTTTGTTCAGGACATGAAGGATCTGGACCCCAACTGGCACCCTGATGATAACGTACATGTATATATGCTGGATGGGAATTCTCAATTGGTTCTCTCTCTCCCTTATAACAAGTTTTGGGATGGTTTTAAAGCACAACAGATAAACAGAACAGAATCTGGTAGTCAGAAATGGGGTGCTACAGTAATAAAAAGCCATGACACATGGCACTTGCTATAAGACCAAACAGATGCTACCAAAAGATGAAGCCATTTTCATCTGGGATGGCACACACCTGCCGTTCCAGACTTGGGCAGCAAGGTCACAAGTTCAAACGCAGCCTTTGCAACTTAGCATGACCTTGTCTCAAATTAAAAATTAAAACAAACTGGGGAGGTGGCTCAGTGGTTAAGCACCTGGTTTCAATCCCCAAGACCAAAAAAAAAAAAAAAAAAAGAGAGGTGGGAGGGTATCTAAACAAATAGGATCTAGAAAAACAAACAAAAAGATGAGAAATGAACTAATAAGCAAGAATGTTTAATTTCCACATAGAATCTGGAAGAAATATGGAGGATCCAATATTCTGCAGGTTTGAAATAAAACTATTTCTATCCCTGTTTTTTCTTACTCCTTAGAAGTCAGAAACGGGGCTGGGGATGTGGCTCAAGCGATAGCGCGCTTGCCTGGCATGCCTGCAGCCCAGGTTCAATCCTCAGCAACAAAGATGTTGTGTTCACCGAAAACTAAAAAAAAAAATAAATAAATATTAAAAATTTTTTTTAAAAAGTCAGAAACGGCTTTGTGGCCCAAATCAGAGACCAAAAATATTTCCAGCATTCTAAGATCTTGGGGCAAGACACAGAGTGGGCCTGGTAAAAAGTGGGCCTTCCAAGGCTGTCTCCCAGTGCCCAGGACAGAAGCAGCTGCCAGAGAACAAAAAGCCTGTCCCCGAGTGCACGAGGGTGGCTCAGGTCTAATACATGCCAGTACAGCTGGAGCTCACTTCACTTAAAGAAAGTATTTCTTATAATTCATGTCTGGAGTCAGAAAAAAACTGAAAAGGAGGCTGCAGGATCCCCCATTTATAACCAAAAATAGTGACAAAAGATGTTCCACTAAGAACCCAGATGTTTAAGAACAACACTGATAGAGAATGGCAAAACCAGGGGAGTAAGGAGGCACAAAGCACCTTTCTCAGGGAGGAGGACTGGACTCTAAGCTAAGAATCAGAGCAGGTGGCCACTAGGAGCAGTTTTTCTGACCACTGCTGCAGGGAGTGTCCACCAGAGTCACTCCTATCTCCTCAGTATGGAGGGGGTGTGTGGGAAGTACTGATGGCTGGTCACTAAGACTTAGCTGAGCCTTCTACCAATACTTTGATACAAAAAGGTTTAAAGGCCAGTTGCAATGGCGCACTCCTCTAGTCCAGTGACTTGCGAGGCTGAGGCAGGAGGAAACCAAGTTCAAGCCTCAGCAACTCGATAAGGTCCTAAGTAACTTTTGAGACCCTGTCTCAAAATAAAAAAACAAAAAGAGCCGGGGATGTATCTCAGTGGTTGAGCACCCCTAGGTTCAATCCCTGATACCAATAAAGGGGCTTTGAGGCTCTGGAGATGGACAAAGTATGCTTTACAAGGGAGAGAAAGGGAGGGAACAGCACACTAACAACTGGTGCGTCTCACTACTCTCTCTGAAAGGCAGAGTCTAAAGGCCTCTCCTTAAGCAGGAGTGGTCCTAGGGACGTGCCTGACCAGGCTTGTGTCGGGAAGGCCATCTGAGACTTCTGAGGGAAGACCACAGAAGGCTCGAAGCTTCCACCCGGGTCTCCAGAGAAGCCAGGCACATCTGACTTCCCGAGACTGCCAGAGCCAGAGAGGCTGGTGGCCCCAGGTCCTTAGCCACCAGGGTCCTTCTACCTAAGATGACTGGCACCATGAAGCAGCCCACCAACACTGCCCAGTCCCGTTGCCTGACCCACAGAACCATGACACATAATAAGCCTATAGGTTCTGTAGTTCCATGTTACTCAGCTGATAACTAGAAGAATAAAAATTCATTAGAGACCTTAGGTGGTACCCTCATTTGAACAGGGAGGATATGGTTAGAATTGGATATTAAGTTCAAGGTAAATTAACAAAGTAGGTTCCATGTTAGATATGAAGCTATAATTATGAATTTTAAATGTTCAGTTAAGTGGATTTAAAACTTTCTTCTTTAAGCAACTATTAACAAGTATATTCCATAAACAGTTACAACTGATATGCATTCATTTTTCCCATTTTTAAGTGGTTATCAGAAATAAAAAAAGAATAAGAGTTTACAAACATGCCACTTATTTCTAAATTACAAAATAAAACTATGTATTAATAAAAACTATAGATCAAATCGCTGACATAAACTTCCATAAGCAAAGATACACATTATAAAATCTTTATCTTGTTTTTTATTCTTTGCATTGTCTATCAACTCTATTAACTGACCCTTGTTCAAAACTGCCCCATTAACCTCTGAATGCTAAGGAGTCACTCTGGGTAGAGAAATAATCCACAGGGACAGACCTAATCACCCAGGAGCACAGCCTCCGCATTCTTCCAAGAATGGCACTTCCAATGCAATGAACAGTTACTATGCTTGTGAGCACCGACTGCTCCTCCTCCCCAGGGGCATTACTGAAGACACGGAATAAAAGGGAAAAATCAACAAAAGCAGCCAGACTTGAAATCAGGTGAGATGAGATCTGAGTCCAGAGAACCCACCTTTATGGTCTGTTAGCAGCTGGACAGGGGCGACCATATTTGAAGACCAAAAGGATGTGGTTTTCATCTGCACTTTGGACAGCTGCCAACATGAGAGCTGAATGTGTTGTCTACAGGCTAAGGAAGAGGTCAGGCTGGTTTCTTCAAGAAACCCAGAGGCCTGGGAGGCTGAAGCAGGAGGATCACAGATTCAAAGCCAACCTGAGCAAGTCCCTAAGCAATTCAGCAAAACCCTGTCTCTAAAGAAAAAAAAAAAAAAAGGTGGTGGGGGGATGTGGCTCAGTGGATAGGTTCAATCCCCAGTATCACAAAAAAAAAAAAAAAAGAAAGAAAGAAAAAAAAGAGACTGATTGAGACAAAGGGGCAACAGATAAACTATCTGAATGAGCTACATCAAGAAGGTAAGTGGTACATATACACAAGGAATATTACTCAGCTATAAAAAAGAATAAAATTATGGCATTTGCCAGTAAATGGATGGAACTGGAGGCTATCATGCCAAGTAAAATAAGCCAGTCACAAAGGCCTAATATTCTCTCTGATATGTGGATGCTGATGCACAATGGAGGCGTGCAGTGAAGGTTCACGGGACTGAATAGGACAAAACTTTTCTATGTTCGTGTATGAATACAAGACCAGTGTAACTCTATACAATTTACAACCACAAGACTTGAGAAGTTATACTCCATGTACGTATGACATCTCAAAATACATTCCATCATATATAACTTAAAAAAAAAAACTTTAAAAAAAATTAATGGAAACTAAGGAGTTCCAAGACAAAATTGAGAACACTAGTTTCAAACTCAACAGACTCAAGTCAAGACCTGAGAACAGTCACTAGATTTCACTGTGTGGGTTCCTGGTGAGTTTCTGAGGAACTGAGACCACAGTGAGTGGGTTAATGTGCAGATGAGCTGTGTCTGCTCAACAGAAAAGCATTCTATTAGTGTGCTGCACCATCACACACAGGAATATAAACACAGCCTTCTGTGAGTGCCACTGCATGCACAGGTGCACTGAAGGCTGTGGGGTTGACTCGCCCCACTGACATCCAAGACAGCCTTCCAAAGCTGTGTGGGCCACGCTCTCTGAAGAACTCCAGGAGAACCTCATTAAGGAAGCTGTAAAGCAGTGAAGAGTCCACAACAGGAAGACGGTGTCTCATGAAAGCTGAGCAGGCTCTTTCCTCAGGTTTCCTCCAATCCTGTGAGAAATGTGTCTGCCTTTCCAGCACAACATCAGAAAGGCCAGGTACACACTGCTCCTCCAAGGTGAGGACCCTGAAGTCAAAACCTGCACCAAACTGTGTGCCAACTTTATTTATGAACATTAACTTCAGACTCAGTTTTACTTATTTCTACTTTTCTGTTTTAAGTCATGGACCCACAAACCCCATGCAGTATAATGCAAACCAAGTGAGGAATGAATAAAAACAACTCACTGGAGTCTCACTCATTTTTCAGTGCTCCTGGAAACACTGGAAGCAGGCAGAAAAGGTGAATAAGGTGAAGTCATGAGGGAAATGGGCAGGGGGCGTGGTCCTAGATTCTCCTGCTCAGACCAACACACTGGCTGGAAAAGACCAAAAAGAAAGATTTTTAAAAAGCTCCCCTGTGGAAGAACTTAGCTCTTTACACCTTACTACGGCCCCACAAAGAGCCCTGAAAACACATCTACAAGTCCATTATTGGTAGAGAGGTCACAAGAAACACGGAAAGTATTGGGGATCAAAAAAATATAAAAATATTTAAGGGTAGGTATTTTAAAGCAATGTTCTAATTTGACTTCAATGTCACTTCAATGTTCTAATTTGACTTCAATGTCATTTCAAAAATAAGCAAATGCCTATTTTGATGGCTAAGGCCAGCTGAAGAGCAATCCAGGGCAAGTCACACTTCCACAAATTCAATTTTTAAAACCTTTAGCCAGGCACAGTGGCACACACCTGCAATTCCAGCCGCTTGGGAGGCTGAGGCAGGAAGATTGCATGTTCAAAGCTAGCCTCAGCAACTTAGCAAGGTGCTAAGTAACCCAGTGAGACCCTGTCTCTAAATAAAATACAAAATAGGGCGGGGATGTGGTTCAGTGGTGAGTGCCCCTGAGTTCAATCTCCAGTACAAAACAACAACAACAACAACAAAACAAACAACAACAACAATAAAACTTTCATATTTGGTGGAGACTCCTTGGCAAACCTTTCCTGAATTACCAGGAAAATCCATTAGGTGAGAGGGAGGATCAACAGATTTCCAGATGCCAGATTTGGTGATAAACCAGGTCTGAGAGCTAAGACATTGGAAGCAATTTGGGAACAATGAAGAAACGGAATGTTCAAAGAGTACAGTGGGAAGACTGCCCAGGTATTACAGGTATTTCTCCACCCCAGATCACACCTTCAGGCCCCTCCAATAGATAACATTTCCAAGGCTCCAGCCTCCCCTTCTCAGTCTGACTGAACTCTTTACAGACAACTGGTCCCAAACCTCCAGAACTGACTACCTGGTGACAGCTTCTGATGGAGCATTACTAGAGGAGCCTTGCTGCGCCTCTGCTGGCTGGGCCAGGCAAAGCGAATCCAGGGCTCTGTCTCCCGCTGACTGAGCCAGGCTTTGCAAAGCCCAGTCCAGGGCTCCTGTCTCCTGCTGTCTTGGCCAGGCAAAGCGAGTCCAGGGCTCCTGTCTCCCGCTGTCTGGGCTAGGCAAAGCCCAGTCCAGGGTTCCTGTCTCCCCCTGTCTGGGCCAGGCAAAGCCCATCCAGGGCACGGCTCTCTGCCCTGGCCTCCTCTGAAAATGCGGCCCGAGGCAAACTTTCTGGAGGCACTTTCCTTCAGACTCTGTAAGTCTTACTTTTACTTTGCCCCAAGATTAGGGAGCCGTCATCACGCAGGACCCCAACCCCTTTAGAACTTACTGTCCCTGGACACCAGTCTGGTATAGGACAGTGTAAGCTCCAACTTCGGGCGGCTGTCCTCAAAGTGAAGGTGGAATCCCCCTCCCTGAAATCGGGGACGTCCCCCTGCAGAGAGGGCGAGCTGAGGGGGCACAGAGGCCCTGCCCGGACAGGTGCCCGGGGAAGGGTCCGCAGAGGAGAAGAGGGACGCCGCCGCTAACTTAGGTCGACCGAGCCAGCAGCGCACAGCCCGCAGGCTTCTCTTTTAAGTCGGGAACTGGGAAGACAGAACCTGACACGTAGGTCTCTTCCATCTACCTTCAAAGCTGGCTTCGAATCCAACCAAACCCCCGCCCACCTGGCTCGGAACGCTCCGGAGCAGCGAGTCCCAGCGTCCAGGGCAGAGCCCTGCCGCCGCAGCCGGAGGGCCCCAGAAACCCCACTGACTCCAATGACACCACGGACACACAGTGCGGCCGGCCGCAGGTGGCCTGCTTCTAGGGGGGCGGGGCGCTCGAGCTACTTAACAGCTCACCTCGGCTGGGAGGACCCAACGGAACGGGGGCGGCGACCGGCGCCCCGGGCGGAGCGGGGCAGTCACAGCGGGCTAGCGGCCTGGGGAGCTGCGGGGCCCCGGCGTGAGCTCAGGTGTCGGCGCGCACCCACCCGCCAGGCCTCGCGGAGGCACCCGTCCCCTCCCAGCTCCTGATGGCGCCCGCGCGCCACTGCGCGGAGGCGCGGCCCAGCCCAGCAAGCACTCCGCACTCTAGCCCGACTGCCGCGGGGGCGGGAGCGTCCGCAGCAAGATGGCGCGGGGGGGCGCATGCGCAGAGGACTCCGGAAGCGACCCCGGCCGACCCGGCCTCCCACAGGGCCCGGCGGTCCTGCCGAGGGGCGGGGCCGTCCGCCGCGGGGCCCGCTGCCGGAGGCCCGGGATTGGCCGCCCCGCGCGCGTGACCGCAGCCCCTCCCCTTTAGGGGGCGATCTTGGGGTGTGGGGGCTGCGCTCGCAGCGCGGGCGGCTTAGTTCGGAATGCTGCGGGCTAGCGTGTTGGACCTTGGAAGGTCTGTCTGGGTTTTAATTCTTTAAGTGACAGGAAATCAATGTTTGTTTTCTTCCAAGAATCAGGAAAAGCTTATCACCCGCTGAACTAACGGGGCTTCGCCAGTGGCGTTCGCTACTCGGTGGGAGACCCTCTGGTCACGAGTCAGGACGCCCAGGGCCGGCGGTGGCCCGGGGCAGGCTCTGGGCGGGTGTTCAGGGTGTCTGGAGGGTGCTCGCGCGGCTCCAGCGCTGCTGCGCCCGTGGGCCTGGCCAGATGGGATCCCGTGCTCCTTTCAGGGCGCCTCGCCCGGCCTGCTCCGCCCGGCGCCCAAGCTAGACCCGCGAAGCTGGAGGGAGGCCCTTCCCTCCCAAGTCAAGCCCCAGGTAGGGTATGGTGGCGGAGATGAAAAGGCCTGCAGGGTTAGCTGTCAAACAGCGACCTCTTACTGCTAACACTGCCCCTAAAAGCACAGAGAGCCCTCCGGAGCGTGCTGTGGCTGTGGTCAGCTGGGCCACTGGGTCAGGGCCTGCCCTAACCCTCGCCAACCTTCCAGTCCCTGAACTAAATGCCACTGAGTGGACCACTGAGCTGTTGGTTGCCCTCTTGCCCAATGGCGAGGCGGGAGGTTACACACCCACCACGCCGAAGGCCGATCTTGTGGGACAGCTACAGATGACTGAGGGTGCCCGGGAGCCCATCCACATCACACTTAGGACCCACCCTCTTTCCATCTGAAACCCAGTACAAAAGCAGCCTCAAGAGATCTAAAGCCATAGTTCCTGACTTTCTAGCCAAAGGCCTATTGTATTGTGCAGACTCCCTATAACACACCCATTCTCCCCCCACCCTGTCAAAAAACCCTCAGGCGCTTTCCATGTGGTCCAAGACCTGGGCATCATCAACATGGCAGTCATCCCTTTACACCCCATTGTTCCAGATCCATACACTCTCTTGTCCTCTATCCTCGCCTCCACAACATACTTTTCTGTCCTCCACCTTAAGGATGCCTTCTTCCTGATGAACCCAGCCTAATTCCATCTTATGATTGGGAGCCAATCTCATAACAAAGTCATGAAAAGTTAATTTCTGTTTTACTATAAATTACTGAGTTTTCTAAACTTGTTTGGAATTCCTGCCTGTGCCTTGACTCACCCATGCCTGGGTCTCCCTGACCAGATAACAATCCTCTCTGAAACCTTTGTGGCACCTCATAAATCCTGGCTCCCCCTGACCAGATAAAACCCTCTCTGAAACTTCAGTGGAGCCTCATAAATTCTGATGTTGGGATCTGAATTTACTACCTACCTTGAAATGTTAAGCCATGTAGATCACTAACCTGCTATCTGCCTTTGTATTATGTTTGTCAAAATCCTATTAGTTGTAAGTTCTCAAGATACGCCCACTTTGCAACTTTTTTTGCTATAAAAACCTTGTTCCTGGAGAGCTGTGGGGCTGCTCTCTGAGACAGTCCTGATCAGCTCTCTTTGTGTACACAATACAAGCTTGCTTTAATTTGATTTAAAATTGGAGTCGGTGGTCTTTTCTTTGCATTGGAATTCAACACTCCATTCCCTTACACAAAGATTCCCAAGACCTCTTTCTTGTTACCTGGACTGACTCAGACACTCAGGTGTCCATTTGACTTACATGGACAGTCCTTCCTCAGGGCTTTAGAGATGGCTCCCACCTTTTGGACAAGCCTTGGCCCAAGACCTCCCCCACCTATCCTTGTCATGGTCATTCCTGCTCCCATACATGGATGGCCTTCTTCTCTGCATTCCTTCCCTAGACCACAGTAAACCCACATGGCCAAGTCACTAAATAAATTTCCTGGCCTTGTGAGGGCGCCGCGTCTCCCTCCAAGGTCCAGCTCTCACTTAACACCGTCATGGGCTTCCAACTGATCCCACCTACAACTACTCCCTCATTAACACCCTTGCCCCCATCCTTGGTCAATCCTCAGGTATGGGATATACACAATCCTCTGTAGCCACACACCAAGATCCCATCCACATCACACTTAGGACCCACTCTCTAAGGTCCAGCTCTCACTTCCCACTGTCATGGGCTTCCAGCTGACCCCATCCCACAAGGCCATTAAGAGGGAGCAGAAAACCTCATTTCTCCCCTTCTGTTCCTACTACCAAGGCTGAAGTACTCTCATTTCTGAGATTAACAGGATTCCTTAGGGCTTGGATGCCCAACCATGCTCTGCTGGCCCGACCCCTTTACCATACCACAAAGGCCCTCACAAAGAGCTCCTCATCACACCCATCAACACCCACTTTCAGGCCCTCCAGAGCCCTCCTGCAGGCCCCAGCCCTTCACTTGCCTGACCCATCCCACCCCTTTTTCTATATGTAACAGAAAACCAAGGATCTGCCCTGAGGGCATGAGGCCACCAGTTGGGACCATCCTTTGTAGCAGTGGCATTTCTCTCAAGATGCCTTGCCCAGCAGTATGGGGATGGGCACCTTGCCTTCAGGTACTGGTCTTCTCAGGCATCCTAATCCAGGAGTCAAGGAAACTGACATCTGGGTCACCTCTGACAGTCCTCTCCCCACCACTGAACTGAATCATTCTCCTATGCGGGTCTTCAGACACTGCCCTTTCCCACATCCTTTCCCTCCAGGTCTCATGGACTGAGGGAAAGGATGTGGACCCCACTGTAACCTTCAAAACGTGTCCACCCCTCAATCCCTCTACTCTGCCTCCTCCTCCCAGGGTCACGGATTCTCATCAGCCTCTCCATTCCTGCATGGAAACTGAAGAACAATTACTCCCCATCCCTCCCATATTCTGGAAGGACCCACCTACACCTGGTTCAGGGATGGGAGTTCCTTTTCCTATGAAGGCCTCTGAATAGCAGGCTGCGCTGTCACCATGGTCGTAGAGCTGATGGAGGCTAGTCCCTCACCTCCTAACACCCCAACCCACAGACAGAACTTGGAGCTCTAACGAAGCATCTACCCTAGCTAAGGGGAAGTCTCTGACCATTTACACAAATTCCAAATAGGCCTTTTATATACTATTGGCCGACACAGCAATATGGAAGGAATGAGGACCCGTGACCACCAAAGGCTCCTCCGTCACCAACACGTCATGCATCAATGCCCTCCTAGAGGCCTCCCCCTCCCTCCTTCTATTGGCATAGTACATTGTAAAGCCGGCCTATCAGACAGATAATTCATTATTACAACAGGTGACAATCTGGCAGACTAAATGGCCCAGCAGGTGCCTCTATTCTCCCACCCCAACAAGAGGCCTAACACGAGTCTCCTTTCTACACCCCCAGACACCACCCAAGACACATCTGCACTCTCCAATACTGCCCAGGAGTCCTATGGCATCCTCACCTCTTTTCTCTGTGGAATTACCTGATGGCTTTACAATGTCCTATGACAAACAAAAGAAGGAGGGAGGAAGGGGGTCTCTAGGAGGCCATTGATGTTTGAAGGGCTGGTGATGGAGGAGCCTTTGGTGGTCACAGGTCCTCGTTCCTTCCATATTGCTGAGCTTTTGGTGACAATGAACTTTCTTTGTTGTCCCTGGTGTGTCTGTGTGATCAGTCCCATGCCAATTTTCTTTCACCACCCATGCATAGAATCATGTCTTTACTAATTTGGGGTTCTTTTATATTCGGAAATGAGGTTCAGGACACTAAGATCTGGAAACAACACTTTATTAGTGGTGTCAGGGCCCCAAAAGATTATTCCCAAAGTCTGAGCCCTTATACAGCAGGGCTTTTACTTTTATACATAACAAATTTGGGCCATATCAGGACCAGGGAGTTGGTGTGATTCTATTGGAGGATGCATTTTACCCTCTTTGTATGAGATCAAGCTTGTCAACAACCTAGGACTCTTAGCTCATAAAGCTTAGACTTTTTGTTGCCCCAAACCTAAAGGGGAAGTGAGGTTTCTTTTGTCCCAGATATTTTTTTTCTGCTTCTGCTACCTGGTCATCTTGTTTCAGGTATCTCTCAGCTGCTGCTCCTATGGTTAAATGTCAGTTCATGGAGCTGCATTGTACCCTGAAAGTTATGGAAAATGGCAACCTCCCCACAAAACTCTTTGACCCAGAGTGTTATGGACCAGGCTATATGAGCAATGACCAAACACACTCCATTTTACCCTTAGACTCCATGTTATGTGAGAAATGCATCTCCCATGGGAAAGTCCTGCCTCTGTACTCATTTTTAGTTACCAATCATAGCACACTTGGCAACACAAAATAGCAGTTCATATACAATGTGAAATTGTTCCCTTTGGTTCCCATTTTTCTTGGGCAATGTACCCTGTCAGAGATTGTCTGGACATTAGTAACCACTCTCTAACTTATACTCAATTAGGGTCATTTTGACCCATTTCCCTTCTGCTTGCTTACTGCTATGCCATCCTGGAAAGCCCCATGGGAAATACCAATGTACCCATTGCATTGTCTTGCTAACTGCCCAGTTCAGCTTCTGTACCTGCTCACAGCTATGACAACCTAGATGTGGTTTTTGCGATTTTTGCCTTTAAATATCCTAAAACTTTGAGGCTCAGGCTGTTTTCTGCAGAGACAACTTGGTCCTGTAGGGAGCAGTCCCAGCCAGTTGGAGTAAAGACTCATCAGTTTGGACAAAACTGGGACTTGATAGGTTTTCTGAGTGACCTGCCCCATAACAAGAGGGAAGGCAAATATTAAACCTCTTCACATAAATTCTTTTTTGGTAACAATGGGCCCTGAGGGGAAAAGGCAAGTATTCGTCCCTTCCCAACAACTACGAGTCCTGAAAGGAGGAGGTGGATACTGAACTTTACCCTTCCCCATTGCCCATGAGTCCAGGGAGGACAGAGTAGACAGTGAAGCTCTGGGTAACGGGTGAGTGCCAGAGAAAGGAGACTGAACTCTGCCCAAACCCACATGTTCAGGCTGGGGCTGGGGCTCAGAGGTGGAGCACTCGCCTCGCACTCATGAGGCACTGGGTTCAATCCTCAGCACCACATAAAATAAACAAATGAAGATATTGTGTTCATCTACAACTAAAAATTTATTTTAAAAAAATCCCACGTGTTCTGCTGAATAATTAGATTACTCATATTGTAACCTATAAAACACAGAGCTGCTCTGTAACCAGCAGCCATTTTCTACCCAGAAATTGGGTGTCTCCAGGGCCTGATTGGCCCCTACTTAACAGGGTAGTTGAGCCCAGGGAGGTCTGCTTCTGACATTGTGTGTGCTCTCATAATGGTGCTAAAACTGCAGGCTATTCTTGCTTACATGCACAGGGGTGTCTAGAGCTCTGTCTCATGGAGAACCGTGAGTGGTGGAAACCTGAGGCCAAGGGGACAATTCTGTAAACCTGGCCCACTGTTCTGACCCCCCACAAGCTGAAGCCCTGTCTGGCTCAAGTTCACAGGGTATGTCACTTTCTTCAGCAAACTACCTGCTATGTGGAGGACAAATGCAAGCCTGAAACGTCAATATGAAAACAAATCACCCAGAATGGGGTGGTTAGAGTTGGACTTTTGTAGCCCTTTTCACAGACCAGATTCCAGAAATCATGGAGATAAGGATAATTCCCTCAACCATGAAAACTCTAATTACAGGTTGCAATTAGAACCAGTCAGCATGGGCCAGAATGACCTAGAGCCCACACAACAGTGGAGACTTGAACATCTGATGTCCTGCTCTCAGTCAAGAGTCAAAAGATGGACCTGGATGTCACCTCCGGATGCCCAGGGTAACTGGACTTGTGGAAGGCTTCCAGGGCTCCACTGGCTGTCAGTGTGTTAGCTGGATACCAAAGAGCAGGAGTGCAGCAGGGCTTGCTCCCATGGGCTTTCTACTGCTGCATGGGGTCTTCAGGCTCCTCGCTCCCACAGTCTGGGCTCTGCTTGTTGGGCAGGCAGAGCCTAGAGCTGGAGAGAAGCCAGCATTGGGTTTGGCTTTGGTTGAATAAAGAATTTAGCCTATATTAGTGCTTTAACCCCTGGAAGAATGACAGATCACAAAGGCATACTCCCAGATGTATGGTGGCTTGAACAAATTCCAACATGCTTCACTCTGTATCGAGGTGAGATAACTGAAAGAGAAACAGAAGCATACTGTTTGCTTTTCCAAGAGTAAGTTATTTGACACTGGGAACTGGCAAAGTGAAAAAGCACTTTCAGAAGGTTATGAGACAAGAAGACACTAGTGAGATATGGTTTGAATATGAAGACACATCCCTGAAATGGCATTATCCCATTGGTTTGCTGTTTGATCTTCATGCATCAAGTTCAGCTCTTCCTTGGGATATAAGAGTTTAAGAGTTTTCCAGAGAAAGATCTTCTGCACTGTCCATCTAAAGAGGCAATCAATGCTCATTTTATGTCTGGTATGAAAGAAGCTAATGCTTCAAAGCAGAAAAGCCCAGTAATCAATAAAATTCAGAAAAAAAAAGATCATAAGCAGCTTTGGATGGGACTACAAAATGACAGATTTGACCAATTTGGGGCCATCAGTCAGAAACTTAGGGAGTATCCTGCAGAAGAAAATGGATTTCATTATATCCCTTTTAGACTATATCAGACAACAACTGAACACCATTTCATTCAGAAACTGTTTTGTGGGTGGCTGCAGATGGATAGCTATATACACTGGGCAATCTCCTCAAAGAAGTTTGTCCCTCTGTAATTACTCCTGAAGGTGGAGAAAGAAGAAATCAAGTGACAATTCATGGAATTGAGCCAATGTTGGAAACACCTCTGCAGCAGCTAAGTGAAATCTGAGCTATCCGGATAATTCTCTTAGCATCATGCAAACAAGAGTGAAGCACCAATTGCTGGCTTGTATGGAATCGCTGGAAACAGAGTTCACCAGAGCAGTCACCCTTTGACTCAGTCAGGTTTGGGGAGGCAAAGGGACGCTGCAGGTCTCCTGGTTCCTTGTAAAATACGATGAAGCTGAAGCCTTTGCCTTGAGGAGACCATGGGAGAATGTGGCACTCAGCTTGTATTTTTGATTAACAAATACACAGTCGCTGCGTCGCTGACCCCCGTTCCTAATTGCTGCCTCCCCTTTCGCCCAGCGCCGGCGGTGCTAGTCTGGACAGGGACGGACCGGCTGCTGATGCCGACCTTCATGTTCATGGTACCGGAGGAGGTGGTGGTGAGCCAGGTGACTGGTCACCGGCGATACTGTACGATTCCTTCTCCGTGTTGTGGGACGTGCTGGCGCTGGTGGCCGAGCGTTTCCCCGGCGGACCCACGCCACCCAGAATGCGTGCGGCTGGACACGGGCCGAGGGGATGGGGGCTCTGGTGAAGCCATCCTGTGGAAGGCCATCGGGCCTTTCTTCATGGAGCAGCGGCAGACGCAGCAACCGCGGGTGGTCCTCAGGGTCCTCATGACAGAGCTGCTGGTCAACGTGCTGGTCTCTGTCTCTTCCACTATCACAGAGGCTTCAGTCAGGACTCCGGCCATGGCTACTCGCCCTCAGCCACTGCCTCCCGAGAAGTGCCCGTGTCAAGAGCAACCGCACAGGGACAAGACCAGGAGACCAACACCCAGATGGCCCATACCAGCAATTTCAATGGGCTGAAACTGGACCCTGCAGAAGCAGAAAAAACACAGAAGTGATGGTGCAGTGAATGGCAAGACAAGTGAATGGCAATCTCATCAGAGGATCTGATGATATGAAATTAGCAAAAGATGACAGGGCCCGACAACTTCGCATGCCTGTGCTTGGAGATCCCTTGGGTTGGTGATTGTGGTAGTAAATGCCTTGCTCTTTTACTTTTATTGGAGAGGTTGTTCTGAAGGGGATTTTTGTGTGAACTCAAGTTTCCCTAATCCCTGAAAAGGATTTGTAGAAATAATTAATAGTACTCATGCCTCAGTTCATGAGGCTGGCCCTTGCTGAGTGGTATATTTAGACCAACCCTTTGTATTTATGAAATGGTTTGTATACTTCTTCAGACAACTTACCCATTACTAAAGGAATCTGCTCTTATTCTTCTACATACTGTTCCTAAACAGACTGATATCTGAAATCTGATAAAAGAACTTCAAGATGTTGAAGGAGCCGAGGAAGTACATGAACTACATGTTTGGCAACTTGCTGGAAGCAGAATCATTGCCACTGCTCACACAAAATGAGAAGATCAGCATCATCCATGCAGGTGGCTAAAACTATTAAAGGTGCTTTTCATAATCCTGGAATTCATGCTACTGCCATTCAGCCTGAATTTGCTAGGGTAGGCACTAATGTGGGAGACCAACCTTACACGTGACTGAGTCACACTTACTGGCTGGGTGCTGAGGCACTCAGTCACAGAAATGTGGCAGAGCTTTCCCCACTCTTCTTGGGTCTGAGGGTCGGTGTGTCATCCATGGGTGTGTCATCCATGGGTGTGTCTTGCTACAGCCACATAGGTGAAGCTATGCTCACCTATTCCTTTGTAATATAACCCCTTGCCTTGTTTAAGATAGAATCTTCCATGCAAGAGCCTTGTATGTGTCCCCTTCTCTTAGTGTGCCCTTGGGTGTGGCTTACCCAGGTGTCAGTCAACCTGCTGACAGTGGACATCATGAAGATAGACTCAGCCCCCCTGAAACCTGACCCCTTGCCTCATTTGAATAGCTTCTCCTCAATAAAAGGGGTCAGTGTGTGTGTGTGTGTGTGTGTGTGTGTGTGTATGTGTGTGTGTCTTTCTGTGGACCCTTAAGGTCAGAGGAGCTGTCACAGCGACCCCAAAGAAAAAGGTGTTGTGTCTTTTGTGTGGTTATTTTGTGCAGCCCACTTAGCCCAGTTTAACTGGAGTGACCCCTGAGCCTTTAAGTCGTGAAACAGAAACCCGGCACACTAATGCAAGTTTGGTCCGTGTGAACTTGCCTGCAGGACTCAGTGTGCTTTGAAGCAATTTGTGGGTCATGGCCTATTCTGGAAAGAATGCAGGAAAGGACCCAGTAGTTAGCATTTCTTATTTAGAACTTAATAACAATCTAGAGAAGAAGCCCAGGAGGACTAAAGTTGAAAACATCCCTGCTGTTGTGATAGAGATTTAAAAAGTGCCAAACAAGCAACCTGAATCGCCTTTGTGAGTCTTGAAAAAGATATGATATTTGACTTTTGTTTTAAGCTGAAAGAGGAAAACAACTCCACTAAAATTCTAAGTTTGCCAAGTAATTTAATTGAAGTCCTTGTCTGGGTCACACAGTTTAATTCTAGTTCTGTAAGAACACAATGGGACTGCATAACAGAGTCCTATATCATGACTTTGGGATTATTAGTACAGAGTACAGCTATGCTGTAACAATTTTTAAAAACCAGTTTTAACACTGTTACATTTTTGTTTAAAGTAAGTATGTATGAACCTTATGTAATATAAATGACATTTAATTTCTGTTTTCCCCATGATAAAAAGATTAGGGGGATAAATAAATTTAAAATTGTTACTGGTATCTGTCTGCTTTTCTTTCCTCCATTGTTACACTTTATTAGGATTATAATTGTTAGACCTGTAACATCCTCAGCAAGTTTGTTTCCATTGATGTTTGGATAATGTTTACTTGCCCTTTGAAGTCATTACATAGTATAATGGCAGCATAATTTAAGAGTTGCTCATGACTATGAGCAGAACAGTTACTATTTTGTATTCTATATTGCTAAGTGTTGATCCAATAAACAGTGAGATAATTAGGAAACTGAATTAGAGTTCACACATTATAGGTCAAATGCAGAATAAGAACAGAGAAAAAGTTTACCAAACTAAATTCTTAGATTATTGTATGTTGATATTCAGACTACATCTCTAAATTATTTTGAGAATTTCAACTCCTTTAGTCTACCAAAGTTAGTCTAAAAATATGAATAAGTTCACCAGCATTCCTTTCTTTGAAAGATTGATATTAGAAACATTGAGCTGGAAGTCTACTTGCAAAATATCTAAATATTTTTAAGAATTTTAAACTTCCTCTTAGCTTGTAAACGCAAGGTATTAATTTAATCTTTTAAATTGTGGGTGTTTAAAAAAATAACTTCAAAGTTAAAGGCATTTCATGGGGACTAATCATGAATGGATTTAAACAGCTTTTTGAGTACCGCCATTTAATGCTTGTGCTTTTCCAAGAGCCACTAACTTGAGAGAAAAGAAAGATGGTTAATGCAATCTGGATATTAACTTCTTAGCAAAATTAATAATTAAGGAAAAATTGGAAGGTCTGTAAATCATCATTTCTTGACATTGCTTAGTTCTTAGACCAGTGGCTTATTTTGCAGGGTGTCATGCTTTCCATCTAGGAAATTGTTCTTGGCTATTTGATTATTGCAATAGATTTCAAATCCAACACAAATATTTTAATATTTTTGAAGTTATATTTTTCTTGATAGAAGAGGGGTTTTGCTTTGTGAAGAAAATGAAGATTTTGTGCTCGGAAGAATGATTATTAAAATCAGTTATCATGTATAGCTCTATTTTTCTAGAAATGGGTATTCTGACTACTTCAGTAACTTTTATAGCTGACTACTTTGAGGATGGCTACCTTTGGGGATTTAAACTAATTCATTGCTTAATAGGTCTTAAGATGAAAGTGTTAGAATATGAAAATTTTTAAAGAGATGACCTTTTGTTGTTGATTGTTTTTCCCCCTAATATATGCATTTTGCTGGCAATGGATCTATTTAAGAACAGCTGTTTTTTCCAATGAGAGTGAGGTAATTTTAGGAACATAGTTTCAAAGTTCACATATATTATAATGGGCCAAACTATAACCTGCCAATTTGCAATACATCTTGATCTTTTTTTATTCTAATTTCTTATAATGCAGCAGACTATATTACAATTCATGTGATACATATAGAGCACAATTTTTATATCTCTCGTTGTTCACAAAGTAGAGTCACCATTGGTGTCTTCATACATGTAGTTACGGTAATGATGTCCATCTCATTGCACCATTTTTCTTACCCACCCCTCACATATTGATCTTTTAAAACTGTTTCCTGATATCGTGTAATTCACTTCTTTACCTAATAGTTGCTTTGAGTTTTGCAAAAGGTTTTTAGTTTTAGTTTTTGTTTTTAACATGAAATTGAGCAATCTATATGGGTGAACAAGAGAAAGCTGCAATTTTTACTGTATAATGTCCATTCCTGATTTAACACTTTACAGAATATTTTACTAAGATCTCAAAACAATTTGTTATCTAAACATTTTAGCAACGATATGATAGGATAACTGGTAAAATATATTATATTCAATGGGGTTTCTTTACAATGTTTCTTTTGGGGGTCTGTGTCTTAAAGGTGGTCTAACATCTAAGTAGAAGACATCACCAGAGTGAGAATTTTAAAAAATGGTATATGAGCATTGGACAAGGGCTTTGTTATTTTATTTTTTGAAAGTGCTTTGAAGGGATAGCCTTTAGGTTTTAGTTATTTCACTTTTCATAATTTTTGAGTAGCTTATATGTAACAAAGTGGTACCATAGGATTTTCATTTTTCAAAGGACTTTGTCATAGCAAAATCAGAGACTCACCTTTTGAGTTTTAGCAGAGAATTATTTATTTACAATGTACTTTCTAATCCATTTCTAGCTATATTACCATTATCTTTAAGAAAAAAAGACATGCTTTTATATTTAAATGTTGTGGGATTTAAGTGTCTTTCTCAAAATAACTTATTCCTTCCTGAGAGAAAATGCAAGAAATACCCTGAATTATTGAAGACTGACATCCATTATTTAAATATACTGTTATATAACACTGCATCAGTTTTAGGAGTTACATCTCTCCTCCTGGCTCTTTTATATTTGAACAAGATCAATGTAGAATGTTTAAGAACATGTCTGTTGTCTGAAAATTTTATTGAATCCACCATTTGACCCAGCTACCCCATTCCTTGATTTATACCCAAAGATCTTAAAATCAGCATACTACAGTGATGCAGGCACACCAATGTTTATAGCAGCTCAACTCATAATAGCTAAACTATGGAACTAACCTAGATGCCCTTCAACAGAGGAATGGATAAAGAAAATGTGGTACATATACACAATAGAATATTATTTTGCCTTAAAGAAGAATGAAATTATGGTATTTGCAGGTAAGTGGATGGAACCAGAGAATATCATGCTAAGTGAAATAAAACAATCCTAAAAAACCCTAAAAGCCAGATGTTTTCTCTGATAAGCAGATGCTGATCCATAGTGGGGTGGGGTGATAGGGAAGAAGAAGGATATTTGGTTTGTGTAGAGGGGAGGCAGAGGAGGGGTGGAGTAGTGAGGATAGGAAGGATAATAGAAAGAGACAGACATTATTACCCCATATACATGGATGATTACCCTAGTGGAGTGACTCTGAACCATGCACAGCTGGAGGAATGAGAAGTTGTGTTGCATTTGTGTACAGTAGTTCAAAATGAATTCTATTGTTTAAAAAAAAAAGTATTGAAAAGAAGGTGCTGCATATGCCTGATTTAAAAACTAACCAGGAATCTTCTAAGCCAATGCAGCTTTAGTGACAAAAGATTTAATTCTCTGTTTTTAACTTTTAGCTTGTATGATTGTTTATTTTTTTCTGGAATGTATCTACATTATAAAAGTCTGGACTAGAAACTTATATATATATATATATATATATATATATATATATATATATATATATATATATATTTTAGAAAACAAAGTGCTGAATAACTCTATCCTAAGGTATATAATTTGAATAGAAGAAATTTCCACCAAGTGCATCTTGGAAAATCACACTACGTAGAAGGCAATGTTAATATATTTGGGTCTTGTTAACATTCAGTCAATTTTGGATTTTTGAAAGTTTTAAGGGAAAAGACCTATGGAACCTAATGTGAAATATTTAGTAGGTTAACTTGTATTGAGCTGAAGATTTTTACTGTTTATAAGCAGACATCATTTGAACAATAAACGTGTCATTAACCTGCTATCTTAAGATGTTCACATATACACAAATATGGAGATTGATTCCTCAATTTAAAGATATTTATTTTGGGCTGGGGATTTGGCTCAAGCGGTAGCGCGCCCGCCTGGCATGCGTGCGGCCTGGGTTCAATCCTCAGCACCACATACCAACAAAGATGTTGTGTCCGCCGAGAACTAAGAAATAAATATTAAAAATTCTCTCTCCCTCTCTCCTCTCTCCCTCTCTCTAAAAAAAAAAATAATAAAAATAAAGATATTTATTTTAATACTGAGTTTCAGTTAAGTGATAAAATAGTGTTAAAAACTCTTGGGAAGATGGAGGGTTTTGTTTGTATATTTTGTTTATTTGATGTTTAAATAGAAACTGTGTTCTGGGTCTCTGAAAAGGGAATTATAATAAGCACTATTCTGCTATAACTGTACCAGTGTGTGGTGATGCTGATTTGTTTCACTAAGAAGCTCTGGAATGTTTAGCAGTCATTTTCTCTGGCACAAGAGCCTTTTGTATGTTATGCAATTTAAACTTTTAAACCAAAAATTTTATGGTTCAGTATCTTTAGCAAAAAGATGCTGAAGGGAATGTAACATACAGTTCATATGTGGTTATATATAAAAGACACAAATTACCGTGTTATGGCTCTGCCTTGAAACAGCGCAATGAAGTGTATCCATATATTCTATGATTCTTATGAAACCTTCATAACTGTGTTGGTTTTGTATCTGCTGTTGCCTGTCTTTGGGGCCAGATATAGTACAGTTAAATGCAGTTACCATCTCATTAAATGCAGATACAGATAAACTGTCTTTTAGTGTTGTAACATTTTACCTGACTTCTAACTTTTTGTATTTTTTTTTTGTCTGTGTGTTATTTTCCAAAACTGTTCCTACCTCACCAGGAGGCTTTATGGATTGTTACATATTATAAATGTTCTATATGAGACAGACTACTGTGTATCTTCCCATTTATTAAAAGCTAAGTAGAAAATAAACTATATCTAAAAATAAATAGATAGATAGATAGATAGATAAATAGATAGAGGTGTTTTCTAATGTGACCATGATTGAACTTTAGTTTGAGAGAATGGAAATATTGATTGAATTTTCAAGAGAATTAGATTTAAGAAAGTAAAAGAGAAATTCTGTTGTCAATAACTTTCAGTGATTTTTTTTTAGTAAGAGATCAAATTCTAGTAAACCCATCTTTCCTTAGTGAAAATTTCCTAGTTTACAGTCTGTCTCTTGGTATGCAAACAACCTTGTGCTTGATAATGAACAGAGAGAGATTTTTAAATAAAGCTTCAAAATATGTTTTGTCATTTAATAACATATAGTTTTGTCACTTTTCAAGTACTTTCTGATTCCCACACAATAAATCACTTTTTATTCTGTTCCCATTTTTCACTGGCATAGGGTGGATACAGGGCACAGGATTACTTGTTTTAGGAGCTTTTATAGAACTTATCAATGCCTATTTTAAAACCTGTGTTCTCTACACATTGAAGCTATATTGTTAAATGTTTATCTTTGCTGTTTTGTTTATCAGTGTAAACCTGTCAAACCACAGTATGCCACACATCTGTATAAAGTAATTTTGCATATTTGGAAAAATCCATTCGTTTTCATCCTCATGTTTTTCATTGGCTCCAGAACTAATATTTCACTGTGGTCCCCTGGCAACTGGTCTCTGAAGTCTGAAGATTACCTATCTCTTTTTTAAATTTGTTTTTTAGTTTTAGGTGGACACAATATCTTTATTTTATTTTTTAATGTGGTGCTGAGGCTCAAACCCAGTGCCTCACATGTGCTAGGCAATCGCTCTGCTGCTGAGCCATAACCCCAGACCCAAGGTTACCTATCTCTTGACTGCAGTAGGTATTCCTTAACTCTACCCAAAATATCCAAAAGTTACTGGAGTTCTTATCCACTATAAGGAAATTTTGCTGCACTTTGTCAAAGGCTGCTGGGATTCTACCAACTAAACAAATTTTTGTATTGCCATTGATTTCTTGTGAGTCAGCTTGAAAGTCAACCGATTTGAGTATGCTGAAAGACTTACAGTACCTACAAGAATGGTTTTAGATTACCCAATAAAAATAAATGCTTTTCTTATAAAACAATTATATATCTAATATGCAGAGTAATTCCACAATTTAAAAAACCAAGCAGAAATTTTCTAAGCCAAATGCAGCCTTAGTGATGAGAAATTTAATTTTCTTTTTTTTTTTTTTTTAACTTTTAGCTTGTATGATTGTTTATTTTTTTTCTGGAATGTAACTACATTATAAAAGATAGATACATGGGCTGCGGATGTGGCTCAAGCGGTAGGGTGCTCGCCTGGCATGAGCGGGGCGCTGGGTTTGATCCTCAGCACCACACAAAAATAAAATAAAGATGTTGTGTCCACCGGAAAAAAAATTCTCTCTCTCTCTCTCTCTCTCTCTCTCTCTCTCTCTCTCTCTCTCTCTCTCTCTCTCAAAAAAAAGGTAGATACATTATAAAATGTATCTACAACTATATATAAAGGATGGACCTTTATATATATGTAGATACATTTTTTGCACTTTGTACATGCTCATCTCCTCCAGCGTGAGTATGGCCTGCACACTCGGGTGTACGTGCCCATGCAAGTGTGCTCCTCCCTCTCTCCCTCCCCCGCCCTGCAACGCCCTCTGGCTGGTCTTGGGAACCCCACTTCAGTCGTTTCCACCCAGCACATCTCCACGTGGAAAGAAGAAGCGGATCTGACCTCCTTTCCCAGTGCTGTCAGAGCGCTGCTGTCAGGTTCCGCACTGACCAGGGGCTAGGAAAGCTTATACTGAGATAAGAAGATATCTAAAGAATGTGATAAGGAGACCGGGCTGGGAGGAACCCGGACTTGGGGAGCACGAACTTAGGGGCAGCCGCTCGGAAACGTGGCCCCGGCGGCCTGCGCTGGGATACCAGCGAGAGGGGACGCTGTGGGCCAGCAGCGGGTGGCGCTCAGCAAATGGGACCTCGGTTGGGCCTCCACCCGTGCCGTGCCGCGCGCTGGGACCGCGCTGTGTCCCGCCTCGGCGGGACCACACGGAGGCACTGGGCGCGCAGTGCCCGCAGGAGCAGAAGCAGCGGCGGCGGTTGGATAGCGCAGCAGCCACAGCAGCTCAAGTACCTGGAGTCCTTCTACGAAAAACCTCCTCCTGGGCTTACGGGGAGGATGAGACTAGGCCAGAAGATGATTCCTGATATACCAGGCAACGAGCATGCAAGGGAATTTCTGGCTCACGGGCCAACTAAAGGACTTTGGATGCCATTGGGGAAAGAAGTCAAAGTTATGCAGTGTTGGCGTTGCAGGCGATATGGTCACCGAGAGGGTGACAAAGAATGCCCTTTATTTATCAAAGGCAACCAGAAGTTAAAAGTTCAGAGTACTACTGAAGATCCCATGTATGACATCATTCAGGAGAATAAAAGGAAACAACAATTAAAGCAGTTACTGAAGGATTCCACCTCAGATAAGGATGGGAGCAGCTCCACTTCCTCAGAATGTAAAGAGAAACATAAGGAAAAAAGAAAGAAGGGGACTGGGTTGTGGCTTAGTGGTAGTGTGCTTGCCTTGCACGTGCAGGGCTGGGTTTGATCCTCAGCGCCACATAAATAAATAAAATAATAAAATAAAGATATTGTGTCCATCTACAACTAAAAAAATTTTTAAAGAAAGAAGGAAAAGAAAAAGAAGAAAAAACAGAAGCATAAGTCTTCCAAGTCAAGTGAGAGTTCAGACTCAGACTGACAAGGATGAGTTGTTCAGCATTCTCTTCAGAAAAAAATGGGACACTGTGGCCAAAGAACAGAGGGAGGTGTGACCCAAGAGTAACAGGACACACACAGGACACCTGGTGGCACAGCTGTGGATTGTTACCACATTGCCATGATGAGTTGTCTCCACTCAGATCCTGGGTCTGGACAAAGCTGGTTCCCCCAGGAGAGCTCATTCATCGGCCCCTCCCTGCCCTTCACTTAAGTCTCTAATTCCCTAGAAAGGCCTCCTGCAGCATCACAGGACAGCTGGGTGTCTCTGGGGAGGTGCTTTGGGTGCTAGCATGGCTTTTGTCCTTTGTGAGCAACTCAGCTTCCACAGACTTTATGCTGGACTCTTCTATGTTGTTGAGTATAATAAAAGCTTCTGATTCATTTTAGAAAGAAAAAAAAAATGTTATAATGAGGAAGATGGAGAGGGAGCCACCCACTTCCCTCATCCTCAGTCCTTACAAAAGGATTTGAGCAGAGCCAGCTGGCTGTGAAGTAGATGCAATTCCTCATGAACATCCGAGGAGATCCACCTACTTCAAAGTGGGCAGCAACCTCTTCTACAAGTCCACCCCCTAACCCCCACTGTACCCCAGCTCACCACCACCAAGGTGTGAGCGAGTCAGAATGTCCAAAACCTCTGTGTTGTTCCTCCAGGGGATTGGAAAGCCGCCCTGGGGTTGAACAGCTGGTTACTTGCTCATCTCAGGCAGGCTGTGAAGGAGAGTATGTCCATGCTCACAGTGACATGAGGACTAGGGCCACTGCAGCTCCAACCACTGCACCATTGATACACATTCCAGGCAGGGCCCTGTCCAATGTGCAAGGGAACTTGGAATTACAGGGATTGGGTGAAAGAGTTATGGCCTTGTTCTAACACACAGACCAGGGACGCTGCCCTGTTATGGGCATTTAAAAAAAGAATGTGAGAGAACAGAAGGGTATTCCAGACACAAGTAGATCCAGGAATTTGAAAAAGAAGTTAGATGGGGGTGGTCCATGTGCGATCTGTGCCCACAGACCATAGAAGGCAGGGACCTATCTTCAAGTGTTCTCTGAAACAGGAGAGCCTTTCACAGCCTTCAGTTGCTCAGGTGGATATGTTCAGGGGTGGCAGGATTTGTTGTTGTTAGATTCTTGAGCTGTTAGACACTGTGGTAGAATCTTATTAAAGTTTTCAAGGACCAAGGTTGAGACCTGTTCCAGAAGTGGGCTTGAAGGAGCCAGACTCGAGTTTAGTGAAGATCTTTGTCTCTCACAGGACAGATGACAAGTACCCAATTTGTGCACACAGTAGCAGGAGCAGTTCCCTAGTTATAAATAGACACTCTTACAGAAAAGTGCCTTCTTTGAATTCAGTGGTACACAGGGAGTTCTAAGCTGCTTTGTTGCCACTTCTTCCTGTCTGGTTGCTAACCCCTCTACTCTGCCCTCAGGTGATGGTCAGCTCTTCGTCCACCATCCCAAGGGTCACATAATGAGGAGGAGCAGGAACTGAGTGTGGTGATGAAGCAGATGAGAAAACAGGCAAGAACCCAAAGCAAAGAGAAAGAGCCAGTGATGGGTGATGAGTTGACCTGAGGGGTGTGGATCCTGCCTATGCTGGTTGGAGCCCAGCCTCTTGTGAGTGGAGAGTGGTTGAGGCAGGAGGGAGGGAGTTCTTGAGAAGTTGGGGTGAGGGTTATAGAAGAAGCTAAGAAGGGAGTCCGATTTGAACACTTGAGCTTGCTGTAGCACCCCTGCCCACCCAGGCACCTGAGACCCACTCTCAATCTGCCTCATTCCAGCATTTACTTGTGGTAAACCTACTCCCCAAGTTCTACTGGAGGATTATGTGCAGGTGCATCTGAGCCAGAAGCTTTATTCCATTCTTTGTTCTTTTGTTCTTTATTTTATTGATGCGATGTATTACTGATTTGTGTGTTTTGAATTATCTTTCTATCTTTGGGATAAATCCTACCTGATCATGGTGAATTCAGTGTACCAGTATTGAGAATGTCTGCATCCAGATTCCTCAGGATTTGTTGTTTCTTTGCTTGTTGGTGTAAGGAGTCTTCTAAGAAGCAAGCACACAGCAGGAGCTGCTAACTTGGACACTCCGCTGTCTTATCCCTCTCTGGTTCTGTAAGTAGCAGAAGGTCCTAACAATAAGGATGGCAGCCAGGTAATGCAGACTTCCAGGGGGCCTGTGTAAGTCCTCACAGAAGCTCAGCACCCCAAGAGAGGCCCTCAGGGAGGCCAACACTCAGACTCCCTGACGCCTGTTACCATAGCAGAAGCACTCTCCCTTCCACGCGGTCTGCGCGGTCAGCCAGGTCGCAGAGAATCCCCCGAGCAGCGCTGCCCACCAGCTCCTCTGTTCTCGCAGCCCTCCGGGTCTCAGAGCACCGCCCCCCAGCTCCTCTGTCCCCACAGCCCTTCAGGACACAGATCACCCGCCCCCCAACGTCTCTGTCACGCAGCCCTCCGGGACACAGAACACCCGCCCCCCAGTCCCTCTGTCCTCCCAGCCCTCCGGGACACAAAGCAACGTCCCTCAGCTCCTCTATCCCCGCAGCCCTCAGGGACACAGAGCACCCGGCCTCCAGCGTCTCAGTCCCCGCAGCCCTCCAGGTCGCAGAGCACAGAGCACTCAGCACTCGCTCCCCAGAGCCTCTGTCCTTGCAGCCCTCTCGCCCCCCCCCCGCCCCCCCCCTGCCCCAGTCCCTCTGTCCTCACAGCAGAGCACCCGCCCCCCAGCTCCTCTGTCCTGGCAGCCCTCCGGGTTGCAGAGCACCTGCCCCTAGCACCTCTATCCCTGCAGCCGCCCCCCACCCCAGTGCGGCTGTCCCAGAGAGCTGGGGGGTGCTCTGTGACCTGTTCAACTTACTGTAAATGCTTAAGCCTATTTCTAGGTTTCTATTCTGTTGCACTGGTTCATACATCTGATTTTATGTTAGTACTATGCTGTCTTAGGTGCAGGGGCTTTATGATATATTTTGAAGTCAGGGAATTTGATGTCTCTAGCTTTGTTCTAAAAGCATTTACAGTGGGCTTAAGCATTTACAGTAAATTGAATTTTGAAAAGATATTAAGAAGATACAGTTGGGAAAGAACAGACTTCATTCATTGGTGCTGAGAAAAAAAAAAAAAACTCTTGTTGCAGAAAAACAAAATTAAACTCTCCATCACAACACACATAAAAATCAATAGGAAGCTAGGTGTGGTGGCACACTCCCGTAATTCCAGGGACTCAGGAGGCAGAGATAGGAGGATTGCAAGGTTTTTTGGAGGCCAGCCTCAACAATGTAGCAAGGTCCTAAGCAATTTAGTGAGGCCCTAAGCAACTTAACAATACTCTGTCTCAAAATAAAAAGGACTAGGGATTATCGATGTGGTTAAGTGCCTCTGGGTACAATGCAAAAAAAAAAAAATTAACTGGAAATGGATAGAAGATTTCCACATAAGACCTGCAACCCTATGCTACTAGAAAAACACACCTTGCCATTGCTGAGGCTGGCTTTGAATTTGAGATCCTCTTGTCTCAGGCACTCCAGCAGCTGAGATTATAGGTGTGCATATGGCCCAATAACAGAAATTCTTTATGTAAATATTTCTACCTAGGAATTGATGAGTTTGGCTGACACTTTCAATGCCACCTGCACCTCACATTTCTATGCAGGGTCCTTTGGCTCTAACATCAGTCTGTGGGAACCAACAGAATGGCTGCTGGGGACTTGGTCATGGGGGTGATATTCTTACCTCAGGTTATAGCTGCAAGTCCAGGAAGCCTCTGTCTGTTTTACCATTATCTCCTCTTGGGTGTCACTGGGTGCAGCCACAAGTCCACAGATGTGACTGCCGAGCACTGTAGCCAAGGCCTTTCCCCTCCTCAAAGCGGCTCTAGCGCAGACAGCTTTCAGGCTTAGACTCACTCCAGGGATCTGGGATGCAAACTTGTTTCTGCATCTAAAGGGTGGCACCAGCTGCCTCCAAGGTACTGCCATCAGTCCACAGTCTGCTAGGTACCTCAGCTTCTCCGTGTTCCTGCACTGCATCAACCAACTTCTGATAAACAGCATTTTTGTTATGGGGGCAGGGTAGAACTCAGCCACTGAGCCACATCCCCAGCCCTATCTTGTATTTTGTTTAGAGACAGTCTCACTGAGTTGCTTAGAGCTTAGATTTTGCTGAGGCTGGCTCTGAACTTGTGATCCTCCTGCCTCAGCCTCCCAGGCTTCTGGGATTATAGGCGTGCACCACCAAGCCTGGAAGACTATTGTTTTTCTTTCTATTGATTTATGTCACTGTGGTCACTGACGGTTTATATCTTTAAAAACATCCAACTGAATATAGTCAAATTATATTCTTAAAAGGAACAGTTTATTTTGTTGAAATGTAATAAGAAGTATATTTAGAAGTGTATTTCTAGATAGAATCTCTTCATGACACCTGCTTTATTTTTTTCTTTTTAAATTTAAATTAATTGGAAACAAATACCGATGTATCTATGACAGGGATACAAGGTGATGTTTTGATTCACGTATATACTGTATTTTTTCTCTCCTTTTTTGATATTGCCGATTAGATCTGGGGGAGGGGGATATGTAACCACTGAGCCATATCCTCAACTCTTTTTATTTGTATTTTAAGACAGGGTCTCCCTAAATTGCTTAGAGGCTTGTTCAACTGCTGAGGCTGGCTACAATTTGTGTTCCTCCTGCCTCAGCCTCCCAAGTCATTGGGATTACAAGTACAGCATGCTTGACACATTGAGTCATCTGAAAACCAGGGTTAAACCATAATTCTCTCTTTAGTTTTGATCTTTTATTACTAGGGACTGAACCCGGGACGCTTTCCCACTAAACAACATCCCCAGCCCTCTTTAGTTTTATTTTGAGAAAAGTTCTCTTTGGGTTGCAGATGCTGGTTCCCTTGAGATCCTCCTGCCTCAGCCCCTGGAGCAGCTGAGATTGCAGCCGCTGTGGCCAGTGTCCAGCTTGTCTCCTTGGTCATGTCCATTTCTTCATGGTGAACACAGCTCAAAACCCTCCTTTGAGCTCCTTGAGAGGCACATGCACTGCTGTTCTCTCTTTTCACACAAGACCTGTGCAGTGTCACAAAAGACCTGCTTATTCTTCTCTTCTCCTTTTTAATTTATTTTTAACATGTCTACATTTTTATTCTTTGTTGTTGTTGTTGGATGTTGTGTATTTATCATCTCCTAGTTTTTAACTTAGAAATGATGGCGTCATGTAGATACGTGTGTGTGTGTATGTGTGTGTGTGTGTGTGTACATATATATGCTGTAGATGGATACAATGCCTTTACTTATTTTTATGTGTTTTTGAGGATCAAACCCACTGCCTCACTGGTGCCAGGCAGGCTCTACCACTGAGAGAAATAACGTGATGGCAAAACCAGACCTGCTTGTGAAATGAAATTATAAAAGCATCATGATAACAAACCAAGGCCTGGAGAAAGGATCAGTCCCCTCCCCTCTCAGCCTCTCTCCGGGGAAACCTCATTCACCTGGGTCCCTGCTTTGGGATCTGAAATACCTGCCTGCTCCCTCTTTCAACTGCAACAGCTGCCGGTGAAAAGAGCCCCTTCTTCCCTGTTTCTGTGAGCATGCCCTAAGTTAAAGATCCTGCACAAGGCCTTCAGCCCCGAAAATTAGGAATTTTTTTTTTTAAGAGAAAAAAGCCCCAGTGATAGGATGGATCTAAGATGATGCCAAATAACCTATAAATATTGTGAGAAACTGGATCCGGGCTCAGGATTGGAGTTTGTTTTCCTCTGGGCCTGCAGCGAGGCCTGTCTTGTGTGTGTGTAGGGGGGGGGCTCCTGCTGCTCCTGGGCCAGGATGTTTCCCCAACAAAGACAGCTCACTTTTAAACACTCATCACGACATCAAGTGGTCAACACCTACATCTTGTGGACAGTAGTACATTGATCAATTTATCCTCCTTCAACTTAAAGTATGTAAAATATTCAAAGATCCACGCACAGGTGGTAAGTCGGTAGCACACTGCAGCTTGTAAAACAGACCCAGCTTTCTCAGGCCTCCAGGGGGAAGAGGAAGCGGTTGGTCCACTCTCTGGCTGGTGCCCGCCAGCCACGGCCCTGTGCTGCCATCTAGTGGCAAAGCCATGGCTCTGGTTTCTTTTTCTTTCTCTTCTTTCTTTCTTTTGGGGGGGTGGGGAGGAGTTACTGGTGATTGAACTCAGGGCACTCACCCACTGAGATACATCCCAGCCCTACTTTGTATTTTATTAGAGACAGGGTCTCATTGAGTTGCTTAGCGCCTCGCCATTGCTGAGGCTGGCTCTCAACTCGTGAGCAGCTGGGATCCCAGGCGTGGCCACCGAGGCGGCTCACCCGGCTCTCCCTGGTTCCTTTTATGCTCACGTAAGTGCTGTGCAGCAGGGTCTCCCTTGCACGTAGTTTTTCAACTGCCACAGGCGGGACTGCGGGTGGCCGAGGGCTGGAGCCTTGCCCGGTGCTCTCCAAGCCCTGGGTTCCACATTCAGCACCACACGCAGGAGGAGAAGTCAGCCTGCAGAGCTTGCGCGCCTCTGTACCGCCCCTGCGGCGACCCGCGCTTAACCCCGAACCTGCCGTCGACTGCCATTCCATCTGAGGCTGGGGCGGTTGGGCACAGTGCCCAGTGCAAGTTCCAGCGCTCCTCCTGGTGACGTCTGACCACCCGGGTGGCTCTGCAGCCCCAGTGCCATCGAGGCCTTGACGGTTCCCTAGCTTCACTGGCACTGCCGTTTCCACAGGCGCTGGCCGCGCGTCGGTGCCCAGCCCTGCCCTTCCCCACAGAGGCCTTGGTCCGCGGTCTCCGGTCCTCCTAAGCGGGGATCGGGCTTGGCCCACCTTCTGCCACGGTTTCCACACATCCAGCCACTGCTGGCCGCTCTTGAAGAGCCTGTTACTTTTACCGTCGGTTCCCTGCTATTGTATCCTTCACTTACTGATTTGTGGGCAAATTGTACACACATCAGGTAGGAGTTCAGGGACTTCAAATTGACAGAGACAGGGCCTAAGAAAGAAGCTGGCAGAAGACTGACCCTGCTTACTGTAAATCCCATCACCATAACAACTCCCACCACTGAGGACTCAGGACCATGATGACTCCAGCCATAGATGTGGATTTTAAAATGACCAATGGGGATAAAAAGTAGGCAGTATTCTAATTAGGTTTTCTAAAGTAACCAATGGAGTCAGAGAAGTTGAAAAATATTCTAATCCCATATTGTAAGGTAACCAATGGGAGTAAATGGGGTAAGGTCATCAATTAGGTCCATGTAGGGAAGAGAAAGCTCCACAGCTCAGGACATAAGACCCTAACTTCCAGACACTGAGGCCTTCAGAGCCTGTCCTCAGTTCATTCCCCCCGCCACTCTCCTGTAACTATGGGGTGCTATCTTCACCTTCAAGAAATCTGTACTTTGCCTGCTACCTCTGTGTCTTGCTCAATTCTATGATCATCAGGACATAAAGGACCTGCCTGAACCCCAACTAGCACCCTGATGGTTACATACGTGTATATATGTTGGATGGGAATTCTCAACGCCCCCCCTCTCTCCTTTAATAAAATTTCTCAACTTCAGTGTCATCTCATCGGTTATTTCCCCCTAGTGTACAAATGACTTCTGTTTCATTTAAGGAATCCTTTCCCACTTTAAGCCACAGAGATGTCTTGTTTGTTCTTTTGGAGACAATTTAATTTACATTTATAATTTGGTTCCACAATGAAAGGAAAGCCAGGAACCAGGAGATGGGCAGCAAGAAATGAAAGATAGAAACCAGGCAGAGACCCATACAAGAGAATTTACTTGTCAGAGCTGACAAATAAAGGCCATCTCTCCATAGACAGAGAGAGGCAATACCGGCTTGGTTTCCATGACTTTTATGGGGCAGGTTCAATGTGGGTGGTTAAGTGTGGAGTCGGTATGAGGGAGTGCTGAGCCTTTCTCGCGTGGGAAAGTGAAACTTTTTCTTAAAATGGCAGCTGTCACACAAGATGGCCATCCAGATGCTAAGAAAGGACCTTACATACAATCTCCCCAGAATCAACTTGTTCTGTGGTTAGTCATGTATTTTTTTTTCCATTAAACTAATGAAATTTTAATGTTTTCTGAGAATGTTGCTCTACAGTTTCTTTACATTTGCTCTTACTTGTTATCTTCTCATCCAAGTTACTCTCAACTTGCCTTCAGAGCTGTCTTTTCTGTGTAGACTGTGATTCTGTCTATTCCTTTCTGCATCTTTAAGGTTTCAGCAACCCCATATTTACTCTTTTTACTTTTAAAACATGCATGGTCAAGCAAATATTGAGTATATTCAAGGTGTACATGAATGGATGTGTATACACTCTATAATAACTATCTCAATCAAGTTCATGAACACATCTGCTGCTGTTGAAGTTTGTGCTCTTCCAAACTTCACACCAGGTGTGCTCCCCATGGCTGCAATATGAAGAGGTGGCCCTAAGAGGGGTCAGGTCCTGAGGGCTCTGTCTCACCAATGGGATTAACACTTATCAAAGTGCTCCGTGGAGGCCATTGGCTCTGTTTGCACCTTCGTGAGGACACATCGAAGCTGAATCCACACCCTGCTTTCTCAGGATGCTGGCTGGAAATAAGGCCACATCCATTGTTAACAAAAGCTCAGTCCTTATCCCTGATGCCAATCCAATAATGAGGACACAGTTTTGAGAAAAAGGAAAAAAAAAACTTATCCCTTTGCCAGCTAAGGAGAAGAAGCACAGGGGCTCCTGTCCCAGAGCCTGTGAATCTGTCCATCAGGGGAAAGAGAGGGTTATTTATTTATTTATTTATTTATTTATTTATTTATTTATTTATTATAATATTTTTTAGTTTTCGGTGGATACAACATCTTTATTTGTATGTAGTGCTGAGGATCGAATCCAGTACTGCGTGCATGCCAGACGAGCACGCCACTACTTGAGCCATATCCCCAGTCTGAAAGAGAGGGGTTTTATGTTTTTTTAAATTTTTTTTTAGAGAAAGAATTTTTTTTTAATATTTATTTTTTAGTTTTTGGCGGACACAATATCTTTGTTTGTATGTGGTGCTGAGGATCGAACACGGGCCTCACGCATGCCAGGCGAACGAGCTACCGCTTGAGCCACATCCCCAGTCCCAAGAGAGGGATTTTAAAGAGGCGAGTCAAAGGCTGCATTCCAGGTGTTCTCTGTCTGAAGTTGTAATTCACTTTGTAATTTGGGAGATGGTTAAAGGATATGGACAATAGGCCCCAGGGAACTTCTCTGTGTCTCTATTGCCCTACTGTCCAGCCCTAAATGAATATCCACCAAAACTCCCACGACCTGCCCCCCCCACAATAAAACCCAGACCCCAATTGCAGCCTGCCACCATTTTCCCCTTGAAAATGTGCCCCTCTGTTGTTTAATAAAACACTGCTGATCCATTGAGTTCTGTCTCCATTTCTTTTTATTTTTGGGTTGTCTTTCATTTGCTGTCAATGGTCGTTTCTGAGATCTTCTTCATTCCCAATCTGAATCCCTCCTTCCTGTGGTGAGTGAGTATGTGCTCCTGGACAGAAAACTGCCTGGGATGGAGGCAGGTAATCCTGTCCCCTATCTCTGCGGTTAGGGAGGAGAGATTAGGGACCTGGAAGGGAGAGAAAGATAAAGAAGCTGGTCCTTTTGAAACTGAAGCCCCAGCAGCAGAGCCACAAGGGCTATATTCAAAGCACAGGATGGATATAGTTACATACACACACACACACACACACACACACACACACACACACACCTGGCTGCACAAGAGCTCAACTCTCATTCATCTCACAGCTGAAAGTCTGGACTTTGGGTCAACACCTCCCCATTTCTCCTACCAACAAGCCCCTGTGTACTTGTTCAATGTTTTAAGCTCCAACTATAAGTGAGTTCAAATAGTGTACTTGCACCCCCTCCTCCACAGAAAATTTTAATTAAGCTTCTCCAGAATCTTCACCATAATTGATCTTAGGACTATCAGCAAAAGAATCTCTACAAAAGAGTTCAATGTAGTTAAGTTTCCTATTTCCTATATCTCTCTTATAATAATTAAATTTGGCCACAGGCCTGAAAGAGATGAGCACTCCAGGTGCTGAACACCTCTTTATTAGTGTTTCACAGACATTTTGGACTATCTAGTATAGTAATAACTTACAGAATAGTTGGTAAAAGTTCTCAAGGGTGGTGGGTCTGCAAATGCAGAGTGTGATAAGAAAAACAGATTCTTTTAACTAGGTCCTTGGCCTTGGGCCCAACTTCACAGTTCAAGAATAGGAAAGGATGTTACCAAATGGGCTCCATGGTAACAGCTGGCAGGGGAAGGAAAGAAAGGGGAGAAGCAGCTCTCCCCTTCTCAGGTGCTGTCCTTGAAGAGTTAACTTGCCCAGAACAGTGAAGGAAAAGCTGCTTTTGCGTGAACTTCTGCAGACTGTGAACTTCTGAACCCCTCCCCTTACACTCTGGGTATAAAGTTCTGAAATTACCTGAACCCAGGGTTTAGGGACATTAATTGATTACCACAAAAAAGCTGTACCCTCTGAACCTGGCTGCAGCCAAATGTCTCCAGTGTCTCCAGTGTCTTGCCTGGTCTGTCCCTAAAACAACAGTACTTGGGCCAAGGACAGAGTTCTTGGTAACAGGCTAGGGACCAAGCTGTCAACTCTTGGGACTTTTCAGCCATTTAGGATCCAACCTATAACAGGTTTCCCCCTCCAGTTCAGAAGTGTCCTGTGTCTGTTTCCCTGCTTGTCCATCCATCATCTTCTAGAGGCAGGGCATGCTGAGACACAGGAGCAGCTCTACAGATGAGTGTCCCCTGGCCAGGCTAGGACCCTGGAGCTCAGGTTACACCTCTGCCCATGTAGCTCAGGGCATGCTGTCCCCATGCTGAGGCTGGGAGAGGTAAAGTGGCTCCAGGAATTCAGCGCCATGCAAAAGTGCTGAGACCAGGATACAGAAAAGAAATTTGCTTCCCCCTACTTCTCAAAACATGGCTAGGAAGAACTTTTCACTTCTCACCAAGAAGAGAAAAAAGACAACAAACAAAACTAATGTTTAGTGTTGTCGAATCACGTCTTTTACATTGTTTCCTGTCCAGGGTCAAGGTGCAGAGAGTGTGATGGCAAGAAGCAGGGCTTTGGGGCCACCTCACAGCTTCGCATGGCTTCCGAAGCAGCCCGGAAACAGTGCTTTACAGTCCAGGCGACTGACTGCTCACTCACCAGGAGACAGCCAGCAGGAACGAGGTCTCCTCTACAAGCTTGGTCAGGTTGGGCTCTGAGTACACGCTGGATAGATGCAAGCAGAGACTTGGATGAATAAAAGTACACTGGCTGCTATATGGTCAAGAGAAAGAGCAAAATGTCCTTGAGCCTCTGATGCTGCATTTGACAGGCTGTGATTACCTCATAGACAAAAGTCTCTCGGTTCTTAACACCAGACAAAGAATGCTGTGTAGAAAGAATGGGCTCTTAAGACTCCAGATCTCTAATCTTGGAACTTCTGCCAACTTGCTGACTATCTCAAAAGACCTACTTACCTTATTTTCTATCGGCCCTGTCAGGTAGACAAGTTGTCTTTTTTTTTTTTTTTCTTTTGCAGTGCTGGGATTGACCCCTAGGTCCTGTGTGAGCTGGACCAGTGCTCTAGCACTGAGCAGGCCCTCAGCCCTCAAACACTTTTAAAAGCAAGTTATTTGACTTCACCCGTTGTTGTCCTTTCCCCTTTAGAAGTTCAGTCCCTCCCATCCTTGACAGAATCTGTGTCTCCTGATTTGCAAATCTATTCTGAGTGTGAATAAAGACCATCTTTGCTTTATTGTAACCTGTTTGTGATTTCTTGGCCCACATGCATGCAGAGATCTGGGCTTCGAGGTAGCGGCCATAGACACAGAGTTGTTGGGATAGATTGCCCAGAGCCTGGAGCTTCTCCCCTCCCGGGAGGGGGCCAAGGCATCCAGGGGCATTGCCGTGGCTGGGAGCCAAGATTGGGTTCTGCACAGGAGGTGGTCGATGGTATGAGCCTCACACTGCCTACCATGGCTCTGGCTCTAGGTGCTGGACCCTGGCTGAGTGGCTTGCTCCTCTGGGCTTGGCTTCCTTAACAGAGGAATGGGTGAAGCCATACTACTTTGTTTTTCTCACTCATTTTTCTTTTTTAATTATGAAAAAAAGGGGCCCAGTTCAATGGCTGGGCACTTGCCTGTCATGCATGAGTCATTGGGTTTATTCCCCAGCACTGAGAAAGCACACATGTGTTGGGGAACAGACCCCGAGACCCTCTCTGCCTGCTCCCTCCCTAGCACCTGTAGTGGTTCAGGTCTTAAATCCCCCCTCCCAGGCCCATCCTGGGAGGTGGACCTTTGGGAAGATGCTGGGCCAACAGGGGGATGCTCTTGAGGGGATGCTGGACACATCCTTCCCCTCTTTCCTGGCTTCCTGGCCTCCGGGAGGTGAGTAGCCTTGGTCCACCACAGGCTCCTCTGGTGATATGCTGCCTCACCATGGGCCCAGAAGCTGGGGAGCCAACTGACCAGGGACCAAAATGAAAATTCCACATTGTTTACCTCAGGTCTCATGTCACAGTAATAGAAAGGTGACAGTGCACATTTGTTTTCTTGTTTTTGTTTTGTGGTGCTGGGAGCTGAACTCTGGGTGGGCCTTGGGCATTCGAAGCATGTGCTTCACCAATAGCAGCCCCAGGTTTTCACAGATCCGCGTGCGTACCAGGACCTTCAGAAGGCAAGTTGGAAGACATGACCAGAACAAGATGCTTCTCTACGTTTCAGATGAGGAGAGATGCATGTGGGACGGAGCAGCAGGCCAACTGGTCCTCTGAGCCAGCAAACTCTAAAAGACACAGGGGAGTGGAGAAGGGGATGGGAGGCCAGAGGTGTCCAGCAAGCTTTGGTAGAGCTTCACTTCGGCCCAATTAGCAGTCTCCATTTACCTGCCTTGGTGTGAGGAGGACAGCCTTCCCTGAAGAATCTCCACAGCTTGTCCCCGGCAGGTAGAGGCCATTCCTCAGGAGATTTTGGCCTGAAGGAGGTGGCATGCTGATTCAGAGGCCCTTCACTCCTCAGAGCAAAGTGCACCCAGGATCTAGTGGTCTCAACCACATGTAAGGGTATACAGTGCATGATGCCAAGCAGCTTCAGGTTCATGGCAAAACTGAGCCCGAGGTTTGGAGCCACTGTCCATACTACTGTCCCTCCCCTCCTTTGTAGCACCCCTGCTCCCTCCCCCTTCCCCCCACAGGCAGCACATCTTGGCTGCTGAGGCTGCATAGCACCTCTCCACCACCCAAGCCCTGGTGTGTGGAGGGCTCCCTCTTGGTGTGCACACTACAAAACCAGTTATCACTGACCCTGTAAAACTGTAATCACTAACCCTGAGCTGGGGACACAGCCAGTGAGGCTTGGGAGCAACTCACCCTCTTGTGAGAAGGTGGAGGATACTTGCTGAAGCTTCCTTCCCACCCGCCCTCCCTCTCTCTCCTGTGTGTGGTAGAAAGGATTGACCCAGTGGTGCTCTCCCACTGAGCTACACCCCCAGACCTTATATTTTATTTTGAGACAGGGTTTTGCTAGTTGCCCTGCCTGGTCTTGAACTTGAGATTCTCCTAACACAGCCTGTCAAGTGACTGGAAGTAAAAGCATGCACCGTTGTGCCCTGCTTTTTTTTTTTTTCTTTTAATTTTTTAAATATATTTTTTGTGATGCTAAGGATTGAAGCCAGAGCCTTGAGCATGCTAGACAAGTGCCTGTTACTCAGTCCCTGGATATCTTTCATAAGAATGCTAACACCATTACTCATGACCTAATCACCTCCTAAAGACCATCCCCTAATACTGTTAACTTGGGGATTTGGAATTTCAACAGGAGGATTTTGGGAGGGACACACAGTATAAGCACCACCTATTCTCCCTGGACCTACCTCTCTGGGGTGTTCCTTGCTGGGGTCTTAGTTCTACTGGTGCCTGGGAACAGCAGCATTTCTGTGAACCCAGCACGCGGATGTCCCTGAGTGAACGGCCCTGGGCTGAAGCCAACACAGGATGGTTGGTACAGTGGAGGCGGATGGCACAGCTTTGACGACCAAAGAGAACAGTGCAGACCTGAGGAGAATCTGCTGGATACAGCTCTCTTGTGGAACAAGTCTCCCCCTCCACCCCTGTGGCAGTTTATGATGAAAAATGAGACTAGTTCCTGGCACAGAGCTTCAGCAACCCTTGAGTTTCCCTGGTGTAAAAGGGTCTGTTATGCAGAGGTGGTGACTACTGAGAACTCTGGGTATTTTCAGGGCTGGGGTTGATACCAGAAAGAGCAACTGCAGGGACAGAGGTTTGGGGCTCCGGGCAGACTGACTCGGGGAAGGCTGGGGCTGGAGCTAGTGTTCAGCCTCGTGGCCTGTGATCTAGTCTCTCCTGCCTGATGGGCAGATGTGGGAGGGTGGGGTGCCCTGACTCCGCAGGGCTGGACGGAGCACAGAGGCCTCCCCCTGGGCAGCTGGCAAGGGCTCTCTCTAAATTGCATCCATCATAACAACATCTCAGCAGCCCTCTGTTCTGAGCTCCAGGAGTTGTTCTGTGAAGAAGCCAACCTGACAGGGGAGTGACACGCCTGGGTTACAGAGGGACCTGGAGTGTTCCCAAAGGCCCAGTGTGATGGGTGTGGTCCTCAGCATATCTCTACCAGAAGCTTGAAGATGAGGGGCCTTTGGGAGTTAGGTCCCTGGGGTGTGCCCTGGAAAGGGGCTAGGGGTCTGCAGTCCCTCCCCTCACCGAGAGGTGAGCTGCTGCCTCCACCACACACCCTCTCCACAACATCCTGCTCCACATGGGAATCAGCAACAGGGCCGAGACTGCAGCTGCACCTGCTCAAAGTGTGAGCCAAACAAGCCTCTCTTTCTCCTGAGGGGTGGGGTACTCACCTACTGATCCATCCCCAGCCCTATTCTGCACTTTATTGAGAGACAAGGACTCACTGAGTTGCTTAGCACCCCACCATTGCTGAGGCTGGCTTTGAACTCACTGTCCTCCTGACTCTGCCTTCCGAGCCGCTGGGATTACAGGTGTGTGCCACCATGCCCAGCTCCTTTTATTTATTTATTTTTAAACAACAGATTTATCTGATATTTGTTGAGTAATGGGAAGCTGACCAACAGATGGTCAGAGATGTGGGTGATCCCTGAGACATGTAGCTCACAGGAAAATCTTGTGGGGGACATTGCCTTTGACCAGTGGACTAGACCCTAGCTCTGCGTGTTCGGACGTCTGGCTGGTGTCGCAGCAGGGGCCCGTGTGCCTCACCCCTGGGCCAGGTGCTTTCCACACACCTGTTCAGACAGGAGTCCATTCTCTTGGAGACAGAAGTAGTGGCATGTGGATTTTTGCAACACATTGAAATTTGTTGCAGACATTGAGCTAGAAGATGTAACAAAACATGGTGCGGCCCAAGCGCTTGGTGGTCAGTGGCAGAGAAAGTGTCCACAGCAGTGCATGGGATCTGTCTGTTTGCATCTTCCCGACCCTGCATGCCCAAGACTGCACCTTCCTCACACTTCCTCCCAAGAAGGACCAAGGGCACTTGTTAGCCAGCATCCTCTGCTGTCACCAATGGCAGCTAAATGAATATCTCCACAGGGACCGAAGTCCAGCCTGAGGCTGTTAGAACTCTGCTGTTCCTCTCTGGGTCGTCTTTACTGAACCACCAGGTTTTGCTTCTGTAAATTGCATATCTGGTTGGACTTTTGGTTCCTGGGCACAGATTGTTAGAGAAAATTGATAGAAAACATCTCAGAACATGCAACTGGAGACATAATTCAGTGGTAGAGCACTTGCCTAGCCCTGGGTTTCCCCCAGCCACTACTTCTGCCTCCAAGATCGTGAACTCCCATCTGAACAGGTGTGTAGAAAGCACCTGGCCCAGAGGTGAGGCATGCCGGGCCCCGGCCTGACACTAGATAGACATCTGAACACCCAGAGCTGGGGTCTGGTCCACTGGTCAAAGGCAGTGTCCTCCATGAGACTAATGAAACCATGCAAAAGAAAAAAAAAAAAAAGGAAAAGGTTTCAGATAGTTTAGATCATATACACACAGACTGTCATCTTGACATCAGTTCAGCCATTCTGTACAAGTCTTGGTGGCCAAAAAGAAACACGTGTCTGGTCTCCAAGCTGATAACCTGCAGCTGGCTAGGTGGGTGTTGATTACACTGCTCAGGCTCAGTGCTGCTGTGATCCATTCTAGATGCTTTTCTGAGGCCCATAAAAACACCAGAGAGGAGACTTAAAAATGCTTCTATTGGTGGGCAGGTCCCATCTTCCTCAATTGCAAAGGGTTCCAGCTGGATTCCAGAGGGGAGGATTTGCCCTAGCTACTATTAGATGTGGCTTTCCTCTCATTCTCCCTGAACACAGCACCATCCTCTTTTTTGGTACTGGGAATTGAACCTAGGGACTTATACCTCTGAACTACATACATCTCTAGTCTTCTTAATTTTTTTTTTTTTTAATTGTGAGACAATGGCAAGGGTCTCACTAAGTTGCCCAGGCTGGCCTTGAACTTGCATTCTTCTGCCTCAGCCTCCTGACTCATGGGATTACAGGCATGCCCCCAACTTTTTAGGTGTTGTGCTGAAAACCTGACATCAGCATGTAAGACCTACTCTACCATGGAGCGCTACCCTTAGCCTTAGGTGTGCTTTCTCTGACTAGTAGCATTTCAGGGCAGGTATATTGTTAATTTCTCCCCAATTTTTCTGTACATTTTGGCATCTTAAAAAATCTTTAAGGCTGGGGAGAGATTGCCTCTCCCAAGGTCAGCCAGTTCTTAGCTCTAGGACAAGGCTCCACTGACCAATCCTGAGATAATGGACAAAGCACACCTGACCAACATCACCTGCTTTGGAGTCATGCAAAATCCCAGCCCTCGTCCTCCTCTGCGTGTCCTTGCCAGCCCCTGAAGACAGGGTTAAGGACAGGGTTTCCTCATCTTCCTGGTGCAGCTGCACTGGTCAATGTGCCTTTCCTGCTTTTCATCATGACTTTTCATTTAGTTTTGGGGTGAACAGCTGACCTGACCTGTGGGATCCCAGAGTCAGGCATCTACCTGGGTCAGGATGCCGTAGGCCTGAAATGGGATCCTCCCCCCACTTGTTCTTCCCAACTGGGCAGGAAGCACAATGGGAAAGGGCAGAGAATCAATGTGTAGGAGCCAGGACGGTAACCACCTCTTCACCCGGACAGGACCAGATCTAACCACTGGAGGGGCCAGATCAGGTGACCATAATCAGCTAAGGCCTGAAAGCCTAACAGGACACCTGACACCCACCGCTCTGGCTGCACTGCACATGTATTCTGTAATGAAAGTCTAACACAAACACTAAGTCAGCGAGTCTTTATTATGCACCTGTGCATCTGAGTCCGTTATGCCAAGCAACTGCAGGAACATGGCAAGAATGTGCATCTCAGATGTGGGGTCTCAACTATAGCAAGGTGGAGGAGCTCACCTGTGGGCTCAGCCCCCATGAAGAGATGGGGAGGGATGGAAGGCACCAAGTGGACTAGCTGCTCTCAGAGGCCACAAGTACCAGGAGCCAAAAAAGTGACAAAGATGCACCTGGCCCAAGTCCCCCTGCCCCTACCCACAGAGCAGGGCCTGTTGGCTTGGAGGACTGGTGGACACGTCCTCAGAGCAGGTGGCTCCACTTGTGTCTCCTGCCAGGACTCAAGCTGGGACTGGCACTCCTTCACCCAGGAAGGTTTCTGAATCCTCAGAGAGTGTGACCCTACAGTGACTGAACTGCCTTGCTGGGCTGTGGATGAGCAATAGGGGTCTCTGACAACACCTGTGGGGATGCAGAGCCTCCTCATGGTCCAGCTCCACAGCCTTACTAGTGATCTGATTCTGTATTGGAGCACACCAGTAAGCTGAGCATTGCTCCCCTTTTCGACACAGTCTGAAGGTGGGGAGGCCCTTCCTGAGGCAATGGGGCCTGATGAAACCTCCTGCGGGAACACAGATGGGGAGAAACATGCACAAAGACAGCCTGCTTCTGTCCGCATACTCCTGACCCTCGGCCTTAAAGATGTGAGGCAGGTCAATACAAAAGACAAACTATTTAGAAACTAGGACCCTCAATAGTTTATTTCTGATTTAAGGTATGACCAGATGTTTTATTGCATTTACTATTCCAGGTTAACATGGGTGCATCTACCCAAGAATAGAAATCTGGTTGTAAAATTATCACCCTTATTGGGTTTAGGGTGGAAGTGTCTTGATGTGAGCAGCAAGGGGCACCAGGCACCAGAAGCACCCGGCTGGGGGTCAACCGAGTCCCAAGAGGAGCTCTGACAAACCCAGCCTGGTGTGGCCCTGAGGCTGGCTGCAGCTGCACTGAATCAAGGCTCTTCCCCACCTCGCCCGCCCGCACAACCTGTCTTACAGAACAGTGAGACCAAGCTTTGGATTGTTCAACTTTGCACTACCAACAGCCAGTCACCAACAATTGAGAATCCCAGATATTGAACTTTAAGACTCTTCCTCACAAAGGACAGCCGCCTGGGAGTGCACAGCTGGTTGGCCTGCCTAGTGGAAGGACAAGCTCCTCTGCATCGGGAAAGACAGCAGCACCACAAGATTATCTGCAGTTTGGGGGTAAACTGCGTCCCCGCAAAATCCCCATGTTGGAGTCTTTCCCCCATTATCTTAGAATGTGACTATTTGGAAATGGTCTCTGCAGAGGCAGATGAGATTACAGTGGGGTAGATAGGATGGGTAACCCAACGACTGGTGTCCTCAGACACAGGAGGCAGACACACGTGGGGAGCACCACACAAAGAAGGCAGTGATAGACTGCTACTCCTACAAGCCAAGAACAATCATCTGCTAGCAGACCCTGGCTCCAGTCCTCAGGAAGGACCAACCCTGCTGATGCCTGGACCCTGCAATCGCAGCTCCTGCACTGATGGAGTACCTCCCCTGGCTAGAAGCTTGGGGATTTGCTACTTTGTTACTGCAGTCCTAGGAAACCAATACCACTGGTAGTGAAGTGAATGCACATGAAGAAGTCCACCCACTTCATGTGAGGCTGTCCTGGGGTTGGGCTCAATCAGGCAGAACAATCCCTCCTTGGGAACTGAGCTCCCCATATTCTTAGCCAGGGTCGGGGAGAAATATAAGTGCCTTTTAAATGATGACATCTCAGTTTCCATCCCAAGAATATTTACCAAAGACCTTCAGGGTACAAAGACAAGACGTTGGGGTGGGGGTGCAACGTGGTTTAAAATATGTGCTTTGCTGAGACCCCCTCTCCACCCCCAACCCCTCCAGGGCAGAGGGAAAGCATGATGGACCTGGGCCCCACCAAGACTCCAGGCCCCAACACGGTTCCTGAAGAGTTCAGGCTCTCTGGGGGCTCCTGAGATGTTAAGGAACCTGGGCTGACTTGGATGACATGGCACTGATCTGTGTTGGGCCCTGACTAGGCCTTCCTCCTGGCCCATCATCCATCTGCCCAGCATCTCACTATGGGATGGGACGTGTAACCACCCTGGACACTTTCTGTGCTCTGGCAGGAGAGGAAGGGATGTGCCATCAAGGGGTCACCGAGGTGGGGGCAGCCCAATCTTCCTGAGGACCTGGAGAGCATCCCCGTGAGGGTGCCTAAGGCAGATGCCAAGGGCGAGTTGCACAGCAGAAACAGAAGAGGGGCTCGTTATCTGGGGAGGAGGGGGCCACCGAGGCACCTGGAGAAGTGGACACTACCTGAGAGCAGGGGACAGGAGGAGGGTCTCTGTGGGCGGTGCCGGGGCAGGGCTTAGTACCAAGGGGGCGGGAGGCACCCGGGCTCAGTAGGAGTTCAGGGCCTGCTTGGAGCGCCGCTTCATGTGCAGCCGCTCATGGCGGAGGAGGTCGCAGTTCTGCCGGAAGCTCTTGACGCAGTAGCGGCACTGGAAGGACTGGCCCTCGTGCTTCAGGTGGATGTCACTGCGGTGCCGCACCAGCTGGTCGTGCCGCTGGAACAGCTTCCCACAGTCCCGGCACTGCTCGCCCAGCTTGGCCTTGCTCTTCTGCAGCAGGGCGTGTGTGTCCCCGCCCTGGGCCTCAGGCGAGCCTGGCTCCTCCTGTGTGCGTGGCAGAGTGTCTGGCTGCAGGTGTATCCGCCGGTGCGAGAGGAGGTGTGAGTTAAGCCGGAAACTCTTCCCGCAGGCGCCGCAGCGGTAGGGCTTCTGGGCCTCATGGGCCTCCAGGTGCCCATCCAGGTCCTCGCTGTCACTGAAAAGCTCCCCGCACACCGAGCACTCATGCGGCTTCTCTTGCTCCCTGCGGCTCCTCAGATGCCGGATGAAGTTGACCCTCCAGCGGAAGATCTTCCCGCAGTTTGGGCACACATAGGACTTCCTGGAGGTCTGCACCTGGCCCCCCACCTCGTTGCTGTCGTGGCGGGAGGTGGAGAGGCTGCGCGGCTTCTCTGGGGAGCTCTGTGCCTCCTCTGTGCAGTACGGGCCGTGCTGTGTGTCCTCCTCCCCTGAGCTGGACAGGACGATCTCGATGGTCACCTCCTCATCCAGGCCAGTGGGTGGATCGCCTCCTGCTACAGGAAACCCAGGTGGGGTCAGTGGCACTACCCAGGCTACACCCCAGTCCCCCTGAGCCTTACCCAGGAAGTTTCAGGGGAGTCCATAAACCCCAGACCCTGACCTCACCCTGGGTCCATTGTGAAGCCTGAGAAGGAAAAGAAGCATTCTGCCTATCTTTCCCCTCTCTCCCTCTTCCCTGCCATGCTCCCCTAACCCTCACCTTCAACCCACTTTTCCCTAGCCACAGAGACTTCTGTTCTGAGAAGGGGCACTGATCTGTGCCAAGCCTGGCCAACACACCATGTCCCGTAACCAGACACAAGGACATTCTGCCCAGACATGACACAGGACCCTTTATGCCATAGCTGGAGTTGCCACATACTGGGAACTGGAGAGCTACGGGAACTGCAGACTCCCCCACCCCCACCCCCACAGCCTGGTTTGCTCTTGGACACCATGCAGCACACTTCACTTGCCCTGTTATACATGTCAACTAAGGGGACCTGTCTAAGGGAGAGGGCTGAAGTGGGACCTGAGCCTGGCAGTGCCATCCCAGGGTAAGGCTATGTAATGGTCCCAGCCATTCAGGGACCTCTTCCGGCTCCTCTTCTCTGCTGCCTGGACCCCATGAACTGCACAGGAAGCCAACAGGTTTTTGAGAATTTCACAGGAGCACAAACACTGCCGGCTTGGACTATGTGATGGAGAGGAAGGAGCAGTCAGGCCTCGGGGCTGCACACACCAGGCCAGGACACTATCATGCTCTTCGGAGTGTCGTTGACAAGAAGGAAGAGGACCATGACCACATTGGAGGTACTGCCACCAAGGGCCCCAAGGGCATGGGCCAGACTTGGGTCAGCCTCCCCTTTTCCTGAACCAGGCCTTGGTCCAGGGCATGAAGGACAAAGTACTAAACCAGAGACTGTCATCCAGCCTGGAAATCCACGGGAATTTGTCTGGGCATGGTGGCACATGCCTGTAGTCCCAGCTACTCAGAAGATTGAGGCAGGAGAGTCTCTTGAGCCCAGGATTCAAGATCAGCCTGGGCAACATGTTGAGACCCCGTCTAAAATAAAAAAGAGAAATCTACTGGAATTTGCTAGGTTGGACTCCCTTGGATCCTAGGACCCATCACCCTTTCTCCCTTCCCCTCCTGGGAGGAGGATGTGCATCCCATGCCTGTCCTCCACAAAGCTCTGGAGGTATACCACGTGCCTGGTTGCAGCCCCATAGCTGATAAGGAATTCTGCCTTAGGATGAATTTTACCATCCCCTCCATGCCTGATTTAGGTGTGCGTACAGACGAGACTTCGAAGGTGGGGTCGATGCTGTGGGTTAAGACTGGTGTTGTCACAGGGAAAATGTATGTTGTGTGTTGAGAATTAGCCCAACTGGTTTAGAACTCCTGGGCTCTCATGACTCATGACACAGCCTGCACAGTGCCTGGGTTGGGGTGGCTGTATGCTGCATGTACGAGGGGCACAGCTAGGAGGGGCTGTGGCAGGTGGCGGGGGCTGACCGTGCACCCTCACACTCCTGGTGTCAAAACCTTGACCCTGCTAGCTCAGATGTGACTGTGTTGGGAGACAGTCTGCCAGGAGGTGCTTAAGCTAAAAGGAAGTGTTCTGGTAGCCTGACCGGTGTGACTGGTGCCCTTGAAACAGAAGAGAAGACATGGACAGCCTGGCATCCACAGGCCAGGGAGAGGCCAAGAGTGGGAAACCAAGCCAAGCCCCAGCCTATACCTTGGTCACGCACTTCCCAACTCCAGAATTTGGAGAAAATCAGTTTGAAATCAGGCAGTCAGTGAGACTTGGTTAAGGAAGTCCTGGCAGATTAATATCATGCATATAGGAGGACATTGCCTAAAACCAGCGGAAATGACCTCAGAGTGACCCACCAATGCAAGTCAGAAAGCCCCTCGAACAGGGAAGGCAGGTGACAGGAGACTGTGACGGGAGCTTACACGACACCAGAGGGGTGTGTATGTGTGTGCACACACATACATGTATATGGCTCTGTGTTTGCTGGGTGTGTCTATGTGTGTGCCGGGTAGTGTGTGTGTATGTGTGTGTTAGGTGTGTGTGTATGTGTGCTGGTTGGTGTGTGTGTGTGTCTATGTGTATGCTGTTTGGTGTGTGTATGTTTGTGTGTGGCTGTGTGGGCATGAATCTGGTATGCATGGCTGTGTGTGTGACTGTGTGTGCTGGGTGATATGTGTGTGTGTGGCTGTGTGTGCTGGGTGGTGTGTGTATATGTGTGTGACTGTGTGAGCATGTATGTGGTGTGTGTATGTGCTGGGTGGCTGTATATGTGTGGCTGTGGGCAAATGTGTGTGTGTGTGTGTGTGCATAGGGTAGTGTGTGTGTTTATGTGTGTACTGGGTGGTGTGTGTGTGTGTGTGTGGCTATGTGGGATGTATGTGGTGTGTGTGCTGGGTAATGTGTGTGCATGTGTGTGTGCTGGGTGGTGTGTATGGGGGCTGCGTGGGCATGTATGTGGTGTGTGTTCTGGGTGGTGTGTGTGTGCTGAGTGGTATGTGTGTGGGGGGGCTGTGTGGGCATGTATGTGCATGTGTGTGTGCTGGCTGGTGTGCAGGTGACTCAGTGGTCCAGTGCCCTGAATTCAATCCCTGGAAACCACTCCCCCCAAAAAACAAAACAAAACACTTGCCCAGGCTAAGGTACTGTGCCATTAGCCACAGGAATCATACCAAGAGAGCAAAACAAACATGAATGAGTGGAAAAGTGCAAAACACAACACACCACTGAGTACCAGGCAGGCAACTCACAGAAAATGCAAAAGAGAAGAGAGAGTGCTGGGCACCTGGCACATATCTATGATCCCGGTGACTCTGGGGGCTGAGAGTCATAAGTTCCAGGTCAGCCTTAGTAACTTAGGGAGACCCTTGTCCAAAAATAAAAAATAAAACGGACTGAGGATATAGCTCAGAGGTAGAGCACCCCTGGGTTAACTTCCAGTACTGTACAAAAATAAAATATTCTGCTTTGGTGACAGGAAGGTGACCATTCAGTGGCACAGTGAGTAGTAGAGAATCCCATGTGGTCCCAGACCAGAGGGGCAGACCTCACCAGTGTCAGGGGTGTGGGGTGGCAGGAAAAGTCATGCTGGAAGGAGAGTTGGCAGGATCCACCCAAATGAAAACAGGACCTGCTCTGAAACTTTCCTCTCCTTCTCCAAGAAAGCCACACCTAGTGTCACCACAGGAGAGCCACACCTAGTGTCACCTAGTGTCTGCATCAGAGCATCCTCAGGAAGAGCAGCACAGACTCCTGTTCAAAGACGCCTGTCCACCTCCCACCAGCACCCAAGGACCATGAGAAGGGCTGTGGTCAGAGGAAGCCAGGAAGGGTCAAGGAAGCCCGTCTACCTCCCATCAACACCCCAAGGACCACGAGAAGGGCTGTGGCCAGGGGAAGCCAAGAAGGGTCAAGGAAGCCTGTCCACCTCCCACCAGCACCCCAAGGACAAGATGGACTGTGGTCAGGGAAAGCAGGAGGGGTCAGGATCAGGCACACACTGCCCTGGGCAGCACTCACCCATGCAGAGGCAGGCCCCTCAGGAAACAAGGAGAAACCACTCTCCTTGTTTCCTGAGGTGGGGAGGGCTCACCCTTCCAGTCCCACCTGCTGTAAAATCCCCTTTGTGCACGTGACAGTGAACCCAGCACAATGGTCACATGCCCTGCACAGAGCTGAGTGCTAATCACACCATTAACACACCTGCCCCTTGATGATGGAACTGTCCCGCACTCAGGGAGGAAGACCATTCCACACCCACCAGCAGTGCTCCACTGGCAACCTGCCTCAACCACCCAGGGAAGGCCATAGGAAGGCCTAGAGTCAGTGGTCAGCGGGAGAGACCTGAGCAAACGGAACTAGGGCCAGAGGCTGACAGAATGAGACTGTGAGAGTTTAGTTCCATAGCCCTGCCAATGCACGCATGCACACACAGCTCACACTCATATGATCCACGTGTGCATACACATCTTCTAACAAACCTCACACGCATATGCCCCACGTGTGCACATACATAACACCTCACATGCATATGCCCCATGTGTGCACATACACCTTCTAACATACCTCACATATATGCTTCACGTGTGCACACACATCTCCGAACACAGCTCACACACATATGCCCCATGTATGCGCACACACACCTATTAACACAGTTCATATGCATATGCCCCACTTGTGCACACACCTTCTAACACCTGACATGCATATGCCCCACGTGTGCACACACACCTTCTAGCACACCTCCCATGCATATGCCCACATGTACACACACCTTCTAACACTTCGCATGCATATGCCTCATGTGTGCACACACATCTCCTAACACACCTCATATGCATATATGCCCCATGTGTGCACACATCTTCTAACACACCTCACACGCATATGCCCCACATGTGCACACACATCTTCTAACAAACCTCACACATATATGCCCCACGTGTGCACACACCTTCTAACACACCTCACATGCATATGCCCCCACGTGCACACACCTAACACCTCGCACGCATATGCCCCATGTGTGCATACACATCTTCTAACAAACCTCACACACATATGCCCCACGTGTGCACACACCTTCTAACACACCTCACATGTATATGACCCATGTGTGCACACATCTTCTAACACACCTCACACGCATATGCCCCACGTGTGCACACACACCTTCTAATAAAGCTCACATGCATATACCTGTGTACACACACCTTCTAACACACCTCACATGCCCCACTGTGCACACACATCTCCTAATACACCTCACTCGTTTATGCCCCATGTGTGCACAAACATCTCCTAACACACCTCACACATATATGCCCCATGTGTGCACACACTTCTCTGAACACACCTCACATATATGCCTCACATGTGCACACACGCATTCTAACATATCTCACATGCATATGCCCCAAATGTGCACACCTGCATTCTAACATACCTCACGTGCATATGCCCCACATGTGCACACCCGCATTCTAACACACCTCACACTTATATGCCCCATGTGTGCACACACATCTCTTAACACACCTAACATATATGCCCACGTGTGCACAGCTGCATTCAAACACATCTCACATGTGTATGTTCCATGTGTGCACACACATCTCCTAACACACCTCATACATGTGCACCACGTGTACACACACCAGTGCAGTAGCATGTGCCCATGTGCTCCCTCACCTGGGCAGGTGCTCTGGGTGAGCACCATCTGCTGGCAGGTCTGGAGCTCGGGCACCTGCAGCTCCTCCCACTTCCTTCTTTCTTCCATGGGGAATGGCTGCAGGCTGGGAAAGTCTTTCCAGAGAAGAAAAGGAAAAGGAGATTCACCAGGCACTGTACCCCCTGGAGGAGGCACCTGAGCAGACATAGGCTACGGCCCTCCTGGGCCAGCCCCTATAGCCACAAGGCAAGGGGTGACACCAAAACCTGGTTCTGAAGCTGGACGGAACCAGTGTGGATCCTGGTCCTGCTTGCTCATTTCTGTGGTCAGAGACAAGTGACTTAGGTCACTTCCATGTCCTGTGCTGGGTTTGCCGCAGACCTGCAGACCCCACCATGCCGGGGTGGGATGGGGCGTACTTGTTCCTGGTGCACACATCCACACTGGCTCAGTGCCAGTGCTAGGTCCCAAGAGGGAAAGAGGCCAGGGGACGCTGCGGATTCTGTGCAAGTCTGGCTTCACAGTGTGAAGGCAGAGGAGGCAAACCCAGCATGTGCAGAACTCCAGCCTCTCCCTCCCCCTGGGTGCCCTCACACCCCTGCAGGAGGAGGGCAGTAGCAGGATGGGACAGGCAAGTGTCCAGAAGGTCCTATCCAGAGAACTCCCTGCCAACCTGGCCTGCTATGGACACCTGACCCTCCACAAAGGCCTGAAATTATCAGCAAAACCAGGAGATACTTACAGGCTGGGCAGGGCTTGGGCTGCAGCCGATCAGAGCTGGGAAAGGCCCAGCTCTGGCCTTCCACCTACTTCTGGAATGGTCACTCACCTAAGTAGGAGATCTGTGGCTCCTCTTTCCCCTGGAGGTCCTGCAGCTCTGGAACCCGGGGCCCATTCTCCTCTCCCTGGAGCAGATCTGGCTGGGCTGCTGGGTCGTCTGCTCAAAAGAGGGCAGGATAGGCCTGCATCAGCCATCTGCTCCTGCAGACAACCAGGGCAGGCTGCACAGGGGACTCCCCTTCAGGCCCAGAGGGAGGAAGTGGAGGGAGGCCGTTGGGAGAGCAGTCAGGGATGTGCAGGGTGCACACATGCAAAGGCCAGAGCAAGCAGGGCAGCAGGGGGCATGCAGCCAAGGCGGGCTTGTGGCTAGGGCATGGCTCTGAGGTGAAGGAGGTTGGAGGAGACGACAGGGTGAGAATGGCCGGAGAGCCGAACACTGAGATCACGTCCTGTAGGGCTCTGTGGGAGGGAAAGCCAGGAGAGCCTGAGCAGCAGGGGCAAGACGGCAGAGCAGCCATCAGACAACAGTCTGTGGAGTCGCTGCACAGGTGACCCCGTGAGGCTGGAGGGTGAACAGGGTGCTCTGATGCAGACCTGCCGCCTGATCCTCTGGGAGGAGGCTGGCCTTAGGGAGAGAGACCTCAGGTTGCCTGGCCTCGGTGGGGAGGGGTTAAGCCTTACTCGCAGGCATGGAGACCCCGTAGTCCTCCCCAATGATGAACTCTCCGTAGAAGCCCGTCTGGGCGGGGTCGAGAAGGGACCAGTCCTCTTCTGAGAAGCATAAAATCATGTCCTTGAATGGAGAAACCCGGTTCTGAAACCACAGGAGAGCAGGGGTGGCTCAGGGGGTGGCTGGTGCCCTAGTCCATCAGGCCGCTGGGGCGCGACACCACAAGCAGTGGAAGTGGTCTAACAGGTCTGGGGCCGGATGCCAAGGCCTCAGCAAGGCCTTCATTCTGGGGCACGGGGTGCGCGGGCTGGAGGGTGGGGAGCTTCCCGGGGCCCCTCAGGTGTGTGCTATTTGTGTTCCCAGGGTGCAGACCTCCTCCGAACAGAGCCACTCCAACTCGGCTAAACTGACAAGATCTTGGAATTCCTCAGGCAAAGGCCTCGCCTACAGTGCTCTTGACCTCAGAACCCTCCGCTTGAGAAGGCCAGGCTTCCCCTTTTGGAGCCATGACAGAAAGGCCTATATCTTTCCCTTGTGGTCCAATTGACTCCAGCTGCTGAGGGGGCAGTTCTTACATGTCCTCTAAGCTTCCTAAGGTTGTTACACAGAACTCACTGTAATAAAACCCACTCTCTGCAGCAGCAGTAAGGAGAGCCAACTTCCACCTTGGGATCCAGCCTGGGGACTGGTACCCGAGGAGACATCTCCCTTAAGAATTCCCGTCATTGGCTGGGATAGCTCAGTTGGTAGAGTGCTTGCCTTCATGCACAAGGCCCTGGGTTCCATCCCCAGCCTCTGGAAAGGCCCCTTCTGGTACCCTACCTAGGCTGGGATGCTCAGTGGCACAGTGTCTGCTTACCATGTGAAAAGCCCTGGGTTCCATCCCCAGCACTGCAGAGAACAATATGCAGACAGGTACTTCTTCAACTGTCCCCTGTGCAGATCAAGTCAAGGGGACTGACCACAAAGACATGAAAGGCAGCCTGGGACTGTGGTCTCAGCTTGTTCCTGTCTGCAGAGGAGCAAGCAGCACCGTGGGCCATCGATGCACTGAAGGGTGGCTCAGGAATGGCCAGCCCCGGGAACCTACTCACACCTGCCTCTGTCTGATTCTGACTGAGTCTCCCACCCAACACTGGTGAGTTCCTTCAAACTTTCCTCTGGACCCAAACAACGCATTTTGGATAGGGACTGTTGGGCTGCAATATTCCATGGTCACCAGGGAAGGAGGAGGGCTCTCCTCCTCAGGGATAGCCCTTTACCATGGTGCTGGGTAAGAACTCTTTCCACCACCTTGGCAGCATTGCCAAGGACACTGCCAGTCCCCGTTCAGGAACTGGGGACTCCTGACCCAAAGCTGCCTTAGTAACTGAATCACTCACTTACATATGGCGATTAACACGCCTTCCCTACGTAACTGTGTATGCATCAGTGCCTCTGATGACGCAGAAACCCATTAAGAAAATATTAGAAGCCCTCTCCTCGGGCGCATCTCTAAGGAGGAAGAAGAGGAAGAAGGAGGAAGCAGGAGGTGCCTGTTTGGTGATCTTTTTAGTTGGTTATCAGACAGTTCCTGTTCAGAAGACAGCACGTTGGCAGAACAGTTCCACTCTGCCTTCTTTCAACTGTTCTAATCTCTAAATGCTGTACCTTGACAAAAGCCTGGACTGACCCCAAGAAACCTCTGGAAAAGTAGGAGCCTGTCAGGAACTTACTGGGTGTACTCGGTCTCTGCCCTCTTGTGGTCCTAACTGGACTAAAAGACACCTTACTGTTGTAATCTACAAATTTCCCCAAACCATAAAAATAAAGTGCTTCATACAATTTATTGGAAAATATTTCAAAATAGGAATTTTGTGGAAGAAAACACGTATGAGGGAGAAACCAAAAAGTAACAGCAGATCATGCTTCAAAAGTCTGCCCTTGCCCTGTTCTCCCACCCTGTTCTGAGCACACTGCCACCTGCCACTGCCTACTGCCACCTGGGCCACCATCCCATGTTTGTTGGCCAATCATGTTTCAGTTTCATCTTTTTGTGATGCCTGTTTACCTTCTTGGTGTACATTTCTATTTTTCTCTTCTTCTTTTCCTGTGGAGTTGTGGTGGACCCAGGACCTATCCTGAGTTCCACAGGTGCTCCATATCTCAACCACACCTCCTATTAAGCTTCTATTTTCTAATGGGTTGCTTTTGTCTCCCTTTTTTTTCAAACTGGCTTATAATTTTGTGGCTATATTTCACTATTGCAACAGAAAGGATAAAACTATTTTAATTTTAAAATTCAAAAAATATTTAAATGTATTTCAATCATTTCACAGTCACATAAGTAATCGGTACTACTAGTGACACAGAATAATTGCCAGCAAGTGTTTAAGAGATTAGTGTGGGATTGGGATGCAGCTCAGTGGTAAAGCCCAGGCTTAGTGTGTGAGAGGCCCCTATTCAATTCCCAACACCAGAAAAAGAAAAAAGAAAAAAATTAACATGGTAATTGGTAATAATTTTGATAAAAGCTCCAAAATCGGAAATGTAATTTTGAAACAAAAATAGACTAATGGGGGCCAGGGTTGTGGCTCAGTGTAGAATGCTTGCCTAGCATGTGTGAGGCCCTGAGTTCGATCCCTGGCACCACATAAAAATAAAAACAAATAAAGGTATTGTGTCCATCTACAACTAAAAAAAATATTTTAAAAAAAATTGACTGATGAAGAAAAGAAGAAAAAGTCCAGAAACAAATTTGGTGCAGCCCTCTCTGAGCAGTGAAATGGCAGCCCGGGTGGGCTGGAGCATAGGCTGTAGCTGCACAGAACCCCCACACCGGTGTGGACCCAAAGGTGGCAAGCCAGGACGGCGGGGAGCCAGAGCATGCCAACCTGTTGCACTTGGCACATGGCTTGTCCCAGGGCAGGGGCCCGCTCCACAGAGCACCACAGCCAGAGTCCCCTGCTCCACTTCAACCTCTGGTTTCCTGACCAACAGGAGAAAACAAGTGGCAGTTCAGGCTCAAAAGTTCACCAACAGTGTTGGTGCTTTTCCAAACCAGGATCAGCATGAGTCTGGACCAACAGCACTGACCCAAGTGCTATATAAACCCCAGACTAAAACATCAGGTGGCAAGCAGATACTAGGACCCCTCTCACCCTGTGGGAGTGCTGTCTCTATTCTTCACACAACACTGAGAGCTGAAACAGAGTGGCCATGGAGAAGGAACTGGCTTTGAGCTGATGCCAGCAGGCCTCCCCTGCTGTGATTAGCTGCTAACAACATTTAAAATGGGCCTTCTTGCTGCAGAGGCCTGCAGCTTGCACAGAGCACCCTCAAGCAGAAGTGGTGAACCTGGCTCCAGCTCAAACCCTGGTTTCATTGGTTCACGTAAATAAGTCAACCAAAGGGCATGGAGGTGCACATTTGCAATCCCAGTAACTTGGGAGTCTGAGGCAGGAGAATTGCAAGTATAAACCCAGCCTAAGCCACTTAGCCAGACCCTGTCTCTAAATAAAAAACAAAAAATAAAAAGCGCTGAGAAAGAAAAGAAGAGAAAAGAAAAAGAAGAAAAGAAACAGCACTGAGCACAGACAACATAAATTAATTTTAAAAGCTCGGAGAAAGCCCACTTTCTCAGCCATAGGGCCAGGAGGGGCAGCTTATCAAGACAGACAATAACCAGAACATTCCAGCTACACAACCCAGAATAACACAGTGGCCTCCCCTCACCTGCACCCACACAGCAGAAAGAGTCAGACACACACTCCATCAGGGCCCTGCCTGGTGGCCCTGAGGCCCAGCAGGGAATGGGACGTCCATCCCTGTAGGTTGTTAACAGTCCCTAGCCCAGTCTAGCATCAAGCTGCACTGCCACTTTAGCACTGCAGAGCCCAACAAGAACCAACTGTCCCTCAATGGCATTAGCACATGGGGCACCCTCCCCTTCCATGATGTCACAAAAACAAACCAGATGGCTTATTGATGGTGTGAATGGGACCCAGAGTCTCCTGAGACATGTGTAGAGGTGTCAACAGAAAATCCCTCTCCACTTCAAGAACCAAGCTCTCAATGAGAAAAGAACTGGCAGGAGCCACCCTGAGATGACAGAGGTGCCGGAATATCTGCAGACATTGGAGTTGGGATATGTGCGGAATGGGGGCAAAATGGCACTTCCCAGAGGGAATTGAGGCGGAGGCCCCCTGTAGGACTGCTGGGGAGCACAGCAGCCAACCTGAGGACAGACAGGCAGACACTGGGAGCTGAGAGGCCTTCCATCAGGAGATGGTGGGACTGGAAAGCACCTGGAGAAGGTTGCCACACGAGGCTTTCAGAGGACTTGGGACAGAGCCATAAACCTACAGATGCCAAAAAGCTGAGCAAACCCTAACCGGCCGACCTGAAGAGATGCACAGGACAAGACACGAGGCTTCCGAGTGACCACAGAGCAGGGGGGCCCTGCCCAAGGCAGAGCCCCTCAATAGAAGCCACCTTCTCATAAGAGGCCACGCAGGCCAGAGGGAGGTGGCAGAGCTTCCCAGTGCCAAGAAACTGCCAATGACGAATCTGTGTGTGTGTGTGTGTGTGTGTGTGTGTGTGTGTGTGCGCGCGCGCACGCGAGAGAGAGTCGACACGCGAATCAAGACACAGCAAGAGGGGCTGGGGATGTGGCTCAAGCGGCAGAGCGCTTGTCTGGCATGCATGCGGCCCGGGTTCGATCCTTAGCACCACATACCAACAAAGATGTTATGTCCGCCGAGAACTAAAAAATAAATATTAAAAATTCTCTCTCTCTCTCTCCTCTCTCACTCTCTCTTTAAAAAAAAAAAAGACACAGCAAGACACCCAAGTGCATACCCATAGTGCTGAGGTCTAAACACAGGGGCGCACTACCACTGAGCCACATCCTCAGCCCTTTTTACTTTTTATTTGAAATAGGGCTTCACTAAGTTGCTGAGGCTGACCTTGAACTTGGCCATCTTCCTGCCTCAGCCTGGGAATTGCTGGGGTTACAGGTCTCGCCTAGTTCAACTATGAATCCTGCATCTGATGAAAATGTCCTTCAGGCATGAAGGGGAAATTAGGACATTCCCAGATGAAGAAGCAGTAGGTAAGCTGGTCACCTGCAGATCTGCCCTAAAGAAACCATTAAGGAAACAATGTAGGAGTAGACCATGGGACACAGCAAGGAAGAGTGTCCACGAAACCGTGAGCAGACACCACAGGTTTCTTCCTCCCATCTGTGGAGAACATTTGCTGTATGGAGGCAGGCCCTCTCTGCAGTGCTCGCCTGAGCACAGAGGGCACATCTCGGACAGCCCTGTTGGCCGAGGGGCAGTAGAGGACGCGAAGGGAGGGAAGCCTCATGCTTCTGTCAAGCTTGTGAACAAGGACCAGCAGGCTCCAGCATGCTGCGAGGGAGCTGCAGACACACTAGACCACACGCCAAGATGTCAGAAGAGGTCCACGAGAGGGCCCAACAGCCCACAGGAAGGCAGGAGAGGGAGAGCAGAACAAAAACAAGTCTGGAAATAATAATGTAACAAAGTCTCAACATGTGGATGAAGATACAGCAAGCGGGCTGGAGTAGGCTCTGCCCCTGGAGCGCTTGCTTAGGTGCATGAGGTCCGGGGTTGGATCCCCAGCAGCACAAACCAAAAGAAGCCAAAGAAATAAAATAAAAAGGTCCCCCAAAAGAGAGCAGCTGACAGAGTGGATTAAAAAAAAAAAACATGATTCCACAGCACGATGTCAAAAAAAAAAAAAAAAGAAAAAAAAAACACTTTAAATTCAAGGATAGAGCAAGAAACAGCAGATTCATGGGAAAAGGATAGAAAAATTACATTGTGGGATCATTTATTAAAAGAAGAAAAGCTTCATAAACACCAGATAGGGTAGGCTTCAGACTAAAAAAAGATTACCAGGGAAAGAGGGACGTCATATTGTAATAACTGGGCCAGTCCCAGAAAGCACGGTGTCCATGTGCCAACAAGAGCTGATATGACACTCGAGGAGAGCCTGACTGAGAAGCCACAGGGCCCCAGCCTGCACACCTGGAACCCCACTTCTCTGTCAAGAGTGAGGGGCCAGCCAGGTGCGGTGCACACCTTAACTCCAGTGGCTCAGGGGGCTGAGGCAGGAGGACCACGAGTTTGAGGCTGGCCTCAGGAACTTCACAAGACCCTGTCTCAAAAATAAAAATATAAAGGGCTGGGGATGCGGTTCAGTGGTAAAGAGCCCCAGTTCGGTCCCCAGTAGCCAGGTTACAAAAGGCAGGGCATCCAGCAATGGTTTGCCCACACTGACAGAGCACATCACCCACCACGACCAGAACATTCTTCCAAACGCTCCAGAACGTACGCCAAGGAACCGAACTCTTGGAGAGAGGGAGTAGGGATCTCGAAAGTTTGAAAAGAAGTGAAAGAAGTAAGAGCATCCAGCAAGTGTGAACTAATTAGCAGAAGCCACAGCAGAAAGATATCAGGAGAGTCACCACGTCCTTGGGATTAAACAACACATCCCAGAGTCCTTGAGTTACAGGAAGGCATAGGGAAGTGAGAGAAATGAAGGAAATGGGAACTCCAAAATGCAGTTTGTGGGACAGTTAAAACAGTGCTGCAGGGGCTGGGGATGTGGCTCAAGTGGTAGCGCGCTTGCCTGGCATGCGAGCGGCCCAGGTTCGATCCTCAGCACCACTTACAAATAAAGATGTTGTGTCCGCCGAAAACTAGAAAATAAATATTAAAAAAACCAAACAAACAAACAAAAAAACAGTGCTGCATCCCCAGCCAGACGGGGTAGTGCACACCTGCAATCTCAGTGACTCAGGAGGCTGAGGCAGGAGGATGGCAAGTGAGAGGTCAGCCTGGGCAACTTAGCAAGGCCCTAAGCTGCTAAGTGAGGCCCCATCTCTAAATTAATAAAAATTAAAATGGGGGAAGAGAGGGGAGATGAGAATGAGAAAGATAGTAGAATGAACCGGACATTACTTTCCCATGTTCACATAATAACGCACGACAGTGAAACTCCACATCAGGTACAACCACAAGAATGGGAAGTTATACTCCATGTACATATGGTATGTCAAAATACACTCTCCAGTCATGTGTAATGAAAAAGAACAAATTAAAAAATAATAGAATAGGGCTAGGGACATGGCTCGGTGGCAGAGCACCCTGGGTGTTCAGACCCCAAGACACAAGACACACAACACACACCTTGCTCTGCTAAAGACCCTGACCTCAGTAAGGGGATGCAAGACCAGCCACAGAGTAGAGAGACCATTCACAAAATGCACATCCAAAGGAGGATGAGTACTGGAATATGTAAAGAGCTTTGAGAACTCAAAAATAGGAAACTAAAGGATATAACTTGAGATAAGCAAAGTCAGACAGAGGTGACACCAGTACAGCCAGCTAGCATCCTGAATGTCCATCCTTTCCTCTCAGAATGGCTCAGACAGCAACAGGGACAGCACCAAGTGCTGGCAGGGCATAAAGGACCAGGCTACCTGGACACAGAAGTGGGTAGGCAGCCCTCTGGGAAGGATGTGGTGGCTTCTCATAAAACCCAGTGTGCACTACCACGCCCAATAACTGCCGAACACCAAAGTCCACACGCAGGCCATGCACAACTGTGCGTTGTGGCTTCACACCAGAGGCTCCTGGACAGGTGGACGCTAAAGGAACCCTGGGGCTTCCACGCATGAAGACGACCACTCAGTAAGGGCAGGAACACAGTGAAGGTCACTCACCATAGGAATCCATTTCCATAACACTCCTGAGACTAAGTGTCTTCCCGAACACAGGACCCTGGTGGGAATGGGGGTGGGCAAAGCAAGTGGCCCTGGGGCAACAGGAGGCTCCTGGGTGAGGTGAGTGTTCAGTACCTTGCATGTATCCTAGTTTGTTCCTGGACTGTCCCCACTGCTCCTGTGCTGAAGGCAGGTCCCCAGCTGGTGGTGCTATTGGGAGGTAGTGGACACCTTGGCAGGTGGGGCGCAGTGGGAACAGGTGAGTCACCAGTATGGCCTTGAAGGGTGGACCGTGTCCCCAGCCCCTTCCCTCTCTGCCTCCTGGCCACCATGAGTGCAGCAGTGGTGCTCCATCATACCCTCCCAGCTGTGACCACCAGGCTGCAGGGAGCCCAGTGACCTTGGGCTAAGACCTCCTTCCATGGCATCTACCCAATGCTTCCTACAGGTGGCCTGGCAGTCAGCATGGCACTCAGGACCTCAGGGACAGGGGAGGAGTGGGGCACTCTAAGCCCAACCCTGCCCACTCTGGTTTTCCTGGGCTCAGGCTAAATGTCCTGTGTAGCAGGCAGTGAGCTGGCTAGGGCCCTGGGAAGCTGCCCTGGAGTGTGGCTTAGACAGAGCAACATAGGATTCTCAAGGACTCCTGCAGAAATCACTTACCGGGGGCAGCTGGAGGGTGGTCATCTGCTCTGCATCCCCCATGCTCTCCTCCTGAAGAAGGGAGGTGTCTTGCGGAACTGAAAGAGACAGGGCAGGCAGGGTGTCCTGAATGTGGCCAGGTCAGGCACTGCCACCTCTGGAGCTCCCTGGGACTCCTCTGCTTCAGTTGCGGTAAGCAAAGAAAATCCTAAGAGAAACACCAACAGGGCGCCGCTTCACGGTGTTTTTCTAAACCTCAGTCTTGCTCTGTCTTCAAAACGAGGGTCCCAAGATGATGCGCATGAAAGGTACTTTCCACCACACCGACTTTGCTTTCTGATATGACAACAGGGGCTGGAACTCAGCACCACCAACGATTAGCTGTCCGACCTCTGGAGGTCCAGGGACCTCAGTTCTGCGTCTATGATATGGGAAGCAAAGGTTAAAGCTCCTTGGAGTGACGGCATCAGAGAGGACTGATACCATCATAGGCTCTGCGGAGGCTTAGGCGAGGGATCACTTGAACTCTATGGCGCGCATGCGCGAGGGCTGTGGGCAAGGAGGACTGCCGTGCAGCCCTGGTGTCACATAAACTACTGTATTTAAAAGTCTGTAAACTGCCACACTCCTTAAGACCAGCAAGCTGAGGGCTGGTGAGCATGGGGAAGAAGAACTGCAGAGCGGCCACGGGGCAGGCAGTGCAAGGGTCCTCAAAAATTTAAAAATGACCACTGAACCATGCAGCAATCCCTCTTATGCACGCCGAGGGGAACGGAGCAGGCGCCATCAAGAGAGAAGGCTCTCAAGTGGACTGCAGCAGGGTTCGCCAGCCCGGTCAGCACCCACTAACATGACGGACACAGAAAATGTGGTTCCCACACAGTGGGATACTTTTCACCCTTAATGTAAGCAACTCCTGTAGCTGTGTCATAGATGAACTGGAGGACATCACACCAACTGAAATAAGCCAGGCACTGGAAAGAGCTGCAAGACCTTGTTTAAAGTCACCCAAGCAGTCCCACTCACAGAAGCAGAGGATATAAAAGGGTCATCAGAGGCTGCAGGAGGGGTGGGGCTGCAGGGGTCAAAGGGTACAGGCTTCAGTTAGCCAGAGGAACTCCAGGAGACTGGTGTATAATTAGTACAATGTATCACATCTGAAAGCTGCCACAAGAGAAGTTACAAAGTGTTTGGACCAAGGAAAAGAGGTAAGTATATGAGGCAATGCAAATGTTGATCAGCTTAATTATTTTACAATGTATCAAGGTGTCACCTTATACCCCATGAGTTTAATATGTGCAGTTCCTGTCAATTTAAAAACAGAAATCAGGAGCTGGGGGTGTGGCTTAGTGGGAAATTTAATAGACATGTTGGTTGTTTTTATTGGAAAAGCTTATTAAAATGCCACTTATTATAAAGCCACTTGCACACATCACACGATTGCACACCTGGTTTTCCACTATGACCACAGAGCAATGTGGCAAGTCCACCCAGACAAACCCATACACCAGCCATCCTTCAGCTCAAAGCTGCCACACCTCCCTTGGTAATCAGCCCCACAACCAGCTGAGGACTGAATGTGCAGTGGTGGGGGGGGCGGAAGGGCACAACAAAAGCACATCTTATTGAACTGGTCAGGGTGTTTTCTGCCATTATTCTCTAGACCATGCAGTGTCCCGATAATCCATATAGCCTTTGCATTTCATTAGACATTATAAACAACCCAGAGAGGATTTAAAGTACAGGAGGACATGGCTAAGATACATGCAAATCTGCTGTTCTTGCCAAGCATGGAGGAGCTCGCCTATAATCTCAGAGACTTGGGGGCTGAGGCAGAGGACAGAAAGTTCAAACCTAGTCTTAGCAATCTAGCAAGGTCCTCAGCAATTTAGCAAGATCTTGTTTCAAAATAAAAGATAAAGGGAGGGCTGGGGTTGTGGTTTAGTGGTAGAATGCTTGCCTGGCATGTGTGGCACTGGATTCAATCCTCAGCGCCACATTAAAATAAATAAACAAAATAAAGGCATTGTATATATCTACAACTAAAAATATTTTTTAAATTTTAAAAAATAAACATAAATAAATTAATGGGGCTGAGGATGTGGCTCAGTGATTAAGCACCCATGGGTTCAATCCCTGATACAAAAAAATAAATAAAAAATAAAAATGGTGCAACCAATCTGGAAAGCAGTATAGAGAATCCTTACAAAACTTTAAATGGAACCACCATTTGACCCAGCTATTCCACTCCTTGGTTTATACCCAAAGGACTTAAAATTAGCATAATGTAGTGATGCAGCCACATCAATGTTGTTTATAACAACTCGATTCACAATAGCTAAACTGTGAAACCAATCTAGAATGCCCTTCAATAGGTGAATGGATAAAGAAACTGTCATGCAAATACACAATGGAATATTACTCAGCATTAAAAGGAAATAAAAGTATGGCATTTGCAGGAAAATGGATGGAATTGGGAATATCATAATAAGCGAAGTAAGCCAATCTCAAAAAACCAAAGACTGAATGCTTTGATAAATGTCTGATAAATGGATGCTGATCCACAATGGGAGGGGGATGGGAAAAATAGAAGAACTTTGATTGGGTAAAGGGGAGGGAGAAGAGAGGAGGGAGCATGGGGGCAGGAAAGATGTTGGAATGAGATGGACATCATTACCCCAGGTACATGTATGACCGCACATATGGTGTGACGCTACATCAGGTACAACCAGAGAAATGAAAAGTTGTCCTACAGTTGTGTACAATGAATCAGAGTGCATTCTGCTATCACATATACCTAATTAAAATAAATAAATTAATTTAAAAAAATATATATATATATAATGCTGATCTGTATAAGAAACCTGAGCACCCCTGGGTTTTGGCAGCACAAAGGGGTTGTGGAACAGGAGCTACTTTGTCAAGGAAATAGTGGTTATGAGAGCCAAGAAGACATGGTCAGGCGGGCACTGTGATATAGTCCTGAAATCCCAGCATCTCAGGAGACAGGCAGGGGAATCACAAGTTCAAAGCCAACCTCAGCACTTTGGCAAGACCCTGTCTCAAAATAAAAAATAAAAAGTGCTGGGGATGCAGCTCATGTAGAGAACTCCTGGTTCAATCCAATGCCAACATAAAAGGTGCCATGGCCATGCTGAGTTCGGGCCACAGGCAGTTCCTGGTAGTCTGCAATGACAAAACCCACAGATAGGCACAGGTTCAAAGAGATGAGACAGCTCAACCTGGAGGATTGCTACCCTCTGAGACGGCCTAGAAGACACCTTATGAAATTGATTCAGTTGTTCTATAGAAGGACACAGACCTTATTAATAGTTCACAGCTCCTCAGGGACAGAAGAAAGCAGCTGTCATGAGAAACCATCACCTTAACAAAAACCCAAGCATACAGGACAGGGTTGCGTATCCCAGCTCATCCCTTCCGTGCCCCATGGGCTGCATACCTGGGTCCTCGCTGAGCTGGTTTGGTATTCTGCTGAGGATCCCCAGGCCCTGAGTTGGGGCCATGGGCTGGCTATCATGACTTTTAGTGAGGTCACTCTGGGGTTCTACTGGCCGCCGTTCTTGCTCCTGGTCCGGAGGGCCATCCCCATCGTCAATCACCACAGGGTCTTCACAGTGCTTGAGCTGCAATTCCAGAGGGAACTTTTCAGAGCCAGGTAGAGAGGACCCTGGCCTAGGTTAGGCTTGTGGGCTATGCAGAAGTTGGGGAAGACCCTGCCCCCTGTGCTGCTGACTGAGACCCCACAGCTAACCAGCAAAGGCTTACCCTGGGTTTTGACAGGACTGCATAGGACATTAGGAATTTTAGAGAGCAAAACTTACTTTCCTAGAAAACCAAACTGTATTCTGGGCCAACCAAAGTACATGACTTTAGATAGAACTCTTCAGCCCTGGTCAGGGGTACAGGACCCCAGCAAAAGCTTGAGCACAGGGCTGAGCTTTCCCTCCCCTGTGCCCCTGCTCACCCACTGCCAGGGTCTCCCCGGCTCGCGTTCCAGCGCCTCCACAGCAGCCACCGCCTGCTCACCACTCTCAGGTTCCTGTGCCCGCACCCAGCTCTGGATCTCCCGAGGCAGGATGGCCAGGAACTGCTCCAGCACCAGCAGCTCCAGGATCTGCTCTTTGGTGTGCCTCTCCAGCCGTAGCCAGCCCCGGCATAGGTCCCAGAGGCGGTGCAGGGCTTCCCGCGGGCCTGCAGCCTCCTGGTAGCGGAAACGGCGGAAGAGACGCCTGGAGGACTCAGGGCTGGGAAGCTCTCCCTGGGGGCCTGGGTTTTCTCCAGGAGGACTCTTCATTTTCCTGGGCTCCTCACTCTCCTTTGGAGCCAAGACTCTGGGGCACAGGGCTGTGGGCATGATGGGATTTGATGGGGGTCAGCAGCAGAAGACGACCCTATTTCCAAACAGAAATCACTGGCTTTAATGCTGTGGTCTCCTTTGGTTGTTTCTGGGGGTAATGAGAGGAAAGTGTGACAAAGCCCACAAAGATCAGCCCTTCAGAGAAACCCAAGGAGTGTCATCATGGCTGGTCCTCACCTATGGGGACAGAAAGAAAGGTACCATCTCCCATCAGTCTCAATACATGTGCTTTTCCCCTAAACAGACGATGACAGACAAGCCAAGAAACCTGAGAAAAGTGGTACATTTAAACAGGAACTGGTCTTCCAACCATCCCAGACCAAGGGACCATGCGTGGGATGGAATGTAATGAAGGCTGCCAGGTACCTTTGGTGGCCAGATCCTCCTGGAGAGGACCTGAGATGGATGGTGCGCCAAGCAGGTCACTGTCTTGAAGCTTAGGAGCTTAAGTTGCTCTCCTTGTTCTTGAGACCTTTACAAAATGACCTGGAAAAACAAGGAAACACATGCATTTGAAACACATCCAGGGATGGAAAACAGATTCTGTGGTACTGGAGGGCTGACCACCACTGCTGGTACTGGATGGACCCCAAGAGCCAGAATCGGCCTTGGTAGAGGCTTACACTGGGAGGTGGGGGAGGGAGCACAATAAGAAGGCACCCAGGCAAAGAAGGGAATGTCACAAGAGGAAGCCACACATCGTTTCCAAGACAAACCTTAGACAGTTTCCCAGAGAGACCTTGTGCTCAGTGGACAGGTGAGGTGGAACATTTACCTGAACATATCTTGACCTTCAACCCTGCCTCCATCCTTTTCTTTACCTTAGTCCTCTTCAAACCCTGCTCAGTCCATGGTACACCCTTCCTCCCTGGTCCTTCCACAGTCAGGATGAAAGAGGGGGACTCTCGGAGTGTGGCCCTAATCCCTCAAGGAACCCAATTCCACAGGCTGTCACACGAGTGCTCCCTACACCTCCTAGGCTGCTAAGCACACAACCCAGCTCACACACACAGGGGCAGTGGTCACTGATCCACACCTTGAAACATGCACATCTCCCCCCTGTGCCCTTGGGTCTCTGTGATCTCAGGCATGGTGGCTTCACCCCCATCTGGTGAAGTTCTCAGCTGGGCAGCACCCTCACCTGAGGGCATTCAAGGCAGGCAGAAAGACAAGCGAGTCCAGAACAGTAACAAATCAACTGAGTGCACCAGAGAAACCGGTCTCCGGTCTTCTTTGCTTTACAAAGTAAAAATACAGACGCGCCCTTGACCACAGAATTTGGCTGGAACCCATGACAGCTCTTCCCACCACCGGATTCCATTCAGCCACCGCTCCTTCCTTAGGAACCCCGTCTGAACCCTACTGGCTCCTCTCGGGCCACACATCACCTACCTGCTGGGTCCCTGATTACCAGGACAGCCCCTCTGCTGAGACCCTAGGGCCCACCCTCAGCCTCCAGTCCCTGCCCTCTCGGATCATCTCAGAGACGCCGTCTCTCTGTGGCCCGCACCTGACGCGCGGGAGGCTCGGGAGCAGAAGCCTGATGAATGAACCCACGTTAGTCGGGGGAGGGTTCCCGCGGGGGCGGGGCTTGCTTAAAGCAAGTTCTCGGAGGAGGGACGAACGGGGTCCGCAGAAAGCGAAGAGGAGGGCCTTTTAGGCCGAGGAAGCGGAGGCTTTCGCTGCTACACGCCTCCAGTACAGCCACCTCGGGGCCCCTCACCTGCAGCCCGGGACCCCGGGCCGCGGCTCCGTCCTTCCCGCCGGGTCTCCGGTGTCCTTGCCGAAGCGGGCTCAGTGCATGGGCCTGATGGTCCCCGGCCGTCCGAGACCAGCCTGTGGACCATCCAGAGCTCCACGCTAGACTGGAAGCCCAGGGAGGCGCCTGGAAGGCGACGCGCGGCCTCAGCCCCGTGCGCGCGCTGCGGGAGGCTCCGCGCGGGCCCTGCCGGGGCCGGCCGCTCTCACCGCCGCGGCGGGTCCCGCTGGCGGCCGCTCAGGCCCCTCCGCCGCCGAAAGGAAAGGCCGAGCCCTCCGGCTCCCTCCCCTGGGACACTTCCTGCTCCGCTCTAGGACCGAGGAGGTCTCCGCATCTCAGTGGTTCGCTCCCCCCGCCCCCCGGCCGAGGTGTGCGCGGGGGGTGACATCCGACACCCCCGGCCCAGCCGGCCCGCGCGCTCGGCCCCGCCCCGCGGCGCGCGCCCAGCCCCAGGCGCCGTCCGGATTCCGAGGGCCTGCTCGGGCGGGCGTGGGGCTCCGCGGCTCCCCGGCCGGCTGCGCTCGCCGGCCTCTCCTGGGCGGGCGCCTGGCGCACACAGCTGACACCGGGCAGGGGGCAGGGGGCGCGATGGGCAAGGGCCCGCGAGGGTGCGGTCCGCCCCGCTCCTCGCGCGCCCAGGCCGGGGCGCCGGCCGGGGGCTGTGGCCCTCCCTGGGCGGGAGCGGGGTAAGCAGAAGCTCGCGGGTCGGTGCGCGCGGCTAGTCCAGGGCGCGGTAGGCAGAGGACCCGCGCCGGTGTGCTGCGCCGCGGGCCGCCGCGGGTCTAGAAGAGCCCCTAGGGGTTCTTTCGGATGCTCTCTGACTGGGGCGTATGGACGCCTGGTAGAGCTGGCCGAAAGCCAGAATTCGGGTAGGGGGCGTGAGGCACTAGTCCTTGCCGATAGGCACAACCCCCTTCCAGCCAAAACCTTTAGTCCGAGCATGCCCCTCCCAGGCGAGGAGGGCTGGAGAAACTCAGGATCCCTCCCCTTGTCCACTGTGCGGCACGGAAGGTATCATCCCGCGCCTTCCATGCTGGCGCTGGTGTACAGTGGCACAGTTTAAGGACCGCTGTGCACGCGAGGACCTTTGCGAGCAGCGGAATGATCATGGGGAGTGCTTAGGCACTCCGTGAAGCTAGCCTGAGTGAAGGTTACTTGGTGCAAATGGCAGAGAGAGGATCAGTGAGGGGCAAGCAGAGCTAGGGCCTCAGACCCACAGACAAGGCACTATGCTGAATATAGTCTAGATTCTCAGATGGATCTTCCCGGAGTCATCCTTAATTATTCAGGCTCCAGAGTTTCGGAGAAGGCCTGTCCCCAGTTCCAAACAGTTCTCATGTCCATGACCCTTTTTCATCTGCCCAGCAATGGAGTTGAACTCTTCCACGGACGGAAGGCAGAGAAAATTCTTCCAGAGGATTGCTACTGTGGGTTACTCTGATTTTCTTCAGATGCTATTTCAAGGACACAGGTGTTATGGGACAGGCTATATGGACAATGACCAAACAGACTCCATTTTGCCCGGAGACTCCATGTCATGTAAGAAATGCTTCTCCCTTGAGAACACCCCAAGGAGTGTGAATAAAGGTCCCATCTTAAGCTTTAGGATCCACTCCGTGATTTATGGCAATCTCACCATAACACAGGGAAGGAAACAGTTCCTCCATTTTCTATGGTCTGGCTATGTAGAAGTAGGGGAGAAGGTTACTGGCCCGTACACTGGCTGCCTCTCTCCGGTCATTCCATGAGCCTTGGTGCCGCTACTTGCCAGAGTTGCTAGTCAAATGCCCAGATTCTGCTACTTTAGCAGGAGATGGACCAAGCAAAGGAGAGATGTTCCCTGAGGACAGCCAGATCTGGCAGGGCCATCTGGAGATCTTACTCCTTCTTGGACATGTGGACTCAGCATTTGCAGGGTTCAGGCACACCCACCTCAGAAGCATGGGCCAGGAATTTTGGCCTGGAGGAGAGGCACGCAGAGGAGTCAAGGATCATCAGCAAGAGCCGGCAGGCTTAGGTGCTTTAGCAAACAGCACAGCCTTTGATGCTCTGCTGAGGCCTGCTGGAGCTCCTGCCTGTGACTGGCCCAGGAACCGCTGTTGAGTGTTTGGGAATCTATGCATATAGCGATGCCCCCTAGAGCCCCAAAGCAAATAAAATGCTGGGCTCAGAGATGGCTGGCCCATAGCATTTGGTTAATCCTCACTACCCACTCAAGTCAGTTTCTTGCCCACCTGATATTTCCTTGCATAGGAGTCCCTTTCCCCATTAATCTTTTGTGGCTCTGAATATGCTCTTACTTCATGTTCTTGGTTTTTTTTTTTTTTTTTTTTTTTTTTTTGCATTTAACTCAGCATTTGAGTCAGGACTCACTCATCAAGTCCTAGCCAGCCAGGTGATTTGAGGCCTGCATCACCTCTCTGTGCTGCTGTTTCCTCATGCAGAAACAGGGATGGTGCTGATGCTGACTGCCTCATTTTGTGATTGTGTGGGACCTTCTGTCATTCAACACAGGTGTGCAGAGCACCTACTGGGCACTCCAGTGCAGGCCCTGGAGTGATGCTTTGCTGCAGCCTGCTGGATCTCCTGCCTGTGACTGGCAGGAACTGCTGGGCACAGTTAGCAACCCTGGAGTGGAGAACCAGCCCAGGGAAGGGAAATGTCAGCTCCAGCCTCTGGAGAGCCTGGGGAAGGGGAGAGGAAGGGACAGGTACTGTGGCCATGCTGTCATCCTAGCATCTGGGGAGGCTGAGGCAGGAGGATCACAAGTTTAGGGCCAGCCTGGCATCTTAACAAGACCTGTCTCAAAAAGGGTTGCAGATGGAGCTCAGGGGTAAAGCACCCCTGGATTCAATCCCCAGTATGGGGGGAAAAAAGAGAGATGATAAAAATGGAAAGAAAAGAGGGAAGAAGGGCAGGAGAGGGGAAAGGAGGGAGACAACCTCCCACCTTGAGGTAATCCTGTGCACAGAGCCCTGGAATCTTAAAGTCAGATACTTTTCAAGGAAGACGAGGAGTCATTGGAGGTAAATGCTGCTGTAAAATCAAACTAGTTGAGCAAAGAACACTGTCCCAGGGTTTGGGAGAAGCTGCTGGGTCACTGCTGGAGAGAGGGATGTGTCCAGACTACCCAGTGTGCTCCAGAACCCACCTTCCAGTAGAGGAAGAAATTGCAGCACTTGGCCTTGAGGAGGTCAGAGGCTCTGCAAATCCAGAGGGGTTCAGCAGGACCTGGCAGGCTGCTTCCACTTTCCTCAGCCCTCCAGTAAAATAAGTAGGAGGGCTGGGGAAAGAGCTCTTTTGGTAGAATGCTTGCCTCCAATGCACAAAGCCCTGGGTTCCATCCCCAACATCACACACACACACACCAAAAAAAGGAAAAGGGTGGATATGTTATTTTATTTAATATGCCAACATGGGTAGGCTATAGTAACCAGTTTTTGTTCAAATACCACCACTGTAGATGTTTCTATGAAGATGTTTTGAAGATGTGACTAACATTTAAAACCATAGACTTTGTTGTTGGTGTGTGGTGCTGGGGATTGAAACCAGGGTCTCACACATGCTAAGCAACTACTCTACCACTGACCTACACCTGTCCCATATCTGTAGACACTGAATAAAGCATATTTCCCTCTGTGATGTAGGAGGGGCATCCAATCCATTGAAGCCTTGAGAGCAAAGATTGGGGTCTCCCAAGAGGGAGCTCTGTCTGTAGTCAGCCTTCAGAGTCAGGCAGTAGCACTGATGCTCCCTGTGTCTCCTGCACATTTTAAAATTTGTTCTTTTTAGTTACAGACAGTAGAATGTATTTTGACATATACATACAGGGAATATAACTTTCCATTCTTGTGCTTAAACATGATGTGGAGTTACATTGGCCATGCATTCACATATGAACATAGAAAAGTTATGTCCATTAATTCTACTGTCTTTCCCATTCCCTTCCCTTCATTCGCCTTGGTTTAATCCACTAGACTTCTAGTCTCCCCTCCCCCTTATTGTGTATTAACATCTGCATTTCAGAGGGTTTTTTTCTTTTTCCTTCTGCCTGCACATCTTGGACTTGCAGACACCCACAATCTCATGGGCAATCCTTAAACTAATGCAGTCTCAATCTCTCTACTTTCCAATCCTCCTCCTCCCTTCATAGTCTATTCTGTTTCTTTGGAGAACCCTGACACACAAGGCCTTCAATTGACAGGGAAGAGAGAATGGAATTGGAGGAGCATGAAAGAGAAGGCTAGAGACTACATTTTGCAGAGAGTGGGGGTGAATGAACTGCAGCTGTGGAAATGATAAACCATGCCCAACATGGAAAGTGCACTACGTACAGGAAGATTGGATTTGCAACTTTTCTAACACCCAGTAAGTCATGGGAGGGCCACAATACATCTTGACATCTCCTCTGGGGAAGGGGGGCCAAGGTTGTCATTCTATAAATATGCTCATGGGTCAGTACAAATATAGGTGTGGAAAGAGGTGCAGTCTCGCCACCCCATCCCAGGCCAGCCATGTGGGCCTTCCCTCTGTGGAAGCAGTGCCCCCAGACCCCAGCCAGGGCCTGCATGGCCAGCAGTCCTGGTAGGTTTGTATGATCTCGGCAGCAGGGGAAGACTGCAGCCTAGATCCTGGGCACAGCAGAGGCTGTAGCTTGGTGGACTGTCCTGGGAATAGCAGCACTAGTTCTTACTGTGACTGTCACCCTCAGCCTTTCTGGAGGAAGGCACTAATCTAACTCCATTGTCCACAGGAGTGTGGCCTGTGGAAGGGCTCAGTGAGAAGCCAGTGGAAGGAAAGTTCACTTGTTATGTGGCTTGCATGCTGGCTCTCTCACAGAGGCTGCTAATTTTTGTTGTTTTCTTTGCTTATCTCCAGGCAGGCTGCCTTAGCTGGACTGTTCACAGCACCTCTGAAATGCCCACCTTTCCCCACAGAGTGAGGTGACACCTTGAAATCCCATTAGCTATGTGTTCAGGAAGAGGACAAGGACTTAAATATCAGCCTTCAGGAACTGTTCTTTTTGTTGTTGTTTGCTTATTCAAGTACTAGAGATTAAACCCAGTGCCACTCAACCACGGAGGAGCTGCAGCCCCAGGCCTTTTTATTTGTTTATTTTTGAGACAGGGTCTCCCTAAGTTGCTGAATTTGGCCTGGAAGTCACCATGTTCCTGCCTCAGCCCCCCATGTTGCTGGGACTATAGATGTATACCGCTGCACCCAGCTTGGGTCACCTGTGGCCACTCTGCACCCCCGCCCTCATATCTAGCTTGTTTCAATTGAAATGAAATTTGAAGCCTCAATCTCTCTCACATTGGTTTTCTCCCCTGTGTTCCCTGTGAGAATGGATGACACGTTCTGATTCCATCTCAGAGCACAGACTGGTCCTAGATTCCAGTCTAACATGCACCCCAACTTCGCCTCCCAGGTCCCACCCCAGGGTCCCTCACCTTGGGATATGGTATTTCCATGAGTACCTCCTGCCTGTGGTTTTCATCCATTCAGCCTGCTCATTCAGCAGTTTGCCACAGGACTGTGCTGTTTTCCATCTGACAAAGAGAGTCTCATGTCTATGAGTTTGGCCTGGAACTCACTTGCTTTCTGAGTCATTTGGTGGTGGGAGATGGTGGATTCATTTCTCTGTTCATAACTGTTGCTATAACACCTGGCTCATATGGATAACACCGAACTAGAGATCATTAAGATCCTTCCTTATCCATTAGATCTGCATACCTACCATATTTTCTAACGTTTGGCATCTCTTATTTCAGTTTATCTGTTGCCCTTTCTGCTGCTGAACACTGTCATATTTAATTATAGGTGTCACTTTTTTTTTTTTTTGCTGAGATTAAACCCAGGGCCTCATGCATGCTGGGCAATTGCTGTATCACTGAGCTATATCCAGCCTTTTTTATTTTATTATGAGATAGAGTCTCACTAAGTTGCCCACTCTGACCTTGTACTTGTATTCCTCCTGCCTCCCCAGTAGCTGGGGTTAAAGGTGGGTGCTACTGCAGCTGGCTCTAGGTGTCCACTGGACTGGGCTAAGGGACACACAGATACCTGGAAAAACACTTTTTTTCTGGCTGGGTGCAGTGGCACACGCCTGTAATCCCAGTGGCTCAGGGGTCTGAGACAGGAGGACTTCAAGTTCAAGGCCAGCCTCAGCAACAAGGAGGTGCTAAGCAACTCAGTGAGAACCTGTCTCTAAATAAAATACAAAAAGGGGCTGGGAATGTGGCTCAGTGGTTGAGATCAAATGCCCCTAGGTAACTGACCCCACCACCCCACCAGCACCCAAAAAACAAAACAAAATTAAAAAAAACTCACTTTTTCTACGTGTGTCCATCAGGTGTTTCCTGAGGAGATTGGCATCTGTGGCAGGAGACTGAGCAGTGAAGATCTGCTCTCACCAGGACAGATGTTGTTCGGCCCGGGGCTGCTAACCCTGTGAACACACTGTTAACAGTGAGCCCCAGTGCACTGCTTACTGATCACTGGGAAAGAACTTGGAGGATGCAAGGAAACATTTTGGACATTTTTTAAAAATTTTTTAATATTTATTTTTCAGTTCTCGTCGGACACAACATCTTTGTTTGTATGTGGTGCTGAGGATCGAACCCAGGCTGCACACATGTCAGGCGAGCGCGCTACTGCTTGAGCCACATCCCCAGCCCCATTTTGGACATTTTTGTTTGTATGTTTTTGCACTGGGGATTGAACCCAGGGGCACTCAACCACGGAGCCATATTCCCAGCCCTTTTTTGCATTTTATTCAGAGACTTGAGTCTTTCACAGTACCTTGTTGTTGCTGAGCCTGGCTTTGAACTTGGGATCCTTCTGCCTCAGCCTCCCTATTGCTGAAATTACAGATGTGTGCCACCATGCTGTCCTTATCACATTCTTTAGAGACCTTCTTATCTAACTGCAAATTTTCCTAGGCAGGGATGAATAGTGGTCATTATCAATCTCTGAAAGTTCAGCTAGAGTAAAAAGGCAAGTGAAGCTGAGTGTGGTGGCTAAGAGGCTGACTCAGGAGGATGCTAAACTCAAGGCTAGCCTCAGCAGTTTAGTGAGATCCTGCCTCAAAATACAAAAAGGGCTGTGGATGTGGCTCAGTGGTAAAGAAAAAGGCAAATGATGGGGGAATTCCTGTCTCCTCCTGAGCTAGAACATTCACCTTCTGATTGTGGACTTTGGAGCTCCAAGACTTTAGGCCTTTGGACTCTGGCCTTATACTAGTGGCTTCCCCAATCTCTCGAGCTTTGGACCTCAAGATGAGTTTAGCACTGGCTTTCCCAGTCCCACAGATGCAGGCAGCATGTGGTGGGACTTCTCGGCAGCCTGAGCACCTAAACCAATTCCCAGAATTTCCTCATAGCTATATCTATCCATATTCATGTCTACACCTTGTCTATCACATTCTAATTGTTTCTCTGCAGAGCCAGAAATAATAACGGTGGTGTTTTTTCCCTCATTATGAGGCATTCTGAATTGCATCTAAGTCCTCCGGTATTCCGAGTAATTTGCTTAATCGTTTGAACACAGGTAATCTGTCCCAGGAGTCCCTGACACTGACTCACTACTGATTCTTGTAATTTTGTGGTGTCCTCCACTCTCATTTCCTCTGACCCGATTTGTAGCATGTGCAAAAAGCATTGGTGAGGAGAGTCTCAATGATGGGTAGAACCATGTCACTTACCAAGATATATTTAAATTATAACTTAGGGTTTCTGTGACCGTGACCTTAATGAAAAGCTCAATCGTCATCCTCGACACCAATCCAAAAAGGAAGACAAGGTCTTGAGGAAAAAAAAAAAAAAGATTTGTTGCTTTGCTAGCAAAGGAGAAACACAGGGGACTCCTGTTGTAAAGGCTGAGATTAGGGAAGAAAGATTAGGAAGAAGTTAGGGAAATGAAGATCAGGAAGTATAGGGAATAGAAGATTGGGGAAAAGAAAAAAAAACATGCAAATTTCAAAGCCACAAGGGATATAGTCAAACCATCAAGTGAACCCCTGTTACTATTCCTCAATATCAATTTCTACATTCTATTTCTATGGAAAGTGGGCAACAAAGTCTCCAAGCTACTTCCTGCTGAAAGGGGGTAAGGTTGGGCGATGGGTGGCTGACAGTCTCTAAAAGCTGGAGAAGGCAACAGAGGACTCTTTCCTACAGGCTTCAGAGGGAGTATGGTCCTTGTCATGATGGGCAAAGATGTGACATATTTAGTCAAGGTGAGAAATAAAGAATGTCCACTGCTAATGCTCTTTTCAATGCTTTATTCACTCAGCTCACTCAATACAATTTCACTCTATAGGTTCTTAATCAAGAAATGACAGTGCTTAAAGCTAGGCATTGCAAATATGATAATTCAGACTGATAAAAGCACTAAACACAACATTCTAAGTTAACTCTAAGCACTTTAAACACAATCATGACAGACCTAATACAGACATTCCCTCTGCATGCTAAGCTTAAGTGAAAATTTAAAGTCTTAAGTCTCAGGTCTCAAGTCCAGCAGATCCACATTCACTCAGACCACAGTGACCAGGTCAGGAACCTATGACTCTTCTCCTGGGGTGGAGTTGAAGGCTGGCTGAGGAGATGGTTGTAAGGAGAAGTTACCTTTCTCACCAGGGTCAGGAGGCTGCTGTAGAGTTGGAAAGCAGTGAGAAGGATGCAGAGGATCAGGCAGATGATAAGAGCTGGGTGTCAGTCCAGGTCCTCATCAGGCTCTCAGGCTTGTGGGCATCAGTTCCCACTGGCTGAATGTCTGTCCTTTTGCTCTATTATTTATATAGAATTTGGGGGCTTGTGCATCCCTTTTGGCCCCTATCAGCTGTTACCAGTTTTGTTAGTGACATCTTAGAGAGGACATATGGTCTGGTGGATTCCACCGTGATATTACCCTTCTAGCTCTTATCAGGGATAAGGCAAATGACATGTTTATATCAAGTGAGTTCACTGGCTCTTATCAGGGTTGTGGAAAGTGATTTGTTTTATTAGGCTATGCCTAATGACATATTGGAGGGCCCTGTTGGCTTGCCTGGTAAGACTTCAGGTTTATTTTAAAATGGAGTTGCTTAGACTAAGGCCAACCTTACAGTCCTGCAAATACCTTGGTTCAAATACCAGAACCCTGAGAAAGTAAATTATTACTGTCTACACTTCATGGTTTCTGGCGATTTGTTATGTAGCCCTAAGAAACTAACCCTTGCAGCCAGGTATGAAGACACATGTCTATAATCCCAGCTACTTAGGAGGTGAGGCAATAGGATCAAAAGTTTGAGGCAACTTAATGAGACAATAAACAAATTATGAGATCCTGTCTCACATTGAAAAATAACAAGAAAGGGGGCTGGGGTTGTGGCTCAGAGGTAGAGTGCTTGCCTAGCATGTGTGAGGCACTGGGTTCAATCCTCAGCACCATATAAAAAGATAAAATAAAGACAATGTGCCCACCTATAACTAAAAAAATAAATATTCTTAAAAAATTACAAGAGGGCTGGGGATGTGGCTCAAGTGGTAGCACGCTCGTCTGTCATGCGTGTGGCCCGGGTTCGATCCTCAGCACCACATACAAACAAAGATGTTGTGCCTGCCGAAAAAAAAAATAAAGATTAAAAAATTATCTTCTAAAAAAAAAAAATTACAAGAAAGTCAGGCATGGTGTGCACGCCTATGGTCCCAGAGACAAGATGACTTGGGAAGGGTCTGCAGCTAGTTAAGTCAACCAGGTTCCTTTACCTGGAGGTCCCAGGGTACAATGGCTGCAAAGGGCAGTACTCTGGTAGAGTATGCATGTTTCTTTATGGGTGGTCTTAAGGGACTTGGGAGTGAGCAAAATAGACAAGCAGTTACAGAACTTTAATCAGCTTGGCCTTACTAGGAAGACTCAGTATCTCAGCCTCACCTTGGGATGCTGATGGGAGCTTTAGGTTGAGGTACATGGTGGCCTGGGGCAGGGACAGGGGCTCTGTGGAGCAGTCAGTTCTGGTTCTGAGAAGTGGCTCTGGAGAGGTCCTTAGCACTTGAGGGAGCACTTCCCAAATTTCCAGTTGTGGCTCAGGAGGTCTGTCTGTCGGACATGTGGTTCTGGAAGTCTCTAGGTACTCACAGGAGCTGAAACAGGATGCTGGAATGTCCTGAAAATCTGGCCTCAGTCTTGAAGGAGTGATACAGTTACATGTCCCGTCTGGCAGGACACATCAACGTGGGCAGCGAACCTAGATGGGGAGGAATGAAGGGACAAGAGACACGAAAGGTGACAGCAAGACAAAAGTTCTGATCAAGCTGCAAACTTTTATTGTTCACACAGGGGTATTTATATGCTGGGGATGGGGAAGGTCTCCAATCAGCAATTGCTGGATGTGGGTGGTAAAACTGCCAGCTGCAAGATGTCTGATGATACTGATAACCGCAGGATGTTCCAGGGAGATAGGTAGCTGCAGGATGTCTCCCAGGCAGGATGTTTCCCAGGGGGCTGTCAGGCTAATCTTTGAAGGAGAATTTCCTTCTAGTCCCCGACACCCACATGTTGAAGACTGAACATTAGAGAAGCAGCCAAGGCAAACACAAAACAGGTTTTATCTAAAAAGGGGTAACCTAGAGTTCTCCCAGGAGGGAGAAGGGGGGCCATCGCTGGTATCCTGGATCCCCCAAAGCAGGTGTTCTGCCCTTTTTATATGCCCTAGGCTTCCTCTGTTCTCCTGCCTCTTCCCCTTATCTTTCTCCTTCCTGCACATGTGACTAGGGGTGGGATAGCCCAAAGGTGGGACACAGGTGGGCTGAAGAGGGAAGGGCAGGATAGTGCAGCCTAGGACACATTAACAACCTTATAGCTCCCTGTAGGGAGGGGCAATTCCTGGGACAGGTTACCTAGGCAACAGGTTGGAGCAGGGGCAGGTTCTTGATAAGGGTGGAGGAAGGGCTCTGAAGGAATTAACATTTCAATCCCTCTGGACAGCCTCCAGCTTCCCAGACTCACTCAAAATTGGCCTCCTTGATCGGACCTGACTCAATTTTCCTCTCTACACCAACTGCTTGTCTAATTCTGGCTTCAGGGGGACAGGGTAGTTTAGGTACATTTAGGACCAATAAACCTCGTAGTACTAGTTTCTCAATGAACACTCCTTAAATGAGTCATATGTCCTTTGCAGAGCTGAGCAGGGGAATGAAGGGGACAAGTACAAAGGAGGCAGAGGTATCGAGAGCTTTATCCTGTGTCATGTTACTCATAGGACTCCCGCAGGCTTCAGAGATCAATGCTTTTAGCAAAAATATTATAACTGTTAACAGTTTTACTAATGACAGGCTGTCCTAATACTGACATCTTCTGTCCCTTTATTTATTTATTTATTTTTGTCTCTCTGAATGTGTCAGATCTGTAGAAAAACCCAAAGGTGACTGGCATGGCTGAGGCCCCTGGCAGGCCTGGGACTGAAAAACCAGCCTCTACCTCAGAGCAAAGCCTGTCCAAGGAACTGACATGACTTTTGTCCTTGGAAAGACCCACAGAGCACTCCTAGGCACATTCCCACCCTGCTAAGTTGTTTATCTACAAATAACAGGAGAGGTCTGCTGTAGCAGGTGTCCCTGACTCAGTCAGGTTAGGTGGGGACCCATAGCAATCCCCTAGCAACCTCAAATCAGCATGAGACAGGGAAAATACCTGGATTGCCAAATGACCCCCAAGTAGTTTATGGTGGTTGATAACATGTTGGGAAACCATGTAGTTTAGCATGTAGTAGTTGATAACATGTTGGGAAACCATGTAGTATACCCCTCATAGCTTAAACCAATCAGTTCAAAGGAATCCCTCTATTGTACTAACAAATCACCCCTACCCAACTTGTTCCAGCCAGTGAATGTGCTAATCAATGTTAAGAGTTGTTTGACATTCCCGAGATATGGAATGATTTGCTGTGTGATGTTGTGACACATAGAGTATCCCCCAAAAATCTATAAAATCTCACTGAACAAAGGACCAGGACTCACTCCCTGGGACCACTGCATTGGAAATGGTTGTGAGTCCAGGCTCGAGCTTGCAATAAAGACTCTTGTGTGATTGCATCGGATTCGGCTCCTGGAGGTCTATTGGGGTCCTACGAATCTGGTATAACATGGACTGGAGTGTCCATCTAAGCTGTGGGCCTCACTCAGTGTGGAACAGCATCCACTCAGCTTTTTTTTTTTTTCTTATATTTATTTTTTAGTTCTTAGTGGACACAACATGTTTGTTTGTATGTGGTGCTGAGGATCGAACCCGGGCCGCACGAATGCCAGGCAAGCACACTACCGCTTGAGCCACATCCTCAGCCCCTTCACTCAGCTTTAACCCCCTCTTTCTTTTATGTCTAGGAGAACTGGGACCCTCTGTGCCCAGTGGGTGTGCTAATTCTAACTGGGTAGAATCCCCTCCAGCTGACCATCTCCCATTGGCTGAATAAACTCTTTCTCCTCCTTCTGGGAGCTCCCCCATCTTTCCTTTTAAATAGACAATTCTCACTGGCATAATTTGTTTAAATTTTTTTAATTTTAATTTTTAAAATTTGCTGCTTCTGCCTAGTGACCAGCCACCGGAGATACTGAGGCAGAAGAATCTCAGAGGCCAGCCAGCCTGAGCAAATTAGAAAAACCATGTCTTTAAAAAAATAAGTTAATTAATTAAAGGACTGTGTTCCCAATCCTGGGGAGGCTGAAGCTGGGGGATGGTTACCAAAAGCTTGGTCCTCATCCCCAATGCCCATCTGATAAAGAGGACATGGTTTTGAGAATAAGGACAACTTTTTATTGCTCTCCTAACAAAAAAAGAGGCACAAGGGACTCCTGTCCCTGAGGCTGTGATTCTGCCCATCAGGGGAAATAGGGGGCTTTTTTTAAATTAAAATATTTTTTTAGTTATTTATGGACCTTTATTTTATTCATTTATTTATATGTGGTGCTGAGAATCGAACCCAGTGCCTCAAGCATACTAGGCAAGTGCTCTACCTCTGAGCCACAACTCCAGCCCCAATAGGGGGCTTTTTAAAAAAATTAAATAAATTTATTTCAAACTGATAATGCAAACATAAAGTTGTACATTTTGATGGGGGTACAATGATTTTCTTTCCCCCCACTTTCTTTTTAAAGCAATCACACAAGAGTCCCATATAGATTTCTCCAGCCTCAAACAATTTTTTTTTTAAAGAGGTGATTCAAAGGATACATTCCAGATGTTCCACGTCTGAAGAGGTAATTCATTTGTTAATTTGAGAGAGAGTAATTTCTGGGAACTTTTGCATCAGCAAGTCTGAATCTCTTAGTTCCCCTGGTGGGTGAGTGCTCAAGGATGGATAACACTGGTAGGATGGGAAGAAAGTAAACCTCTTTCCCCAAACCTGCAGATTAGGGAGGGGAGAGAATAGGAAGGGGCTGGGAGAGAGGAAGAGAAAGAAACACCTTCTTAAAAAAAATAAGTCACAATGGCAGAGCAGCAAGGGTTGTATTCACAGCATAAAGTGGACCACTGCTACAGGAAAGAGCACAATCCCAGGCCAGCCTCAGCCATTTAATGAGACCCTCAGCAACTTTGCCAGACCCATTCTCAAAATAAAAAATAAAATGAAATGCAGTGGTAAAATCCCCTTGGTTCAATCTCCCTCCTCCAACCAGATGCACAGTGGGAAGCCCTCTGGCTCTTGCAGCCCCTGGTAAGGCAGACCCCAGTCCTGGCCAACCATGGTGGTAGTGGTGGTGGGCAGGGGCAGGTGGCCTCCACCCTCATGCACAGAATTGCTGGGATTGGCCTGGAGGCGGAAATTTTAATTACCCCAAGGGCATTTGGATTAGTAATTACCAGAAAGTCATCTTCCAATTTCTAAGGCAGAATTATTATATTAATTTTGTACTGGGAATTAAATCCAAGGGTGCTTTACCACTGAGTACTTGTCCAGTCTTACTAAATTGCCAAGGCTGGCCTTGAATGGATTCTCTGGTCGCAGCATCTCAGTCCACCACATTGCAAGGGTGTGTCACAGGGTTGCCCTAGGGCAGAATTGCTTAAAACAAAGCAGCTGGACTGCAGCTCAGGGCTTGCTCAGTAGGCAGGGAAACTCTGGATTCCAGCCTCAGTACAGTCAGGAATAAGGAAACAAAAAGGAATTAGCATATTTATGTCACTCAATTTTTTGGAGACTTTGTTGATTATAGAAATTAAAAAGATTGAGTCCAGCACAATGGCGGACTCCTGTAATCCCAGAGGCTTGGGAGGCTGAGACAGGAGGATTGTGAGTTGAAAGCTAGCCTCAGCAAAAGCGAGGTGCTAAGCAACCCAGTGAAACCCTGCCTCTAAAAACAAACAAAAAATAAAACAAACAACAACAAAAATAGGTGTGGGGATATAGCTCAGTTGGTAGAGTGCTTGCCTCGAATGCACAAGGTCCTGGGTTCAATCCCCAGCAGTACCAAAAAAAAAAAAAAATATATATATATATATATATATAGTTGAGGATTGAAGGACACTCGCAGAGTCCACGCAAAGTCCAAAGACCACACCATACAAGAGATTTATTGTCAGAGCATGGAGCCAACTGACAAGGCTGTCCCTCAGAGGAGAGCAGCAGCCTGTGGGCACTCACAGACAGCTCTATAGCCTGAAAGAGGAATTTCACAACCAAGCTTAGGGGTTATGACACAGGCTGGGTGGGGTTGACCGTCTAGCAGGCAGGTGTTCTTATGGGAGGCTAAGCAGCATTGCCTCAGGATCTGTAGATAAAATGACTCCTAAATCTAAACCTAGCAGTCTCTAGATAAAAATGGCTCCCAACCTAAAATGGCAGATCTAAAGCCAATGTTGATCTGATGCCAATATTCCTCCCTTTTTGTTTTTATAGATACCTAGGGTGGGGATGATAAACTTTCTCCTGTAGCTTCTTTTTGCTAATTAGGAGTGAAGAATCTCATTCCTGTAAAAGGGGTCAGGGAGGGTTTTAGGTTAGGGCAGAGTCTCTGGAGCCAGAGGAGTTGGTCATGAGTCATAGGTCTCCATCTTGGGCATCAGGGGCTGGTAGTCTTAAAGAAGTGATTGATTGACTGGTTTGTGAATTTGTGTATCTGATCTTGCAGGAACTTCTATGGGCAAATTAACAGACATAGTCCTATTAGGAGAAACATAAAGAGGACTAACAGGGATCCTGCGAGGGGGAGGACCAAGGCTACATTTGACTGAACATTCCCTATGGAGCCTGTTGGCCTCATTGCTACCTCCTCTTTTCTAGCTGTTCTTGTAGTTGTTTGAACTTGTCCTTCACTACCCCTGACTGGTTGACAGAAAAACAACACTCCTCCTATAGGTACAGACAGAATCCACCTTTCTCTGCTGTTAATAGGTCCAGTCCACAGCAGTTTTGTAGGACCACAGAGGCTAAAGAGTCCAGTTGATTCTGGAGGGTTAGTATAGACTTGACTACCTGTTGGATGTCCCCTATTAGCTGATTGGAGAGCTGATGAAAATAGGTAATGGTGTGGTTATTCCTGCCCTTCCTGTGGCTAGTCCTGCCATAAATGAGGAGGGGGGGGCTACTAGGGGAACGAATTCCATAGCCCATTTGTGTTGAGGGCTCATATGAGTAGGGGCTTTCCAGTGAGCTGTTTAGGCCTAGAAGACCTGCTGTTAAATGACAGAAGCCCATAATCTCTTGCCAGAAGGTGTGAGGGCCAAGAAGTTGTCCCCATAACAAGATTGAGTGGATCTTTTATTTCATTTATTTATTCATATGCAGTGCTGAGGATCAAACCCCAGGGTTCACACATGCCAGGCAAGTGCTTCACCACTGAGCCGCAACTCCAGCCCTGGGAATATAATCTTTAACACAGCCAGAGTTATCAGGAACGTAAACACACTTAACCTTTAATGCCACAGATGTCTGTGAAAGGAGAGTGATTCACCTGAGATAGAGATTCAACCAAGAGATTTATTGGGGGGCTGCCAGAGGGGAAGAAAAGGAGAGGAGTAGGGCAGAGAGAGAAGAGGAAGAGGGCAGAGAGAGAGAGAGAGAGAAAGAGAAAGAGCATGGGGCTGGGGATGTGGCTCAAGCGGTAGCGCGATCCTCTGGCATGCGTGTGGCCCGGGTTCGATTCTCAGCACCACATACAAACAAAGATGTTGTGTCCACCGAGAACTAAAAAATAAATATTAAAATTCTCTCTCTCTCTTTCTCTCTCTCCCTCTCTCACTCTCTCTTTAAAAAAAAAAAAAGAGAAAGAGCAGAGAGGAGAGAAAGAAGAGGAAGAGGGCAGAGAGTGTGAGCTTACAAGCTTCGTCTTAAGAAAGGTTGTGTAGGCGACATGGAGGGTAAAGTGACTGGCAAGGTGACTCAGGAACAGTGAGTAGACACTGTGTCCAGTGGCAGTTTCTCTTGATCCTTATTAGGCTTTCTTGCCTAAGAATCTCTCTTTTGTAGCCTCCAGTCTTACTTATTCTTGAGGGCTAACACAAGTGTACATCTTAAGTTATACTTAACAATCATTATTATTATTATTTTAAATGCCCAGGTATGACTGTGTTTTGGTTTGACTGTTTTTGGTAGGTGTTTAAGATCAAGCTGGACAAAATGGACTTTGTTTCTATGTATTGTTAAGAGTCAGCCAAGTACTCATAGGGGTCGCTCATGGGGGGGGGGACTTGAGAGCAGCTTCTTAGTTCTGCTAGTGCCATTTGCACTAGGATGGGTCCAGGTCTTGCTTGACCATGTGGCTTCCCTTGGAAGCATCAGGGATGTCTCCTGTCTCCAATGACCCTCCTATTCACAGCAAGTGCACTGATTGGCTTTCTGTTCTCCAGTGGTCTCATTAATTTCTCTGATCAGGAGGTTATGTGGCCCAGAGTTGCAAAGCTCTTTAGAGAAGTTCCCTGTTCCCTGAATTCAGACTGACTCAGAGAGCCAGAGCCAAATATTGGCTTTCTTGGCCCTTTTAATTTAACTTTAATTTTAAATATTGATCTTAAATATCTAGCAAATCAGTCTCACTAGTCTTAAATTAAAAATACTAGGCTTTAACTTTAATGTCTATAACCCTACAGTCATTTATCCTTTTTATTAATTGGAGTCTGTATGTTCTTATCTGTCCTGTAGGTGATGGCTTATTATCTTAAATTAACCCAGGTTGTGTGTTCTTAAAGCAGTACCTCTGCAAAACATTAACAGGCAATCTGGAGGCCATTTATAAGGAAAATACAAAATAAAATTAACAAGAATAAAAACATATTTAGTTTTGTTAGGGTCCGGCGGAGCGTCGGAGAAAGAGACCACACACAAGAGACTGACTTCATGCAATTGGCAAAAGGGAGTTTATTGGGGATCCATTCCAGCGCACTGGGACTCTGTGCTCACTCAAGACGGGAGAGCAGCCCAGAGCCCAGAGCAGAGTTCCAGCGGAGCTTAAGTAAACTTTTTGGAGAGGATGGGGGGCTTTGCATACATCAGAACAAATCATCATGAGGCGCGGGAAAATTGAACAACATCTCTGAGACCACATTAGTACATTCATTGGTGGGAACAGATTGGACAGGGGTGATTGGTGCTCCTAAGTGGGGTACACATTCAAACTGATTGGTTTAGGTCCTGCAATGCCTATGTGCCAAGCAACTCGGAACCCTTAGCTATTAAACAACCAGAAAGTCAGTGGAAATATTTACTGGGCAGTTCCAGTATTGTCCTAACAGCTACAGGGATTACAGGTTTTGGGGGTAGCAGAGGGACTCTAACAATACCCAGTCTTTTACTTTTTAACCCAATTCCTGCACTTTGGAAACTTTAGGATGCTTGGTCTTTTACACTTTAACTCAGGCTCTGCGGCTTAGAATCAGCTTGGAAATTTTACCTTTACAGTTTATGTAATAACTATCTTAAATTCTGACTTAGTTATATATTATACCCCTTGTTTGAGATTCTTCTAATCTTAACAAAAAATTAATCTTTTGAACACAACTCTAAATGAGCTGAAGTCTGGCCTACATTGGAGTCATTCTGACATGTAGTAAAATGGGAGGCAGAGCCTTACCTCAGGTAAGGTGGGGCTCTTCAGAAATCTGTATAAATCTTAAGTGTTCTAGATTTGAACCTGATCTTTGCTTCTTAAATATTATTTTACAAAGTTGACATATATCATTGCTTGAGGTCATATGAATATTAGTTAATACAATATGATATTACATTTAAAAGATGAATTAAAGAAAGGCTGAGAGCTTTTAACCTTTAGTGGAAAAGGAGCAAAATACTTGTGTTTTACTATATTAACCTTTACATAGATTAGGCTCACATTAACTTAAAAACACATATAAATTTTATCCCAGTGTAAAAAGTAACATAAAACTTTTTGTTAATGTTATTGATAACAGGTCCAGTTATAGAGCATTAAATAATATAAATAAATCTCCAATATGTTATTCTTATAAGCCTAAAATTACCATACAACTTTATTTTGGAGAACACCATCTTGATATAATGCCCTTTTAAAGCTTCTATCTTAAAGAACTTGTATACCTGGAAAATATGAACACATTTAATATACAAAGAAGAGTAGTAGTGAAAAACCAGCCTCTACCTCAGAACAAAGCCTGTCCAAGGCAGGGGGCATGACCCTTGTCCTTGGAAAGACCCACAGAGCACTCCTAGGCACATATCCACCCTGCTGAGTTGTTTATCTACAAATAACTGGAGAGATCTGCTGTGCCAGGTGTCCCTGACTCAGTCAGGCTAGGTGAGGACCCATAGCAACCCCCTAGCATGAGATAGGGAAAATACCTGGGATGCCAGATGACCCCTCAGTAGTTTATGGTGGATGATAACATGTTGGGAAATCATGTAGTTCAGCATGTACTCCCCTCATGGCTTAAACCAATCAGTTCAAATAAATCCCCCTATTGTACTAACCAATCATCCTTACCCAACTTGTTCCCACCAGTGAATGTGCTAATCATGTTTTAAGTTGTTTTATGATCTTCTTGCAGTGTGTGATGATTTGCTAAGAGATGCTATGATGTATGTGAAGTCCCTGCCTTCCCCAAAGAGTGTATAAAATTGCTGCAAACCCTGGGCTTGGGGCTCTCAGCATCACCAGTTGCTGTGTGTGTGTGGAGGACCCAGGTAGCTTGCAATAAATACCTCTTTGCTGTTTACATTGATCTTGGTCTCGGGTGATCTTTTGGGGGTCCCAAATTTGAGCATAACAGTAGCACCACAATTAAATTGATGTTTTTATATTAATGAAGTTTAGCTCTTAAAGAAATAACATTACAATATTGCAAAATAACAGTTGTTGTTTAAACACAGTTGTATAATCCTTAATTCCTTCAAGATTGCAAGCTTAAAAATCTTAATAAACACAATGTTATGTTTTAAGAATTCTTGTTCTTAACTTTGGTTTATATCATTGACCATAGGGAAAAATACCTTACATATATAACCAACTTACACAGACCTTCTTTATCACTTACTTAAACCCTCTTTTTTACTTAATCACATAGACATTTTTATCCAGAAAACTTTTTTCCCCTTTTATTAAATATGGTTTCCATACCTAGAACCTTCTAATTTCTCTTTCCTACCTGTTAACCCTTTTTTAATTCACATTTTGAAATAATCCTTGTAAATTTCTGAATTTAGTCAGATTATTCCATTTTAATAAGAAATATTTTGTTATTTACAGTACACAGTTAATCACATCTATTTATCTAAACTTGTTTTCAGTGATGACAAAGCAACTTTAACTACCCCCCCCTTTTTAAATTTACCAATTTATGAAAACATCAATGTTACCCTATGGAATTCAAGGAGTTAAGAGTACCTGAAGGTATATTTAACAATTAGCATTTTAACCTTGTAAATTAATCAGATGTCTAAGAAACACATTGATGAGTAATCCCATGTCAAATGTACTTTACTTATTTTTACCAAGATATCACATAAGTGTATTGAACAGTATTAACCACTTCTTCTTTGTTGAAGAAAAGTCCTAGAACCATGGGATATTAGACATTTTACAGACATCAACATTTTCTTAGTTCTTTGACCACCTAGAGACTTGTGAATTAAGTAAGAAATCTTTACTTTTGTTTTTTTTTACCCAATCTAAATTGAACAATTTTAAATCACATGAAATAAGGGTATTTGGATCCATTTTTAATTTATGAGCACTCATTATCTGCCAATCTTGATATTCTGTACATGATATATGGACACACACACACATGGACAGACAACACACAATACCAGTGTGCACACATAACACAATAGCAAAGGCCTTGTAGCTTTTTTGTAATGCCAGATTTGTGGGACCCCAGTAGACCTCCAGGAGCTGAATCTGATGCAATCACACAAGAGTCTTTATTGCAAGCTCGAGCCTGGAATCACAACTATTTCCAATGCAGTGGTCCTGAGGAGCGAGTCTTGACCCTTAATTCAGTGAGGATTTATAGGTTTTTTGGGGATACTCTATGCATCACAACATCACACAGCAAATCACTTCACACTGCAGGGGAAACCAAACCACAACTCTTAACATTGAGTAGCATTGGCAGGAACAAGTCCGGTAAGGGTGATTGGTCAGTTCAAGTGGTGGATACATTTTTTTTTTTTTTAAAGAGAGAGTGAGAGAAGAAATGGAGAAAGAGAGAGAATTTTAATATTTATTTTTTAGTTTTCGGCGGACACAACATCTTTGTTTGTATGTGGTGCTGAGGATCGAACCCGGGCCGCACACATACCAGGTGAGTGCGCTACTGCTTGAGCCACATCCCCAGCCCTGGTGGATACATTTGAACTGATTGGTTTAGGCCATGAGGGGTTGCAAGAGTGTATATGCTAAACTTTCAGAGTGGCCTGTATCAATCAGAAAACTACTGGGAGGGCCATTTGGTATTTCAGGTATCTTCCCTGTCTCCACTCTGATTGGTTGTTGCTATGGTCCAAATTAGGCCTCAAGCATCTTTTGGTCTTTCCAGGAACTTGCATTGCTGAGTCAAGGACATCTGATCACTGTAGTTAAGGATATGTGGCTCCACAGGCCTTTCCTGTTATTTAAGGACAAATGACTCAGCAGGGTGCCTAGGAACACTCTGTGGGTGTTTCAAGGACAAGGGTCCCCCCAACCCCCTTGGACAGGCTGTGCTCTGAAGTAAAGGCTGGTTTTTCAAAAATGGAGTCACATGAGTTTCTCATTTTGTAGGTGAATCTCCATTGCAGTGTTACAGAGTTTTTTGTTTTTTTTTTTTTTTTAACTTTATAGTTGAATAAAAGTTTTGGGAAAGGTAGAGGGGTCCTTTGTGAGAATGAAAGTAAGTAATGGGTGGACTGAAAGTCCTGACACAGGTCTGGAAGAACTGGGGAAAACTGCTGTTCCCTAACCCTGCTCCCAAACCCACCTGAATTCCTTAGATAGAAGTGTGTAGGATAGGATCATGGAAAGTTAAATCGTATGTTTGAGTTAGGTATTGAAATTCCTTAGTGTAGCCTGAAGGATTGGAGGGGAAGGACCCTCACCTACTTTGGATTTGGGAGAGGTCACTATGGAGAAAGGGATGTGTACCAGGCGACTCCCTCCAACCCTGCTACTTCCTGAGAGGCAAGCAGAGGTCTGGGGTGGGTAGAGGGGCCAAGCAAGAGGGAACCAAGTGGGTGGACTTAAAGTGGGTGAGGGTGGTCCCAGAGGAGTCAGAGCAGAAGGTGGATAATGGTAGGCAGAGGGTTCATCAGCAGGTTCAAATTCTGGGATTTTGGGAGGGTTGTGAGGTCATGAAGAGAGGGTTTAAGAGCCAGCAGAACCTGGGCCAGAGAGCCGAAGAGCAGAAGGACAGTTTTATTTATTTTTTATTTTATTTTTTATTTATATTTTTAAAGAGAGAGTGAAAGAGAGAGAGAGAGAAGAGAGAGAGAGAGAGAGAGAGAGAGAGAGAGAGAATTTTTAATATTTATTTATTTTTTTTTAGTTCTTGGCGGACACAACATCTTTGTTGGTATGTGGTGCTGAGGATCGAACCTGGGCAGCACGCATGCCAGGCGAGCACGCTACCGCTTGAGCCACATCCCCAGCCCCAGAAGGACAGTTTTAAAGGAAGGCAGAGAAGGCCCGGATACAGGAGGGCTCTTTCCATTTCCCCGAGTGATCATAAAAGTTAAAAAATCCCTCAAAATATTGGGATCTAGAGTGCCATTAATCAGCCATTTGGAATCATTGTCTAGGGTATAGAGGAGCCAAATTTGGTTGCAAAAGCAAATTAGTTTCTGCACCTTTAAGACAGGAGTAAGGTGGAATGAGTCTGAATTTGCTAAAAGGCAACCCAATTGGTGTCCAAGGTGATGGCAGAGGTGGCTGCACCCATGGCAAGAGATGGAGGAGCAGAGGTGTCCCTCTGTGTCTTCTCACACGGAATAAGGAAGAGTGGATGGCTTTGGGAGTCATCACTGCCTCAGGGTGGCAGCTGGGGCTAAGGCCCACACGGGTTTACTCTGATACCCTGAGAGAGAGAGAGAGAGAGAGATCTTTTGCCAGTGGTGAGACCTTCCAAGCTTAGGGACCAACCATAGCTTTGAAGCTGTGGTTGTAAGTGCCCCGACCAAACAGGAACCCTGGAATGCTGCATGTTCAAAGGTCACTTCCCCGACCCCCTAGGTCATTTGAGTTGTCTGATGGCAGGGGAACTTACTGGAATCAGTGGGTGGTGGATGAGATGTCAAGTGCTCCATGAAATGGAAAGTGGGTTCGCGTTGAGGGTGACCTAGGACCAGGTATAGGATCCCAAAGCAGCTCAGATCCCCAAAGGGAGAGCAAGGTCAATGGGAGAGCCTAATCTGAGTCATGCCACCAAGGAAAGGACACTAGCAGAGTCCACACAAAGTCCAAGAACCACACCACACACCGGAATCCCACTCGAGAGATTTATTGTCAGAGCATGGAGCCAACTGACAAGGCTGTGGGCAGTCATAGAGCAGCTCTATAGCCTGTAAGGAATTTCACAACCCTGTCTAGGGTTATGTCATGGGCTGGGTGGGGTGGACCCTCTAGCAGGGAGGCTAAGCAGCATTGCCTCAGGATCTCTAGATAAAATGGCTGCAAAATGGAAACCTAGAAGTCCCTAGATAAAAATGACTTCTGACCTAAAAGGGAGGATCTAATGCCAATATTGATCTGATGCCAATAGGAATATGTCTTAGTAGTCTAGTGTCCCTGAGTTTAATCCCCGGTACAAAAAATTAAAAAGAGTAAGGGAAAGGCTGGACCCCACTGGCTCCACTTTGTTGCCAGGGTGTACTGGAAGAGTACACTGGAAGAGGCTGCATATCCACCCCCCAGGCCAGTGGCCTCTTCAGCCCCTAGGTAACTACAGTGAATTTGAGGGCCCTGCCACCTTCTCTTTATTTCTCCTTTTTCCAGAAAAGTCACTGGTTCCTAGTGCCCTTAGAACAACTCTTTCCTACCTTGGGCTTTGAAAGCAACCTTAAGGTGTTCTTTTGATTGTTGTGAGCCCATCCCTTGCCATCCCCACAGGACCATAACAAGGAGCCACAGCAGTCACTCCATCTTTATCCTGGAACCTTCCAACATATTCTCTTCTCCAATCAGGCCTTAGACATGGCTTAGTCAATGTAGAGGGCCTACTCTGAGCTGTTGTTATTGTTGTTATTATTATTATATTTTAGGAAAGGGACAGGTGGAGATTTGTTGTGATGGGCAAAGGTGCAACTTATGCAGTTGAGGAGGAGAAATAAAGAATGTTCACATGCTTCTGCATTTTTCAATGTTTTATTCACTCAAATCAATCAATTCAATTTCACTCTATAGGTTCTTAATCAAGAAAATGATGATCCTTAATGCTGGGCTCTGCAACAGACATAATTGATTCAAAGCCCACAATTCTAAGTTAGCTCAAAATGTTGTAGGGGACAGACAAAGAAGGGCATGGAAGATAGCAGGAAACAGTTTTATTTGGCTGCAGCCAGATTCAGAGGGTACAGGTTTTGCTGTAATCAATTAATCTCCTGAACCCCAAGTTCAGGTAGTTTCAGAACTTTATACCTAGCATGTAAGGGGAGGGGCTCAGAAGTTCACAGTCTGCAGAAGTTCACATAAAAGCAGCTTTTCCTTTCACTGTTCTGGGTAAGTTAACCCTTCAAGGACAACATCTGAGAAGGAGCGAGCTGCTTCTCCCCCTTTCTTATATAAAATATTTGACCATACCTTACCGGCCATGTTTTTAGGGGGTGATAGAGGCTCTGTTCCTCTAGGAGGCCTTAGAATATCTCCTGATCCGAGCGAGCGTCTTCACTAGGAGATTTCATGATGGCCTTGGCATGTTTTTGGAGGAGACGGCTTTGAGGGGGGGAGCATGCCAACCGCCATCACCAGAGAGTGTCACTCAGAGGTCTTGGGTTTTGGGATCCGTGGATCCATCCTCCTGCAGTCCTTCCTGCACCCTCCGTTATTATGGCCTAACGTCTTCACTCCATGGGTGCGTCCTCCCCCAAGCAGAGGGGCCCATGGAGGAGCAAACCCTTATGGCAAGGGCAGAAGATGGTTGGTTAGAGCTGTTACTTATACTTTTATATAAGAAAGAGAGATCTGTGGGGATGTAAACTTAAGAAATAAGCCTGAGAGAAGGGTAGAACATCCTTTTAAATGTTGGCAGCACGGTCTTCCATCTCCAGATGATGATAGTGGACCTGTATGGGCGACAGTGCCTTGGCATCCAGCTGACTGTAACTTGGTGCATATGCCTTCTCCTCAACAACATGGGGGACATGAGTTCCCTTTTAGAAGTCAGTTCCATTTGAGGTCTGGCTGGGGGAAAACAGGTTGTCATCTGGGGATGGGTGCTTTTATGAGGGAAACAAAAACCATGAGTACTGAATAAGTGTTGTAGCAGCTGGAACATGTCACTGTACATAAGTTCCCTCACCAGGCTTTAACATCCTCAGTTACCAGACTATAACCATAACATTTAACTGTTAGGGTTACAGATGTCCTTCTCCTTAAGATACAGTTTAATAATTTAATGTCACCTGATCTTGCAAAATCCTTTTATTAGTATGACCTCTGTGTCTAATAGAGAAATCTTTAATTCTATTACTTAGGGCTGGATAACCATACTAGCAAACACTAAGCCTACCTGTGTAGGTTAGAAATAAAGGCCTTAAACTAAAAACTACTCTGGCAGTCCCTTTTGATAGTTATCAGGCATTTCTGTCTGAGAATCTCTTTTGCAGCCTCCAGTTTACTTATTCTTGGAAGTTACATTTAACTATTATTATCATTTAAAATGCCCAGGAATAGCAGTGTTTTGGCTTTGACTGTCTTTGCTAAGTGTTTAAGATGAAGCAAGTCAAACTGACTTTTGTTTCTATCTATTGTTAACAGTCAGCTGAGTTTCCTTGGGAGTCCTGGGGGAACTTTACAGCAGCTTCTCAGTTTTGCTAGTGCCATTTGCGCTGCTAGTGCCATTTGCGCTAGGATGGGTCCAGGCCTTGCTTGACCATGTGGCTTCCCTCAGAAGCATCAGGTTTGTCTCCTTTTTTTGATGACCCTCCTCTTCATAGCAAATGCACTGATTGGCTTTTTGTCCTCCAGCTGTCTCATTAATCTCCCTAATCGGGAAGTTATGTGGCCCAGAGTTGCAAAGCTCTTTGGAGAAGTCCCCTATTCCCTGATTCAGACTGACTCAGAGGGCAAGAGGCAAATATTGGTTTTCTTGGCCCTTTTAATTTAGCTTTAATTTTAAAACTTAGTCTTAAACATCCAGCAAATAAATTTCAACAGCCTTATATTAAGAGTACTGGGCTTTAATGTCTATCTCTCTATCCTGTAGGTGATAACTTCTTATCTTAAATTAACCCAGGTTGTGTGTTCTTAAATCAGTACCTCTGCAAAACATTAACAGGCAATTTTTAGATCATTTATAAGAAAACTACAAAATAAAATTATCAAGAGTAAAAACATTTAGTTCATATAATAGCTACCTTGAATTTTGGTGGAGTATATCCCCTGTTTGAGATCCTGGCAATTGTGACAAAAACCAACTTTTGGACACAACTTTATTTTATTTTATTTTTTTTTAAGAGAGAGTGAGAGAGGGGGAGAGAGAGAGAGAGAGAGAGAGAGAGAGAGAGAGAGAGAGAGAGAGAATTTTAACATTTATTTATTTTTTCTTAGTTCTCGGCGGACACAACTTCTTTGTTGGTATGTGGTGCTGAGGATCGAACCCGGGCTGCACGCGTGCCAGGCGAGCGCGCTACCGCTGAGCCACATCCCCAGCCCCTTTATTTTTATTTTTTTTTAATTTATTTTTTTTAAAGATAGAGTGAGAGAGGAGAGAGAGAGAGAGAGAGAGAGAGAGAGAGAGAGAGAGAGAGAGAGAGAGAGGATCTTTTTTTTAATATTTATTTTTTAGTTCTCGGCGGACACAACATCTTCGTTTGTATGTGGTGCTGAGGATCGAACCCGGGCTGCATGCATGCCAGGAGAGCGCGCCACCGCTTGAGCCACATCCCCAGCCCCTTGGACACAACTTTAAATGTACTGAAATCTGGCCTACTTCTTCCATAGTCACTTTCACATGTAGTGAGGTGGGACATAGAGCCTTATCTCAGATAAGGCGGGGTTCTTCATAAATCTTAAGTACTGTAGTTCTGAAGTTGATCTTTGTTTTTTAAACATTATTTTATAAAGCCTACATAAATTGTTGCTCAAGTTCACATGAATATTAGCTAACACAATATAATATCACATCTAAAACATGAATTAAAGAAAAGCTGAAGGCTTTTAATCTTTTGTAGAAAGGTAGCAATGTACTTTTGTGTTTTGCAATAAAACCTTTACATAGATTAGGCTCTCATTAACATAAAAAATATATTTAAATTGTATCTCAGTGTAAAAAGTAACATAGAACTTTACATATCTTATTGATAACAAGTCCAGTTATAGAACACAAATGATATAAATAAATCTCCAACATGTTTTTCTTTTAAGCCTAAAATTACCATACAACTTTAGAACACCAGCTTGATATAATGCTCTTTTGAAGCTTCTACCTTACAGACTTGTATACCTGGAACATATGAGCACATTAATAGCACCATAATTACATTGATGTTTTTATGTTAACCAAGTTTAGCTTTTAAACAAATAACATTACAATATTGAAAAATAACAGTTGTTGTTTAACCATAGTTGTATAATTTTTAATTTCTTTAAGATTACTTGCTCAAAAACTTACACATATAACCAATTTACACAGACCTGTTTTATCACTTACTTAAACCCTTTTATTAACTTAATCACATAGACTTTCTTATCCAGAAACACATTTTCCCTCTATTAAATCCATATCTAGAACCTTTTAGTTTTTCTTTTCCATCTGTTAACCTTCTTTTTTGTTCACATTTTGAAACAATACTTGTAAATTTTTTAATTTAAGCAATTATTTCATAGACATCAACATTTTATTAGGTTTTTTTGAACACCTAGAAAAACTTATAAGCTTAATTTTAAAGACATCTTTACTTTTATCTGTTTACCCAATTTAAATTGAACCATTTGAATCACGTGAATCAAAGATATTTGGATCCATTTTTTAATTTTTTTTGAGCGCTCCTAATATATCTGCCAATTGTCATATAACTGCATGATATATGGACATACACACATACAGACATACCAACATACAACACATAACACAAGTGTGCACACATATACAAGGCCTTGTAGCTGTTTTTTTCAGGTGAAATCTCCATTGCAATGTTTAAAAACTCCACAGTTGATCAAAAATAGAACTCATCAGAAAACATTAACTTGTCTGTAGGATCAAAATCATGAGCTCAAAAAAAAAATACAGAATCTAAGAAAAAGCAAGAGTCTTAAAAAAGATGACTGGCCAGTAATTAGTAAATACTATACAATTTACTTTTTGGTTTGGTCTAGTTTGAGTTCAGGTAAAAAGACACTTTTACTCTATCTCCTACTGAGTGGACTCCAGGCTTCTTCTATTTGCATATCAACTTAAGTCCTGGCTGAGGTCTGGAAGGAACTGGGAAAACTGACTAAGCAGTGTTGGGCCTGGTTAGGCAGGGGAAGTGGGGAAAAAATATCTGAGGGGGCAGTTGGCCCCTGAAGGGCAGGAGCACAAAAGGCAGGAGGGATATAAAAGGGAGGTGGGGGCTGGGGATGTGGCTCAAGTGGTAGCGCGCTCACCTGGCATGCATGCGGCCCGGGTTCGATCCTCAGCACCACATACAAACAAAGATGTTGTGTCCGCTGAAAAACCAAAAAATAAATATTAAAATTCTCTCTCTCTCTCAAAAAAAAAAAAAGAAAAAAGAAGGAGGTGGATGTGTAAGTCCTATAGGGTGTGGCAGGGTCCCGAGAGGTGGCAGGTCTTCTGAATAGTAGCGAGCTGCTTCCTTCTCCAAGGTAGCCTCCTTCCCAGGGGTCAATGTGTCTCTGGGATTTAAAACTGGATAAAGGCGGTTGGTAACCATTGGAGCCTTATTCATTAGGGCAGGATTTTGAGGGGGACAAGGAAGGTTCCCAGGGTCCTGGGGAGACTGGGAAGGGTCTATGTCTACACTAACTAAAGGGCATGTGGAGGGGGGATGAGAGGTCTTTTGCATAGCCTCCCCAATCCTGACAAGTTTTAAGGTACCATTGTCAAAGGGTAAACTTTTAAGAATTTCATTAATTAAGTTCCAGTAAGAAAAGGTGGGAATAGGCACCTTTTCTGGGCCAAAGGATTCATAATAATCTTTTAAACAGTCTCCTACTCTAAGCCATCTTTTACCATCAATGGTCCCTTTAAGGGGAAACCATGGACACAATTCTCCTATTATGAAAAGAATAATTTTAAGTCCTTTTTCTTTACACGCACCCCCCATGTCTTGAGGGCCTCCTTGAGGCCTGACAAAAACAAATCATGTGATGAAACTGCTTGTCCCATGGTGGGTCACTCACCTTGTGTCGTCCTCACTCTCCTCCTGGATCTGTCTCTTGATTGTGTCTGCCGAGGCGATCTTGAGCTCCACTTGGCCAAGTCTTCCCCGGAGGACGGCGTTCCTTCTCAGTCAAAGGCTCGAGCCCCACGTTGGGTGCCAAATGTCCTGTCTGGCAGGACACATCAACAGGGGGAGCGAACCTAGATGGGGAGGAATGAAAGGACAAGAGACAGGAAAGGTGACAGCAAGACAAAAGTTCTGATCAAGCTGCAAACTTTTATTGTTCACACAGGGGTATTTATATGCTGGGGATGGGGAAGCTCTCTGATCAGCAATTGCTGGTGGGACTACAGGTTTATTTTAGGCTAAGGTTATCCCTACAAGATTACATATGCTTTTATTTGTGAAATGACCCATAGACTCAGGTGAATGTCATGAGTGGTGGGTATTCATATGCTGGGGATGGGGAAGCTCTCTAATCAGCAATTGCTGGATGTGGGTCGTAAAACTGCCAGCTGCAAGATGTCTGATGATACTGATAACTGCAGGATGTTCCAGAGAGATAGGTAGCTGCAGGATGCCTCCCAAGCAGGATGTCTTTCAGGGGGCTGTCAGGCTAATCTTTGAAGGAGAATTTCCTTCTAGTCCAGGACAGCTTCTCCCCTTTATTTCCTCCCCCTGCCAGCTGTTGCCATGGAGCCCAATTGGTAACTTCTCTTATCTTAGAAATATAGTCTTCTCTGTGAAGCCCAGCTCAAGGCCAGGGGCCTTGTTAAAATGTTTGTCTTTTTTGTCACATTTTGCATTTGCAAACACACTTCTACAAATTACTATACTGGGCAAATATTTGTGAAAAACAAATAAAAGGGTGTTCAGCACCTGGAGTGCTGATTTCCTCCAGGCCAGTGGCCAAGCAAAATAGAGCAACAGGAAAATAGGAAGTTTAACTACATTGAACTCTTTTGTAGGGACTCTTTTGCTGATGGTTCTAAAATCAGTTATGGTGAAGATTTCTGGAGAAGCCCAGTTAAGATTTTCTGTGGTGAAGGGAGTGCCACTACATAAGTACTGCAAACGAACCTAGTCATGACAGACTTATTACAGACATTTCCTCTGTGTGGTATGCTCAAGTGCCAGATCTAAAGTCTGGAGTCTTAGACCAGCAGATGCACACTCATTCAGACTGTAGTGATGAGGTGAGGAACTGAGAGAGGCCATAGCTGGTTGAGAAGAGGAGAGGGTCGTAGGAAGATGTTGCCATTCTCAGCATTCAAAAGGCTGCTGTGGAGTTTGAGAGTTGTGAGAATGATGCAGAGGATCAGGCAGATGATGAGGGAAGTTAGGATGTCAGTCCAGGTCCTCAGCAGGTTCTCTGCCTGTGCCTCAGCGTTGGCTCACCTGAATGTTTAGTCATTTATACTAAATATTGGCACTTCTGCTCACCCTTTTAGTCCCTATCAACTATTACAAGGTTTCTTAGTGACACCTTCCATTTTAGAGTCAGGACATATGGTTTGGTAATTTTGGCCCTGATCTTACACCTCTGACTCTTATCACGGTGAAGGCAAAGGACAGTGACTTCATCCTCTTATCAGAGTTGTGGAATGTGACTTGTCTTTATCAGGCTATGCCTGATTGACATATTGGAGGGCTCTGTAGGCTGTGCCTGGTGGGACTACAGGTTTATTTTAGGCTAAGGTTATCCCTACAAGATTACATATGCTTTTATTTGTGAAATGACCCATAGGCTCAGGTGAATGTCATGAGTGGTTAATTATCAACTTAGTCTGAGGTGCATTTAGATTCAATCAAATATATTTTATTAATGCTCATCACACTTAAGACACTTAGGACTTAATTCTAAGTCCTAACAGAGTCTACACTCAAGGGTCCCAGGTGCTCACTTGTGGAGTGTCTTAAGTCTGGGTCACTGGAACTTGATTTGGGTGGGAGGAGTCTGGTGCAGGGAGGACAACAGCAAAGGAGATCTCACTCTCTCTGTCTGGGTTCTTCTAGTCCTGTCACCCCAAGAAGTCTGGGTTTTTAAAGTCCTAATTCAGTTGTGCTTGCATCTGATAACTGGGTGAGGTCTGGGGTGTTCGCCTTCAGTGTAGACTTTTATATCACTAACTTGAGTCTGTGTTCCACAGTTATCTAAGTTTTGCAGTTCAAATTACACCATGGGCACATTGCTTATAGTCTTTAATCCAGCAAACACACACTAATTAATCAACATCAATACTCCTATATTTCTGGTACTCATATCAATGAACACTCCTCCCCTTAGTTCTGGAGATGATTTGGGGTCTCTGTAAAGATGGCCTTATCCTAGGAAGGGCCTTAGCCTAAATGTCTGCATTTTAAAATAAACCTGAAGTTCCACCAAGCCCAGCTTACAGAGTCCTCCAGTATGGTCATCAGGCATAGCCTGATAAAATAAATCACTTTCCACAACCCTGATAAAACTCAGAGTGAAGTCAGTGTCATTTGCCTTTACCCTGATAAGAGTCAAAGGTGAGAGATCAGGACAGAAACCACCAAACCAGATGTGCTGACCTTAGAATGAAAGATGTAACAGAAAAACCAAGTAACAGTTGAGAGGGATTGAAAGGGTGAGAAGAAGCCCCCAAACTTAGTATAAATGATGGAGCAAATGAACATTCAGGCCAGCTGACACTGATGCCTATATGCCAGAGAGCCTGATAAGGACCTGGACTAACATTCCAACTCTTCTCCTTATCTGCCTGATCCTCTGCATCTTCCTTACCACTGTGGAACTGTACAATCACATCTTGACCCTGGTGAGAACAGTGACTTCTCCTTATGACTCTCTCCTCAACCAGCCATCAGCTCCACCCTAGGAGAAGCCTCCATGGGTTCCTGACCTGATCACTGTGGTCTGAGTGAGTGTGCATCTGCTAGACTTAAGGCCTAAGACTCGAGACTTTAGATCTGGCACTTGAGTTAATCATACAGAGGGAATGTCTGAAATGAGTCCATCATAATTAAGTGTGTTTGCAGTGCATAGAATTAACTTAGAATTATTTGCTGTGAATTGATTATGTGTATTACAGTGCCTAGCATTAAAGATTGTCATTTTCTTGATTAAGAACCTATACAGTGAGATTGTATTGAGTGATATGAGTGAAAAAAGCATTGAAAAGGGCAGAAGTTCATGGACATTATTTATTTCTCCCCCTTGACTGCATAAGTCACAGCTTTGCCAGCAAGACAGTCTCCTTTCTGAGTCACACCCTAGTCTAAGGCCCCAGAATAAACTAATTAAATTTCCTTCCTTCCTTCTTTCCTCCCTACTCTCTCTCTTTCTTTTCCTTCCATCTTTCCTTCCTTTTTCTTTCTTTCTTTTCTTTCTCTTTCTCTGGGGCTTGAACCTAGGGATACTTTACCACTAAACTACATTCCCAGTCCTTTTAATTTTGAGACAGGGTCATACTAAATTGATGAGAGTTTCCCTAGTTGTTGAAGTTGGCCTTGTGATTCTCCTGCCTCTGTCCCCAGAGCTGCTGGGATTATAGCCATGTAATAAAAGACCTAAGCAATCTCATTCTACTTGGGACCTCATTTTGCTCTGAAACTTTTAACCTCTGACCTACTGTAGTCCTAAAGTCAGGAAAATACTACAGAAAAGCTCTTTGGAAACAGTTCTCAGAAAAGCCGCAGATAGTGATCACCTAACATAGGCCAAGATATCCACATATCTGAAATTCCAGATGGCCCCCACCTAGGTGTGGTGACCAGTATCTAAACTAGAAGCCCTGCAGTTTGGCACGTACCCCCCTTGCGACATCCTCATGATTTAAACCAACCAATTTTAAGTCCATCAACCCCTTGAACTAACCAATAATTCTTTCCAGATTCTTTCCGCCACTTGATACACTAATTATGTTTTAGAGTTGTTATTTGATTTTCCCGAGGTGTGTGATGATTTGCTAAGAGATGCTATGATGTATGTGGGGGTCCCTGCCTTCTCCAAAGAATGTATAAAACTACTGCAAATTCTGGGCTTGGTGCCACTTAGTGTCACCTGTTGCTGCGTGTGCACGGAGGACCGAGCTAGCTTGCAATAAACACCTCTTTGCTGCTTACATCGATCTTGGTCTCTGGTGGTCTTTTGGGGGTCCCGAATTCGAGCATAACAGTACCACCAAGCCTCATTTGCCCCATAATTTCTGTGAGCTTTTCTTTTGTCATGATCCACAGGGAGGAAGTATGAGGGGAGAGGAGCATCCACCAGACCATTGATACTTCTCACAGCTACCACTTCTCACCTTAAGGTTGCCCTCCTTAGAGGAGAGAAGATGTCCTCTCCAGGACAGTTTTGTTTGCTGATCCCTGGGAGGCAAGAAAGTCCTAAGAACAACAAACTTTTAACTTACTTTGAAAAGCTACTTGAGCACAGGGTGTGAACACTTGCTTCAACATTTGAAAGGGACACAAATATGCATTCCTTTTCTTGGTAGTCAGAGGAGCCAGCCCTCTTTCTGAGCCACAGGGAGGAGAACACCTTCAAGGAGGAAATGCCAGAAATTTTTGCCAAGTTTTTTTTTTAAGAGAGAGAGAGAGAGAGAGAGAGAGAGAGAGAGAGAGAGAGAGAGAGAGAGAATTTTTTTTAATATTTATTTTTTAGTTTTCCGCGGACACAACATTTTTGTTTGTATGTGGTGCTGAGGATCGAACCAGGGCCACACGCATGCCAGGCGAGCACACTACTGCTTGAGCCACATCCCCAGCCCCCAAGTTTTAACTTTAGCTGATCACTGTGGTCTGAGTGAGTGTGCATCTGCTGGACTTAAGGCCTAAGACTTCAGATCTGGCACTTAAGTTAATCATACAGAGGGAATGTCTGTAGTGAGGTTGGAAGCAGGGTTGGTTGTGGAGGACAGCTTTCTTCCACCACACTTACCTAAGGCCATACTTCTGGAAACCTGGAAACTGTTCCCTCCTCATCCCTACATGCACGTGTGTGCACAGATATGAAAACAGCCTCACTAGGTATGTGGAACATATTTGTCTGGGCTTTATATTTTAAAAAGCATGAGGCAGTGTAACAGAGACCCTTTGAAATGAAGGGAACTCATGAAAGGAACCCCATAGAGTACAGGATGGGTTAAGGGGGAGGCAAGGGATTTAGGCCTGAGGATGCCATGTTCAGGAATGTATCACAGTGCAGCTACTATTATGTAAAATCACAGCTCATCAATAATTTTTTGAAAAACATTATAAGCAACTTTCTGGTAACTGCTTTCTGCAACTGGAGCTGGCTCCTGCTGAGGATGGGGGAAAAAAAAGCTATTGCCAGCCCTGGTGCGTGACCAGGAAACCAGAGATAATGCAGTTCTTATTAGATATGGAAAATGATAAGCCCTACAATAACAAGGCTTGGGAAAAGGGAAGTAAAAAAGAAAGTCACAAATTGGGAGCATTGATCCTTTCCCAGGGCATTCTTTCCTAGTGATAAAACAAACCCTGGAGAGAAGGTGTGCATCAAACCTAGAAAGGTAGTCTGTGGAAAGGGGCCAAAGCATTAAATTCCTCCCTAACAAACCATTTCCAGATACCAACCACTGACCCCAGGCTCTCAATCCAGCCTAGTAAGATAAATCTGACCTCCAACACCAGACTCCCTCTTATTTCCCCCAATAAAACAGACTCCAAAGTCCTGAGTGCCCAAGGTGACACATTTATTAATTAACTTACCTTTCAAGGTAACCTACATAAGCCCAGTCCCTTTCTTTGTTCAGTGGCTCATTTTCCACAAGGCAAATGGGCCCATTAGAACAATGCTCGCCACCATCAGAACCATGATCCATTCCTGAATAAAAGAGCTGAGCTGATTTTTGAAGTTTGCATCCATCTGTTCTTTTTGCACTGAGTTCTGACCAGCATGGCCTCCCTACATCCATCTATGTCTGTTTCCTGCCTCTTGTCCCACAGTATCCCCTTCCTCTCATAAAAATGTCCCTGATCCCCCAAATATGGAGATCTGAGACACAAAAGTGTTAGGGTAGCTGGCATAAATATCCATGAGAGATGCAGCTCTGAGTTCAAGTAAAGGTTTATTGACAGAGAGTATCTGCTAGGCTGTCCTTCTTCAAGGTGTAGCAGCCTGCTGGGAAACACTTCTTAACAGTCATGTACAATGGAGTAGTTAAAATATAACTGGTCTGGTCCTGGGATTGTTACTTGATGTCTTTATTATGGTTTTTGTAGGTAGGGACTCTTTGGAGGTTGGCCTAATAGGAAGGTCACGCCTGGGTGGGTAGGTGTTGATTTTCAAAATGGGATTACTTTGACCTAAGGACCTAAGGTTCCAGACTTTTTTTTTGTGTGTGTGTGTGTGTGTGTTAAGGATTGAACCCAGGGCCTTGTACATGCAAAGCAGTCACTGTACCAACTGAGATAAATGTCCACCCCCACCCTTTTCCCCATTCTCCACCATGGGACTTTGTCTTATGATGACAAGGGGGGTTGTTCCTTCTGGCTTCTTTGAGCTGAATAGGGGCAAAGAAGGATGTCGGGAACTAGAAGGAAATTCTCCTTCAAAGATTAGCCTGACAGCCCCCTGGGAGACATCCTGCCCTGAAGGCATCCTGCAGCTACCTATCTCCCTGGAACACCCTGCGGTTATCAGGATCATCAGACATCTTGCAGCTGGCAGTTTTACCCACCCACATCCAGCAATTGCGAAGAGCTTCCCCATCCCCAGCATATAAATACCCCTGTGTGAACAATAAAAGTTTGCATCTTGATCAGAACTTTTGTCTTGCTGTCACCTTTCGTGTCTCTTGTCCCTTCATTTCTCCCCATCTAGGTTCGCTGCCCACGTTGATGTGTCTTGCCGGATGGGACAGAAGGATTTAGGCCAGAACTTTGGGGAGGGGGCAATATTGACTCAAAGAGCTGGCTTACAGTCTGATTAGTGAATGCCTTTACTTGATCTTGTAAAAAAAAATTTAGGTCATTTTGAAAGAATTCCCCACACAAAGACACTTCGCCGGGGGCTGGGGATGTGGCTCAAGCGGTAGCACACGTGCAGCCCGGGTTCGATCCTCAGCACCACATACCAACAAAGATGTTGTGTCTGCCAAAAACTAAAAAATAAATATTAAAAAATTCTCTCTCCTCTGTCACTCTCTCTTTAAAAAAAAAAAAGACACTTCGCGGGGAGAATTCCAATTTTATTGCAAAAAGCTGTGTGCTTATATAGAACTAAAGGGGAGATGGTAGGGCTTAGATAAATGGCAGGCCACCCATTTATTGGCAAGTTCTTCCAGATATCAGCTCCGGAGCCCAGGAATTAGTTCTCATTGGGGCTAAAGTTCCCTGCCAGTGAGATTTGAAATTGGCACTGGTGGGAGAGTTCACACGGGTGGGAACTTTTCACGCCACCGCAGAAAAGAAGAAGGTAGGAAGAAGAAGTCCTTAGGCGCCATGTTGGGGTTTTTTCTCTGGGGTACGGCTGCCATTTATACTTTTTCCAACACATTTACCAGACAAGGTCCTATTAAGAGCACTATGATAAATGCAAGGAGAGGATCCATCAACAGGAGCAGCCAGGGGAGAGTCTGGCCCACAAGGTTCCAGGGAGATGACTGGTGCTATTCCTGATGGGGTTTCTAATGCTCTCCTGGAGCTCAGCTATGTTTTCTTGGACTGTTCTATATTTGTTGGTGAAATAACAGCATTCTTCTCCTAAAAAAGCACAAGTGCCTCCCTTCTCTGCTGTTAGTAAGTCAATGGCTCTCCTATTTTGGAGAACTTCATTGGCTAAGGAGGTGACTTGGATTTGAAGAGATTCTAGGGAGTCTGCCACTCACTCAAAGTCCTCATTCAATTATTGGGATAGTTTAAAGTAAAGATTGGTGGATCTTATTGTTAAAGCTTCATCCCGGGGTTTGCTAAACTGACTTCCAGACCACTCACGTATAATCGAATCAAGCCTTTATTGAAGCACACTGGTGGTGGCTGACCAGAACATAAAGCTATTCCCGTGATCAGCCCGAACAATTGCAAGGGCGAACAATTGCAAGGGCGCTCCTTATAAGCCTGAAAACCACAAAAGGGATGTTCGGGGGTCCAACCAATGCAAGCAAGCCAGGTTACAGAAGCAGGGGAGTTCAGTCAAGCAGCGGGAAGCCTAATCAATCACAGTTAGCCCAGTCACCCCAGTTACAGAAACAGAACCCCGTTACCCTAGTTACAGAAACAATGCCCCATTAAGTAGTTCTGTGTTCTTAAAGGTTTCTATAGCAAAAGGAAAAGAACATCTTGCTCCAGTCACGACTCTTCTACTTGGCGTGGTTGTTTTACAGGATGAAGTCATAAAACAAAATGGAGTCACTTTTGCTTCTACTATCACAGTGGCTGTACCTATCGCTGCTACCGCTGTGCCAACTGTTGCCAATATGCCTAATCCAATGAGGACTGGGCAAGGATAGCTGTTTTGCATCTGGGACATTGAAGTAGAGTCCAGGAAGGGCAGGAGAGGGGTCAGTTCAACCTCCCCCTCAGAGTATATGGTTATATCATGTGTGAGGAGAACATGGATGCAGAGGTGGGAATAGGGTGTGTCAGGCAGTGAAGAATGGAGGAAGAGGAAGAAGATGCCAGGTTGGTACTGAAATGGCAGATTGACATTGTAAGTTGTGTTGCCTAGGGAACTGTTACATAGCATGGTGGAACAGAGATGGAGGGAGGGTACAGCAAAGTAGGAGACATTGGAATAAACTGGTCCCCAGGAATTACACAAGGAAGTGCAGAGAGAGGTTAGATTTGAGTCCATGGAGATAGGATTTGCTATCGATGAGCCATGGCTAAGAGGGACACAGAGCCAGCAGTCAGAAGTGTAAAATGGATTAGAATTGTTGAGGAGTTGTAAGGTTTTGTTGAGAAATGTGAGCAGAGGGGGTCTAGGTGTGGATTACTTGGGGCCAAAGAAAGAAAACGTGTGTGTGTGTGTGTGTGTGTGTGTGTTTGTAGAAGAAAAAACAGAATTGACAAGAAGAGGAGAGAGAGAGAGAGATCTGTGACTACCAGGGTGAGTTGTTTCGTATTAGGACTTATGGAAAGAAGATGAAGGGTGAGGGAGGCTTGAGTTTTTGAGAGCAGATCTCTTCCATTAAGGGAGTGGGGCAATAAGGTATAATTAAAAAGAAATGGGTAAAAGGAGTCCACTTGGGGCTGGGTTGTAGCTCAGGAGTAGAGCACTTGCTTCACACATGTGAGGCCCTAGGTCTGATCCTCAGCACCACATAAAAATAAATAAGTTAATAAAATAATGATGCTGTGTACATCTACATCTAAGCAATATTAATAAAAAAGGGAGTTCCTTCAATGTTGCATAGAAGAGGATTTGTTATGCATGGTTTGGAAGTTATTTCCTCTACCTTGTCTATAGACAATTTGGAAGTTGAGTTGGTCCCCAGAATTCAGGCAAAGCTTAAAAGTTGTTCCATATGGATGAGGAAAGAGATGGGCCTACCTACAATGGGCAGTTACAGTGGGTTTTCGGTGCATGATAGTTTGGGGGACAGAAAGTCCTGGGCACCTCCAATCCTCAAAAGCCAGCCTTGTGAGGTTAGTTAGGGAGGGTGAAGAGGGAAAGTTTGGCCCCTCATTTTGTTGGGTGAAGCGACAGTCAACTTCCTAGAGTCTGTTCCTTTTGCATTTAGGGCAAGGGACAGGTGGTGGTCAGGAATTAGAGCTCATAGACCCAGTGTCCTTCTTGTTTACACTTGAAACAAGGTCCAGGAGGTGACTTGTATTGAGCTGTACCCTTGGGTTTGTCTTGCAGGGCCTGTGCCAAAAGCTGGAATTTAGCTTTATCTTTTTTTGCTTTATCTATTTTTTGTTGCTCTTCTCTATAATTTAAAATATTAAAGGCACCATTAAGAATGGTTTTTTTGGGGGCATTTAGGGGCCTTCCTCTAAACTTCTAAGTTTTTTTTTTCTGAATACCTAGGTCAGATTGGGAAATAAAATGAGTCATTAGAATGACAGTACCATCTGGGGATTGTGGGTCTACTTTAGTATAGCATTGAAGAGCCTCTGTAAGGTGGGAGAGGAATAGGGATGAATTCTCATGAGGTTTCTTGGTAATATCCCTGTAAGGGACCAGCGAAACGTCAGAGGAAGAGACCACAAGAGACTAGCTTCATGCAATTGGCAAAAGGGGATTTATTGAGCCAGCATGCTAGGGCTCCATGCCCACTTGAGAAAGGAGAGCAGCCCAGAGCCCAGAGCAGGGGTTGAACAATGCTTAAGTACACCTTTTGGGGAGGATGAGGGGGCTTTGCATACATCACAGCTTCCTTTAACAAATCACCTTACACCTCGGGAAAATCAAACAATAATTTTTAGACTTGATTAGTACATTCATTGGCGGGAACAGGGCTGGCTGGAGTGACAGGTCATTCCTAAGGAGGGGGTTACATTTAAACTGATTGGTTCAGACCCTAAATATCTACATGACAAGCTGCACAGGGTCTTGAATGCTTATGTGGGAAGTTGCACAGGACCCCAGGCCATATTCAACTAAATGGCCAGTAGGGCCTTGTCCTGACTGCCTCAGGAATTTAACCCATGCTTTGCAGTTTAGAAACTTCACCCTTTCATCCCTAAGCTGCTCAAAATTAACCACCTTCTGGGCAGCCTTTCTGAGACCTGCCAGGAGACAAATAACCATCTTATCTCTTAGTGTGCAGCCATTGGTTTGATAATCCCAGTTAGGCTCTTCTGAGGGGACTGTGGTAGCTCCAACAGGATGGGTGGTATTGGTTTTATTTGTCTCATCTGCATGTGCTTGTGAAGTGGCTCAAATCTGCTCTGCTCTGGGAGGAGGGTAGAAGTGTTGCAGGGGACAGGTGAGACAAGACACCAAGTAGGAACAGGAAGCAGACTTTTATTTGGCGATAGGCAGGTTCAGAGGGCAAAACTTTTGCTGTAATCAATCAATCCCCCTGAACCCCAAGTTCAGGTAATTTCAGAACTTTATACCCAGCATGTAAGGGGAGGGGCTCAGAAGTTCACAGTTTTCAAAAGTTCACACAAAAGCAGCTTTAACCCTTCAAGGACAGCACCTGAGAAGGGAAGAACTTTTTTTTTTTTTTTTTTTTTTAAAGAGAGGGAGGGAGAGAGAGAGAGAAGAGAATTTTTTAATATTTATTTTTTAGTTTTCGGCAGACACAACATCTTTGTTTGTATGTGGTGCTGAGGATCGAGCGCGCTACCACTTGAGCCACATCCCCAGCCCTGGGGGAGAACTTTTTCTCCCATTTTTTCCTCCCCCTGCCAGCTGTTACCATGAAGCCTAATTGGTAACTGCTTTTATCTTAGAAGTGTAGTCATCTCTGTGAAGCCCCAGCTCAAGGCCAGAGGCCTTGTTAAAGGACCTCTCTTTTTTTAAATAGCATTTTGCATTTGCAAAAAGACTTCTACAAATTATTATACTGGATAAATGTTTGTGAAAAACTAGTAAAGGGGCATTCAGCATTGGAGTACTGATCTCTTCCAGGTCAGTGGCCAAGTAAAATAGAGCAACAGGCAAATAGGAATTTAGCTACAACTGAACTCTTTTGTAGAGACTCTTCTGCTGATAGTTCTAAAATCAATTATGGTGAAGATTTCTGGGGAAGCCTAGTTAAGATTTTCTGTGGAGAAGGGGGTGCCACTGAAGCCAGATTTAAAATTTGGTAGTTAGTGTAGTTAGGTAAATCGGGTCTAATACCGAGTGAAATCTAAAATGGAGGCCATGCTGAGAATGATTCCAGGAAACGCAGGACAACTCATGGAATGTTAATGAAGTCCGAAAAGGCCCTAGGCCAAAGTCCATCCCAAAGAAGTGATAATGAAGTCCTTCCTGACCAGATTACTTCTTTGGCCTACCTGTGTCCCGCCCTTCGGGCCTTCCAACCTACATTCCATCACCAAAACTATAAAAAGGGGAAACAACTGCACTTCCACAGATTCCACCTCTTGGGTCCCCTTCTTCCTCTGCCATAAATCTTTTCTATTGTCCTTTAATAAACTTCTAATTTCTACACTGACCTTGCCTCGGCGTGCTTCTTTGGTGTTATTCTTCAACATCGGGGAAGCAAGGATTCATCACGGGTCAACAGCGGTAACACCACTATAGAAGAGACAATGATATAGATATTGTGCAATATCAGTTCATAGGACTGGATAAGGTATTGGAATTCTTTAGTATAGAAATCAAGATCAGTAGGATAGGAACTTTAAACTTTCTCAGTCTGGGAGAGGTCAGCAAGCAAAAAGGGAACATAAACATCTACAATGCCTTAGGCTCCAGCTACCCCTCAATAGGCGGGGTGGGGGGCTGCTGAGCCTTCAGGTGGGGCTGGTGAGAGTAAGTATGAGGAGGGGAGAAAGGAGAGGGAGAGGCAGGAGTAGGAGAAGAGGTGTTGAGGTCAAGAAGGGAAAGGAGATGAAGGACAGGACTGGACAGGGAAGGCAAGTTCACACTTAATGAGGGTGTGTCCAAGTGAGGTGATGGAGGTGTGGCTGGGTGAGGTAATGGAGAAGCATAGGGTAGAGGTCAAAGAAGTGAAGAGCGATCTTGTGGGTCAAAAGTGGGAAAATGGGGCTGGGGATGTGGCTCAAGCGGTTGCGTGCTTGCCTGGCATGCGTGCGGCCCGGGTTCAATCCTCAGCACCACACACCAACAAAGATGTTGTGTCCGCCGAGAACTAAAAAATAAATATTAAAAATTCTCTCTCCTCTCTCTCTCTCTCTCTCTCTCTCTCTCTCTCTCTCTCTCTCTCTCTCTCTCCTCTCTCACTCTCTCTTTAAAAAAAAAAAAGTGGGAAAATGGCTAGGATGGGTAGGTGGAAGGGGTTAGGGAGATTGAGCGAGGAGCACCTGTGCAGGGAAGCAGGATTGACCCAGCAAGAGGTAAGAGAAAAGGTTCAAACATAGGGGATTTTTGTCCACTTTCTCTGGTGACAGAAGTTGTGTAAGTTCTGTATAATGGTGGAACTGGAAGTCCCATTCTCTGACCAATCAGATTCATTACTAATTTATATTGGGCTAGGCTTTGTTACAATAGAAAATGAGCTTGCAAGGTTTGAGATCTGGAGTCCAATGGAAAGGCTGAAAGTTTTTGAGGAGACAGCTGAGTAGGGAGTCACAGGGAATCTTGGATTGGGCAGACCCAATGGCCAAGAATTCTCAGGAGTCCAGAGAAGGGAAACAGAGGAGGAAGGGGCATCCCCACAACCTCTCTGATTTCCCATACAGGAGCAGACAGTCAGTGAGGGTCATCACTGTTCCTGACAGGCCTGTGGTGAAGTGGCACCCCTTTCTCCACAGAAAAGCCCTCTTCACCATGGCTAATTTTAGGACTGTCAGCAAAAGAGTCTCTGCAAAAGAGTCCAATGTAGATAAACTTCCTATTTTCATGTCACCCTGTTTACTTGGCCACTGGCCGAGAAGATACCAGCACTCCAGGTGCAGGACACCCCCTTACTAGTTATCACAAATGCATCCAGTATAGTACTTTGAAGAAATGTGCAAACAAGGCCTCTGGCCTTGAGCTGGGTTTCACAGAGATGTCTACATTTTTTTTTTAAGTGAGAGAGGAGAGAGAGAGAGAGAGAGAGAGAGAGAGAGAGAGAGAGAGAGAGAGAGAATTTTTAATATTTATTTTATTTAGTTCTCGGCAGACACAACATCTTTGTTGGTATGTGGTGCTGAGGATCGAACCCGGGCTGCACGCATGCCAGGCGAGCGTGCTACTGCTTGAGCCACATCCCCAGCCCCGAGATGTCTACATTTTTAAGATAAGTTACAATTGGGTTCCATGGTAACAGCTGGCAGGGGGAGGAAAGAAAGGGGAGAAGAAGCTCTCCCCTTCTCAGGTGTTGTCCTTGAAGAATTAACATGCCCAGAATAGTGAAAGAAAAAGCTGCTTTTATGTGAACTTCTGCAGACTGTGAACTTCTGAGCCCCTCCCCTTACATCCTGGGTATAAAACTCTAAAACTTCCTGAACTCGCGGTTCAGGGGATTGACTGATTACAGCAAAGGCTGTACCCTCTGAACCTAGCTGCAGCCAAATCAAACTGTTTCCTGCTATCTTTGGTGTCTTGCCTCGTTTGTCCCTACAACAGTGGCAGAAACCAAGGGAGGCCCTGACCTAGCACTGGGATTTAGAGAAAGTGAGTTCAGGGTCACCGTAGAAGGGTTCCAAGAACTCACCACCAGCAGAGGGAAAGCTGTTGAGAGTCAAATTCCATAGTGGGCAAGAAGGTCAGAAATGGCAAGAGGCAAAAATGCCCTATTGTGGATACTGGCCAGGGAGGATGGTGCACAGTCAAGGTGGCTCAGATCCCTGGGAAGGGAGAGTTAGCAGGAAGTGATAATGGACCCTCTCTGGATTTTGGCACCAGAAAGTTAGGGTAGTTGTGCAAATATCCAGGATATACACATCTCTGCATCAAGCAAATGTTGATTGACAGAGAGTATCTGCCAGGTTGCCTTCTGCAAGGTGCAGCCTGCTGGGAAACACTTTTTAACTATATGGTCACGTACAGTGGAGTAGTTAAGAAATAGTCTGTCTGTCCTGGAATGGTTACTTGGTGTCTTTGTTGTGATTTTGGTAGTTAGGGACTCTATGGGGATGGGCCTAATAGGAAGGTCATGCCTGGGTGGGCAGATGTTGATTTTCAAAATGGAGTTACTTTGGCCTAAGGACCTAACCAAAAGGTCTCCTCTATCTTCAAGGCTGGCTTAGAATAAATATATCTTCCTTCATTCTGTTTCTGAATTTAGTGGGGTAACAAGCAGTGGTGCCCCTTTTCCTAATCAGAATAGCACCATGTGAGACCATGAGTTCTTCAAGAACAGTCTGTGGAATAGTTGTTTTTTTGTAGCTGAGTTGTGGTTGGAAGAAGATGCTGAGTCCTGACCCCCTCCAAGAGCACTGCCACCAGCAGTCCTGGTCTGTCCTCTGCTCCAGCATCCCTGTGGATGATGTTCCTCAGGTGTCTGCTGCCCTGAGCTGCTGCTGCTCGGAGAGCCTTGCTAAACTTGACCCCACCATAATCACTCATCTGGGAGGACAGGCTGCCAATAGGTCAGGAGTTTCTCATCAGGCTGGTCAGTGGAAACCAGGTAGATCTGTGTTGGCCACCAGACAACCTCCTATGTTATGGGTCTGCCTACTAAAGGACAACTCTCAGCATCTGATAGTGGACAGTTGCTGAGGTTACAGCTGCAAGAAGCATAAGGAGTGGAGAGATACGGTGGTGCCTGGGAAGTCTGCCCATTCCCAGAGAAGTCCCAAGATCTCCTGCAATGCAGAAACTGGTTTGCAAGTCTATCTCCCACTTCTGTTCTTGGACAGAATAACATCTCTTTTGGTGATCAATAGCTACTCAGTCTTGTTATTGATTCCATAACAAGAGAGGGAAAAATGACCCAGTTTATGATACAAAATCGGTAACAAAACTGTTATCAAAAGCTCGGTCCTTGTCCCTTATGCTAATCCAACAAGTATATAGTTTTGAGAAAAAGGAAAGTGAATTTTATTGCTTTGATAGCAAAGGAGAAACACAGGGGAATCCTGTCCCAGAGGCTGTGATTCTGCCTATCGGAGAGAACAGGAGGCTTTAAAGAGGTATTCAGAAGCTTCATTCCAGATGTTCTCTCTAGAGTTGTAATTCACTTGTTAATTTGGGAGACAGTAATTTTTGAGATCTTCTGATATGATTCCCAAAGCCTGGATTACTTTTTTTTTCCTGTGATGAATGTGTACTTAAGGATAAATGAATCTGCATAAAATGGGGAAGGAAGGTAATCCTGTTCCCCTTTTGCAATAAGGGAGGAGCAGGGAGATATGAATAGAAAAAAATCATGTCCATTTTAAAAATAAGTTGCAATGGCAGAGCAGCAAGTGTTATATTTAAATCATAAAGTAGACCACTGTTAAAATTGCCTACTATCAATTTCTACATTTCATTCCTATAGAAAAAAATGGGTGACAACCTCTCCAAACTGCTTCCTGCTGAAAGGGGGTGAAGTTGGGGGAAGTAACCTAAAGTCCTTGTTCTCTATCAGGTGGGTATAGACAGTTAGGAGCATTCAGCATCAGAGCTGTCCAGAGGGCCACAGGGGCAGATGGCAGGTGACTGGACAACACATACATAAGGCAGAGACCATGTTAAGACAACAATAAAGACAGCAAAGCATTATTTTTTTTCTGTAAAGAATTAGCACAAAACAATTAGTATTTCAGCCAATATTCAAAAAAAAAAAAAAAAAAAAAGAACAAGTTTACCAATGTAGAGGCATAGGAAGATTTGTAGATCTATAGGATTAGGCTTAAATTGACTCAGGTAAAATTTGCCACTCCAGAGTCCTTTGTGATCTTTAGCGTCAGGCATTCTCACACAGGAACCCTTCCTTTGTAGCCTCCATCTTACTTACTTTTGATAGGGCTGACACAAGTGTATATTTTAAGTACATTAAACAGACAAACATTGTTTTTCCTTTGGAATGTCCGAGTAGGGCTGTGCTTAGGCTATACTCTCCTGCCAGGTGCTTAAGACCAAGTTGGTCAAAACTGACCTTGTTCCTATCTTCTCTTAAGAGACAGCTGAGAGCCAGGCACAGTGGCTTATGCCTGTAATCCCAGCAGCCCAGGAAGCTGAGATAGGAGGATTGTGAGTTTAAAGCCAGCCTCAGCAATAGTGAGGCACTAAGCAACTCAATGAGATCCTGTCTCTAAATAAAATAAAGCTGGGGATGTGGCTCAGTGGTCAAGTGCCCCTGAGTTTAATCCCCAGTAAAAAACAAAAAGTAAGCTGAGATTCTTTGGAGATCACTCTTGGGGATATGTGCAAAGCCTCTTGGCTCCTAAGTGGTGACACTTTCCAGGATGAGTCAGGGTCTGGTTGACCATATGTCATTTCTTTTTTTTTTTTTTTTAAAACGATAGACATCTTTTTTTTTTTTTAAGAGAGAGTGATAGAGGAGAGAGAGAGAGAGAGAGAGAGAGAGAGAGAAAGAGAGAGAGAGAGAGAGAGAGAGAGAGAGAGAATTTTTAATATTTATTTTTAATTCTCGGCGGACACAACATCTTTGTTGGTATGTGGTGGTGAGGATTGAACCCGGGCCGCACGCACGCCAGACGAGCGCACTACCGCTTGAGCCACATCCCCAGCCCCCATATGTCATTTCTATTGGAAGCATCAGGGACATTTCCCCCTCCAATTACCCTCATCTTTGCAGAATGTGCACTGGTTGGCTTCCTCTTGATTGAGTCCTCTCAATCTCCCTGATCAGCAAATTGGGTGACTCTATAGAGTTGAAGGTCCCAGAGAGGGGTCCTATCATTTTCTGGGTCCTGGCTGGCCTTAGAGGGCAAGGGAGAAAATATTGGCTGATTTTTTCCTTAGCTCTTTTACTTTCTTGACTTTAGTCTCCAAGATTTTGGTTTTAAACACCCAGCAAGCCAGTTTCACCAGTCTTAAAGAGGGAGTAATAGGTTACAACTCCTATATCTGTAATTTCACAGTTACCCTTTTTATTTAATTAGGTTCAGTATTATCACTGGAAGTCAGTTTTTTATACTATCTGTCTGTAGTTGATGGCTTATTATCTCAAATTAACAGTTTTTTTTTTTAGAAGCATTACCCCTAACAAGCAAAAGTTATAACGTTAGCAAGGAAAATACAAAATGAAATTAATAGAACAAAAACATATTCTGTTTGTGTAATAGCTATGAATCAGAGAAATGACTTTTATAACCTCAAACCTTTACTTAGTTATACATTATATCTGCTATTTGAGAGCCTATGTTCGAGCCATTCTCTCTCTCTCTCTCTCTCTCTCTCTCTCTCTCTCTCTCTGTGTGTGTGTGTGTGTGTGTGTGTGTGTGTGTGTTGCTGGGGATTGAACCCAGGGCCTTGTACCTACAAGGCAAGCACTCTCCAACTGAGCTATATCACAGCCAATGTCAGAGCCATTCTAACATGGAGTAAGGTGGGAGGCAGAACCTTATCTCAGGTAACAATACAACATTACCTTTGAAACATAAATCAAAGAAAGGCAAGAGAGCTTTTAACATTCTTTTTGTGGAAAAAGTGAAAGAATGCTTCCATGTTTTACAATGTTACATTTAAATAGATCAGGCTCTCCTTATTATTTACCCAAAATGCATATAAATTCCAATTCCAAAAGAGTCACACATTTGTATATATAACTTGTTGACAACAGGTTACTTTATCCAGCTACAAAACATCAAAGGATATGAATATGAATAAACACCAACCAAACTTGTTATTTTATACAAATCAAAGATTTTGCTACACATAATTTTAATTTGCAGAACACCAACATGGCAAAGTGCTCTGCTAAGATTTACATTTAATTAAATTTACCTTTTAAAGTACAATTTAGAATCCAGAGTATATGGTAACAATTATTACAGGTACATGGGTTAACAAAACTAAAAGGATACCTTAAATCTCTTATACATTTATGAAACAGTGTTAATGATCAGAAATTGACTTAGTCAAAGTAAATAGAAGATAGGTCTTCAAATGACAGTGTGGCTCTTCTATGTCAAATACAATGCATAAAACAGAGAACTTATCGGTTATTTATTTATTTATTTGGTTTCTGGGGATTAAACTTGGAGGCACTCAACCACTGAGCCACATCCCCAAGCCCTGTTGTATGTTATTTTGTGACAGGGTCTCACTGAGTTACTTAGTGCCTCATTTTTACTGAGTCTGGCTTTGAACTCGTGATCCTCCTACCTCAGTCTCCTGAGCCACTGGGATTACAGGTGTGTTCCACCCCATCTGGCTATATTCTAATAAGCTTAAATAACTTTTCATTTAAATTTTTTTAAATGTTAAATTTTAGTTGTAGGGGCTGGGGATGTGGCTCAAGCGATAGCGTGCTCGCCTGGCATGCGTGCGGCCCGGGTTCGATCCTCAGCACCACATACAGACAAAGATGTTGTGTCCGCCAAATACTAAAAAATAAATATTAAAATTCTCACTCTCTCTCACTCTTTAAAAAAAAAAAAATTTTAGTTGTAAAAGGACACAACAATTTTCCCTTTTTTTTTTAATGTGGTGCTGAGTTTCAAACTCAGTGCCTTACATATACTAGGCAAGCGCTGTACCACTGAGCCACAACCTCAGCCCCTGTCATTTTATAAACTTTTACATAACACTTAGACAAGGCTTAGACAGATATAGTTCCCAGATGCATACCTATACCTAGTGGCATATATTTAATGTGTCAACCTTATTGTTATAACCTAAATAACACTTGTTTGTTTAACCAGTTACAAAAAAATCATTGAAGACTTTAAAACAGGTACAAATCCTAAGTTCTTTAAAACTTATTTTCCCCAAATAATAAAACCTAAGAAAATTATCTTGTTAGGTAAGAGCAAATTAATATTTCAGAATTTGCTTCATATCAGTACATTAAAGTTTAAATAAACTTAACTCACTGTGCTTATTATAGTCAATTTAATCACAAACTTTTTGAGATTAACCTTCCACCAACCTTTTTTTTTTTAAAGAGAGAGTGAGAGAGGAGAGAAAGAATTTTTAATATTTATTTTTTAGTTCTCAGTGGACACAACATCTTTGTTGGTATGTGGTGCTGAGGATCGAACTTGGGCCACACGCATGCCAGGCGAGCATGCCTCTGCTTGAGCCACATCCCCAGCCCCTTCCACCAACCTTTTGCAACTTACTTAGACATTCACAACTTCCTTACATCCTTAGTTTTTGAAGGGCATGGGTAATGATGACCCCCAAAATGGGGAAATGATGACCCCCAAGACAGTGTGACCTGGGAGGAGGGAGGAAAAAAGAACTCAAACATTAATCCTTTCTTAGTGACAAGGCCATCCCTGGGAAGGTGGCAAACATCAATCCTAAAATGACAATCCCTGAGAAGAAGGCAAATATTGATCCTTTCCCAATAAATCCTTTCCTAGTGACCCTAGATGCTGGAGGAAGAAGCCAAACATTAATTCTTTCCAACCTGGAGGTAAAAGGTAACAATGTGGGAGAGCCTTCAGTTTTTCCTCCTATCTTCAAAAACATAAACAGAGTCATATGGAGAAAGGCCCTATGAATGCAAACAATGTGGAAAAGTCTTTGCTAGATCCAGTCAGCTTCATTCACATGAACAGACTCATAAAGCCTCTGGATATAAATAATGTGGGAAAGACTTCTCTAGGTCTTCTTACCAAAGAGCTCATTCTGTAGAAAGCCCTATCAATGTGAACAATGTGGGAAGGCCTTCACTACTTCTGCTTATCTTCACATAGAGGAATGAACTCATAGTGGAGATAAACCTTACAAATGTAAGCAGTTTGGGAAAACCTTCACTCCATCTAGTCACGTTCCTTCACATGAAAGAACTCATATTGGAGAGAAGCCCTGTGACTGTAAGCAAGGCAATGTAAGCCTTCACTTGTTACAGCTACATTTTAAAATGTCAAGCAACTCATACAGGGAAAACATCCCTACTAAAGAAAAAAAAATGTGAAAAGCCTTCCATTTTGGGGATTTTGTTTTAAACCTGAAAGTAGTTGTAGTGGAGGAAAGCCCATTGAATGCAAAAGCCATGACAGATCATCTAATATTTTTTGGTCACCTTCAATAACATCAAAGTACTGTTGGTACTGTTGAGTGTTTGTGTGTGGGTAAGTGTGTGTATATATATCTTATTGGTATCAGATCAATATTGGCATTAGATCCTCCCTGTTAGGTCATGAGCCATGACCTAAAAGGGAGGATCTAGGTACTCTAGGGACTCCTGGGTTTCCATTTTGGAGCTATTTTATCTAGAGATCCTGAGGCAATGCTGCTTAGCCTCCCATAAGAGGCTGCTAGAGGGTCGACCCCACCCAGCCTGTGACATAACCCCTAAGGCTTGTGAAATTCCTTACAGGCTATAGAGCTGCTCTGTGAGTGTCCACAGGCTGATGCTATCCTCAGAGGGACAGCCTTGTCAGTTGGCTCCATGCTCTGACAATAAATCTCTTGAGTGGGATTCTGGTGTGTGGTGTGGTCCTTGGACTTTGTGTGGACTCTGCAAATGTCCTTTCATATATGAAAAGTACTCACAATGGAGAAAAGGCTTGTGAATTTGAGACATGTGGGAAAGCTTTTAATTTTCCCAGTTCCTTCAAAAGACAAAAAATTCCCACAGGTCAAAACCTATACAAAGTATTAAATCTTGTAAAGGCATCTGGCATTGTAGTTCTCTTCAGATGTTGCTGTGTCAGAACAGATGAGAAATTCAACTAATGGCAGAAAAGATTTGCTTTGGCTCTTGTGACCAAAGATTCTGTGGATGGCTGTTGGTTTTGTCTGAGATGACTTAAAACATCATGGTGGAAGAGCAGAGCTGCTATGTCATGGCAGCAAATAGGAGAATAACAAGGAACAAGAATAAACCAGCAACCAAGCTCATTGTTTTCATGTCATCTAAGTACAATGGTTAACAAAAAATTAGGTGGAAACCGGGCACAGTGGTGCACACCTGCAATCTAAGTGGCTTGGAAGGCTGAGGCAGGAGGATCACGTGTTCAAAGCCAACCTCAGCAAAAGTGAGGTACTAAGCAACTCAGTGAGACTCTGTCTCAAAATAAAATATAAAATAGGGGTGGGGATATGGCTCAGTGGTTGAGTGCCCCTGAGTTCATTCCCTGGTACCAAAAATAAATAAACAAACAAACAAATAAATAAATAAAAGACATTAGGTGTATATAAATGTGATTTAGTATAAAGTATGTAATTTGTAGTCTTGAATCTGTTTCAATTAGTAACAGAACTAATAATGTAATGCAGTTGTTCCAGAGTTAAAATGCTGATCTTTTAACTATTATGAGGTTGGAATTTATCCACTCATCTTTTTAAATTTTGTCAAAACACACACACACACACACACACACACATATACACACATGGATTGTTACATGTGTCCTCTTCCACACTAAGTACTGTCATGAGGGTCTGGGTTTGTGGCTCAGTGGTAGAGCTTTAGCAAATACTTGAGGCACTGTGTTCAACCACAGAAACATAAAGGTATTGCATCCATCTACAGATAAATGGAATATTAAAAAAATTGTTATGTGGGAGTATATGGTTCTAGAATTTATACAATATGTATTTTAAAATTATTGTTAGAAGAAGACCTTTAAATTCTGTTAATTCCCTAAATTTTCAGAACAAATTAGAGTGTTGACCTTTCTAATGGTATAAATAGTTTTCTGTACAAACTGTACCATAAAGACTTGTGTTTGGTGGTGAAACTATTGTTAAAAGCATGAAAATATGAGTTGTTGAGGAAAACAGAACAACCAACCAGAATTGTTCCTAGCATGGATATAAAAATATAATCAAGCAGCAGGGAAGCAGTGAGTCAGGGAGAGGGGTAAAGGGTCTGTAAGGGGAGGGTGTTTTGTGGGTCAGGAGTCATTTTTATCTAGGGTCTCCTGGGTTTCCATTTTGGAGCCATTTTTTGATAATCCACAATGTTGTGAGACAGAATAAATCTGAGGTAGAATGACGGACGTCCTGGAGGGGCGGAAGGTACAGGGTAATGCTGCAGGCACAAGGCCAGAGGCCTGGGTGTAAACAGGTCACCAACTCAGAGGAGGCTGCAAAACTTTTATGCAACAGGAACAGTGTAGGAGGGATCTTGTGAGGCTCCCAGTTGCCTCTAAGGTAAACGAAATCATTTCCAGGTTTTTTTTTTTTTTCTAAAAATTGAGAGTATTGATCAGAACGCGATTCCTTACATTACCACGACCAAGTTTAAATCCTGGCCTCATCTTAGGGCGAGGCACAGGCTCAAGAAACCTTGTGAACCCTGTGACTCCACCTCTAGCCCTGCCTCTATTCGGCTATAAACACCCTGGCGCAAGTTGCTGTCCTCTGGAGACCGCCCCATTCTGCCCTGAAGAGGTACCAGCTTTCCTAAATGAACGGTGTGGGCCCTGGACCTGCACCTGCAGCAGGTGCGCCCTGAACCCGCAGGTCCGGAGTTGACCTCCCCTTCTCACGGGGAACTCTCCATCCTTCATCAGAGACAGCAGAAGAAAAACTGCCCAGGCTGGGAGGGGCAGTAGCCGGGATGGGGGCCCTAGGCAAGGAAGGCTAAGGCGCGCAGGTGTCCCGCGGGGGAGTGGGGAGCGGTTTTCTTTTTCTTTTCCTTGCAGCACTTGGGTTCGAACCCAGGGTCTCGTGCCTGGTAGGTAGGAGCACAAGCGACCCACCCTGAGCTGCACCCTCAACCCACGATTTCTTTTCTTTTTTTTTTTTTTTAACATTTATTTATTTTTTCTTAGTTCTCGGCGGACACAACATCTTTGTTGGTATGTGGTGCTGCTGAGGATAGAACCCGGGCCGCACGCATGCTAGGCGAGCGCGCTACCGCTTGAGCCACATCCCAGCCCTCAACCCGCGATTTCTAATGGGCTCCCCCCATGCGAGCCCTTACAGGAGCCTAAAGGCAAAGTTTCTTGGGTGCGGTAAATGCTGAAAAGTAGGTTGACTAGGAATGTCCCGCAGCTTGTGTGCGGCGAACCCCAACTCTCGCCTGGGGCTAAAGGAAAGCCCACCTCCCTGCAGACAAGGCTGAGGGTTGACCAAGAAACCCAGGCTGAAGCCGAAGGCCTCCGGGCTGCGCGTGTGGAGGTCCTGGAAGGCGGGGCGCAGACCAGAGAGAGCCGGCAGCGCGCGGTGAGGAGCCGGGCTCCAGGCTGCGGAGGCTAGCAAGTGGCGCAGAGGTCGCGGAGATGGGTCCATCACCGTGACGAGCTGGAACGGTCAGCCTTCGGCGAAAGGGTGACCCGTGAGAGCCTCAAGTGCAGACTTAAAAAAATAAAATAAAATAAAAAACCAATCGCAAGGCCCTGCATTTTTCTCCCAGGGAATAATGTCCACCTACTCGCGCCGCGGGATTTTGCGCAGGGGTATTTTCCTATCAGCTGTACTTGGCTGTCACCACCAGAGGGCGGCGAAGCCCGAGCCATCGCGACCAGCGACCCCAGAGTGACTACAAAGCAATCTCTCTTAGTCCTTCCTCTTCCTCCCGTTTCCTCTTTCGGAATATCTGTCCAGGAAGCCCAGACCCCCATCTACAGTTCACCCAGCATCCAGTCCATATTCTCCTAGTCCGAGATCTGCTCCGCCTGCACCTCGGCCGCCCGGCGCCCCCACCCCGCGGCTCTGGGTCTGCCCTGCGCAGCTCAGTGCGCGGGTGGGGGGCCAGGTCGCAGCCCTACCTAGGCAGCGGGCGTCGGTGACACCCCTGAACTGCCTAGGCGCACATCGGCAGACGTGCCCAAACCTGAAGATGTCCCCCATTGAAGTGCTTCTGGTTCCAAGAATTTCAGAGGGTGGAAACTCACTGAGTCCTTAAGTTTGTACCCAGGGAGTGTCCTGATCCCAGAGTGAGCAGAGGTGCTTGGCCCAAGGAGGGAGCAGACACAAGAGGGAGGGGGCAACACGCGGCTTGCTGGGGGCGTCACTCACTGGCAGAGGTGGGGTCGTGGTCCTGGCGAGGTGGGTCACTGGTACTGGGTGGAGGAGCTTATGCACAAGAAGGGCTTGTAAATGGCCAGGACAAAGGGACTGCATCCAAGCCAGGGGTCTGGTTCACCTCAGGCTGGACTCAAAGCATCTGGTGGGTCCTGCAGCCAGGTCCCTCACAGCACCCCCACACCATGGTTCTGGTCTCATGTGTCAATGGCTTGCTGGGAAGCCACACAGGGAGAACTCTGATAGACCCAGACTGATTCCCTCTTAAAATTGGAAGCCATCTGGCCACAAAGACATGAAAAGCTAATTTCGGCTTTACTATAAATTACTGAAAATTCTGAACTTGTTTGGAATGCCTGTCCCTGCCTTGAATTCACATGCCTGGCTCTCTCTGACCAGATAGCAGCCTTCTCTGAAACTTTAGTGACGCCTCATAAATCTTGGCCTTCCCTGAGTCTATAAAGACTTTCATAAATTCTGATGTCAGGGCCAGCAAAAATGTAAACTAGCCTTTGTGTTATGCTCCTCAGAGTTTTGTTAACTGTAACCCCCCCTTTGTGTAACTTTCTGGACTATAAAGCTGGGCCGAAAAGAAGCCTCGCCGCTGTCCTTGGCTCCCACGATTTTGATGGGCAAGGCAGCCTGGCAGGTCAAAATAATAAGCTTGCTTTAATTTGATTTTAATTGAAGTCAGTGGTCTTTTCTTGTGTCCTGGTCTAACATAGCTATGGGGCAGTCACTCTCCCAATGTCCTGTTTGCTTACAGGTGGGGCATGACCTGGAGGGGGGGCCATGGAGTTGGGCATTGGCAAGCCCAGTGACCTTTGCATCTACATTTGTGGCAAGCCCCTGGTGGAGAGGAATGCTGGCTCCCCCATGAAGCTTTCCCTGGAGCCTTAGGCCTCAGGGCCACTGCCAAGGCCTGGGTTTGAAGTGTTACCTTTTTCTGTAATGGAACCTGCTTAGCCAAGCAGGTTCAGTTGATTCCTCCCAGGCATTATAGACCTTAAAGGCCATTTTCACCAGATCTCAGATGGGGGTCTGAGGGTCCTCCTCGGCTCATTTGAGATGTTTTCTAATATCAGGGGTTGATTGAGTAATGAAATGGGTTGCTAACACTGTAGCCCCAGAGGGAGACTCAGGATCCAGCTTAGTATATTTGGTGAGGGCTTCTGTAATACAGTTGAGAAGTCAGGCTGGATTCTACCCTGGATCCTGGGTGATTTCTCTCAGCTTATCAAAGTTAACCACCTTATTGGAAACCACCTGCAGGCCCACTATAAGACATTGGACCACATGAACACAGTGACGGTGACCTTGTTGGCCATCTTGGTGGTCCCAGTTGGGTTTGGTTAGGGGAACAGCTGCTTCACCTGTGGGGAGCGTCATATCTGTTAGATGATTAGCATGTTTTTGTGCAGCCTGCTGGATTCGGGCTTGTTCATTGGGTGTAAGGGTGGAGAGCAGAACGACATAGCCATCATGCCAGGTAACATCTTAAGTCTAGAAGAAGTATTAGAATTCCCTTAGTAGAAGTAGAAGAATCAGCAGAGAAGGACCCAAGAGACTTTTCAATCTGGGAGAGATCTTGAAGTGAGAATGGAACGGTACTTGGACTATCCCTTCAGCTCCAGCCACTTCCCTGAGAGGACAAAGAAGCTTTAAATTAGCTGGTAAGAGGGCCTGATGGGACTGGGTGTGGGCACTGACAGAAGAGAGGAGGGGTGGGGGGAGGGGAAGGGTTGTATCAGTAGAAGAGGTGGGTGAAGGAGTCAGGGCTGCAGGAGAGGAGGAGGGAGGGGGGGAGGGATGAGGAGGAGGGTCCTGGAGTGGGGGAGGAGAAGCTGTGGTAGCAGGAGGAGGGGGAGGGGAGGGTGCAGGTGTGGGAGTTGAGGAGGGAGAGGGTTGGCCTAGGTAGGGAGGGGGAAGACAGGAAGGTGGGGCTGTGAGCAGCTCAGATGGATCTGAGAATTGGGGGAACAATGGGAAAGGGGTTAGGGATTTCCCCTAGCCAGGAAGACTTGAGCTGTAGAACAGGTAGATCAGAGGGTGGGACGGCAGGAAATATCCCAAAAAGCCTGACATAAGGGACTTGTGTCCACTTCCCTGTCTGGTGCCAAAAATTGTCCAAATCAGTGAGGATTTGAAAATCAAAAGTTCCTTCCGAAGGCCATTGTGACCCATTGTCTAAGTCACACTGGGGCCAGGCCACAATGGAGTAAAAGACCAGGTGGTTAAGCCATAGGCCTTTAGTGAAAATCTGAATATAGACAAGCCAAGGGAGTTTGGGGGTCTATGGAGGACTCCGTGTTTCCCATGACCTTCCTGCACCCTCTGGCGTGGGTGGGAGCAGAAAATGTCCCAAATTCTAATCACACTCACCCAATGGGTAAGGGCTGGGTGGGGCTTGAGATGACCCTACAACCCAGTGGGGGCCCACAGGAATACTGGGGACATCGCCACAGTTCCCAGGCCCTTGAGTGGAACAGATGGGGGTCTATGGCACTGAGGACGGAGAGGGGCTGAGGGTCAGCGAAACGAGAAAACTTACCCACTCCTGTTGGCCTGGATGAAGGGAGAGGGAAAGAAAGAGCAGCTTAGGAATTTCCTGGTTCATTTGAAGGAAAGAGTGGACCTCAACCCCTATGAGGGAGGCTCAAAAAGCCCTCCTGGTTTTTGGCATCAGATGTGTGGTCAGGCACCGCTGACCAAAAGAAGGCAAATTAAAAGCAGCTGAACAAGTGTTTATTGAGATTCACTCCCTGGCCAGACCTTCCAGTCCAACAGAGCGGGTCCAGGAGAATTGCACCCAGGCTCAGATGTATTGGAATTTTATTGGGTTTAGGGCAGGAAGGGAGGGCTTGAGACAGGAAAGGGAGGTTTTTAGAGTCCCTTATTCTCCTGGGGTTGGTGGGGGGATATTGCTGAGTTCTGTGTCCTTCCAGAATTGGCCAGAGACCCTGCTGATTGACAGGTGGCTAGGAGGCGCCATCACTCCTTATCTGTCGGCACCTGATTGGGTTGCCTGGTGCTTTGTTCCTTAGCCACCTCAAACCAACCAACACTGGTTATGACAGTTCTTGCTTTATAATTGTCTTATCTCAATTATAAAAATCTTATATTTATAATCTATATTTTTTACTAATCTATAACCTATAACTTACACTCTTGATGTATTTGTCAGTTCACACTACAACATTTCCAGATACCAACCACTGACCCTAGACTCCCTCCCATTTTGTCCCATAAAACAGACTCCAAATTCTTAAGCATTAAAATTGACTACTTCACTGATTGATAGAACAAACTTCAAATTCCTGGGTGCCCAAAGAAAGTTGATATGCTCACTAGACCACCTCTCAGGATAGCTATATAAGCACAGGCCCTTTCTTTCTGTGGGGGCTCATTTTCCACCAGGACAGTGGGTCCCACCACTGCATCATTCATCCCTGCATCCCCTGCTTCTGTGCAAAACTTCATTCCTGAATAAATCACTGAGCTGATTTGTAAAGTTTGCATTCATCCCAGTCTTTTTGTGCTAACAAGTTATGTTTCCCCAGGTTTTGAAGGTTGAACATGGAAGAAACACTGAGGCAAGCTTAGAAAGCAAGTTTTATTTAAAGAGTAATAAACAAATTTCTCCCAGGAGGAAGAAGGGGACAGAGTGGGTATCCAAAGAAGCAGGAATGTCCTGCCTCTTTATACATCTTAGATTTTCTTTGTTGTCCTGCCCCCTTCTCCCTCATCTTCCCCCTTCCTTTCCCCATCCTGGTTAGTTGACATAGGAGGCTAGGGTGAGCCAAAAGGTGGGAAGTAAATGGGGGGGGGGGCGCGGGGAGGGCCAAATATGGTGTGATCCACAGATCTTATCAGACCTAAAGTGATAACCTCTGAGCCCATAGCAGGCCAGGAAGCATTAATTAACAGCTCATGCCTGGAGGACACTTCCTGGGCCAGGTTACCTTAGCAACAAGTGGAGCTGGGGGAAGTGCTTTGAAAGGAGGAGGAGAAAAGGGCAGCATTTTATTTCCTTTCCTTTCCACCCAGTTCCCAACTTCTGGGAAGACTGAATTATTGGTATAGACCCAATTATTGGTTATGTGCAGACTGTCTTTTGTCCCCAGCCTCAACAAAGAGATATCTCTGGAAAATGGTTCAAGGAGTCCCAGAGGAGAGGGGGATCTCAACTCAGCACAGTGGGGCTGATGGAAAAGAGTGTCAGCAGGAGCCAGACAGAGGCATAGACAGGCTTATTCAGGAAGGCAGATGTTGAACCATGGTGCAAAGATAAGACCACCAACTCCAATTTTTAAATTAAATTAAAGCAAGCTTATATTGAGTACACAAAGAAAGGTGACCAGCAGCTGTCTCTCCAAAACTGGGCTGTCTCTCCCAAAACTGGGCTAGCTGTCTCTCCCAAAACTGGGCTAGAGACCTTTTACCAGCTATCCAGGTAAAAGGTTTTATAGCACAAAGAATTACAAAGGGGGTTGTCTTGGGAACTTACAGCTAACAGGATTCTGGTAAGCATCATACTAGGGCAGATGGCAGGTTAATGATCTACTGGCTTAACATTTCAAGATAGGGAATAAATCGAGATTCCAACATCAGAATTTATGAGGTACCACAGAAGTTTAATTTAGGGAGGGTTGTTTTCTGGTCAAGGAGAGCCAGGTATTGGTGAGTTCAGAGCATGGGCAGAAATTTCAAACAAGTTTAAACATCAAGTTGTCAGAACAAATAGAAATCTTAGTATTTTATATTAAAACAGAAATGAACTTTTCATAACTTTGTGATGAGATGGCTCCCAATCTTAAGATAGAATTTGTGTGGGCTCATCAGTGTAAAAGATTAGGTATTATTAAGTTCCTCTGTTACACCCAGAACCTGGAATTCCTGAGATAGTTAAAACAACGCCCTTCTGGCCATTTAGCCTAGGGCCCTGTGCAGTTTGTCACAGGGCCCGAACCAATCAGTTTGAATGTGTAACCCACTTAGGAATGACCAATCACCTCCGCCCGACCTGTTCCCGCCAATGAATGTGCCAATCATGTCTCAGAGTTGTTGTTCAATTTTCCCACGCCTCATGATGATTTGTTCTGATGTATGCAAAGCCCACCGCCCTCTCCAAAAAGTATACTTAAGCTCTGCTTGACCTTTGCTCTGGGCTCTGAGCCACTCTCCCTTCTTGAGTGGGCACAGGGTCCCAGCGCGCTGAAATGGATCCCCAATAAATCCCCTTTTGCCAATTGCATGGAGCCAGTCTCTTGTGTGGTCTCTTTCTCCGACGTTCCGCCGTCCCGGCCAACGCACCAAATGTAAGAGGGGTCCAGCGGAGCGTCGGAGGGAGAGACCACACAAGAGACTTACTCCATGCAAAGCTTAAGTACACTCCATGCAGAGCTTAAGTACACTTTTTGGAGAGGGCAGTGGGCTTTGCATACATCAGAACAAATCATCATGAGGCGTGGGAAAATTGAACAACAACTCTGAGACATGATTGGCACATTCATTGGCGGGAACAGGTCGGGCGGGGGTGATTGGTCATTCCTAAGCAGGGTACACATTCAAACTGATTGGTTCGGGCCCTGTGACAAACTGCACAGGGCCCTAGGCTAAATGGCCAGTAGGGCGTTGTCTTAACTAGGCTAAATGGCCAGTAGGGCATTGTCTTAACTATCTCAGGAATCTGGGTGTAACAGAGGAACTTAATAATACCTAATTTTATTTTATTTTATTTTTTATTTTATTTTTTTTTTGAGAGAGAGAGAGAGAGAGAGAGAGAGAGAGAGAGAGAGAGAGAGAGAGAGACTTTTTTTAATATTTATTTTTTAGTTCTCGGTGGACACAACATCTTTGTTGGTATGTGGTGCTGAGGATCGAACCCGGGTCGCACGCATGCCAGGCGAGCGCGCTACTGCTTGAGCCACATCCCCAGCCCTTTAATTAATACCTAATTTTAATTCAAGCTTTCCAGCTTAGAAACTTTACCCTTTCAATCAGCAGATACACATTGAAGGGAGAATGCAGGCTGCGGAGAGAGTGAGAAACAGCCCTGACTGGGGTCCAATATTTATAAAAAGGTTGTATGATGGGCCAGAATGGAGGCAGATCTAGGGTGGAGCTGCACAATTTCTTGCCAGTTTTCCTGCATGGTTTATTTATCTCATTTTATAAGGGTAAGGCCAAGGGCAATGGCCAAAGCTTGCAATTGAGTTTTCTGTATCTCAAAGGCTTCATTCTGCATTTCAATGTCTTGAGGGTGTTTCTTTTTTTTTTTTCTTAAAGAATTTAAATTTTTTTTTTTTTTTTTTTTTTTAGTTTTCGGCGGACATTACATCTTTGTTTGTATGTGGAGCTGAGGATCAAACCCAGGCTGTACGCATGCCAGGCGAGTGCGCTACCCGCTTGAGCCATATCCCCAGCCCCGAGGGTGTTTCTAATAGATATGGGAAATGAAAAACTTCCAAAATAATGTAGTCGGAGAAAAAGGAGTAAAAAAAGAAAGTCATGTATTGACAGCTTTCATCTCCCAAGACAAATGCTTTCTAGATGCTAATTGCAGGCCAGAAGGAGTTATCATATCAGGCCTAAAGTGATAACCTCTGAGCACTTTGATCTCTGGAGTAAGTCCTCTCCAGATGCAGAGCACAGACCCCTGACCCAAAAGCCCAAATTCCTAAGCGCTCCCACTGACATGTACAATAATTGATAAGAAAATCCCCAAATTACTGGGTGCCCAAGAGAATTGATATGTTTACTAGGCCATGTAAGGAGCATCTGCCATAGACATGCTGGGACATGCTGGGACTCACTAAGTTGCTGGCCATAAGGAAGAGCAGCCATTGGCATGCTTCTCATGTCTGCTTTCAATTGATAAAGAGCTGTAAGGGGAACTAGCCTTAGGCATGCTTAGCAATGATTGGTTTCAATTGATAGGCAGCACAGCTTCATGGAAATATGCAAAGAACATGCCCAATTGCAATTACATCATCTCATTAGACATAACCAGTGACAATGACTTTCACTGGGTGTAATAGTCATCAGCACACACCACCAACTTGGTATTTAAAGTGCTTGTCCTGCCATGTAGGCATCCCCTCCTCACAGAAAATTTTAACTAAGCTTCTCCAGAAATCTTCACCATAATTGATCTTAGGACTATTAGCAGAAGAGTCTCTACAAAAGAGTTCAATGTAGGTAAACTTCCTATTTTCCCGTTGCTCTGTTTTACTTGGCCACTGATCTGGAAGAAATCCAGGTGCAGAATGCCACTTTACTAGTTTTTCACAAACATTTATCCAGTACAGTAGTTTTTAGAAGTGTGTTTGCAAATGCAAAATGTGATAATAAAAAGACAAATCCTTTAACAAGGCCTCTGGCCTTGAGCTGGAGCTTCACGAGATGTCTATATTTCTAAGATGAGAGAAGTTACTAATTGGGCTCCATGGTAACAGCTGGCAGGGGGAGGAAAGAAAGGGGAGAAGCAGCTCTCTCCTTCTCAGATGTTGTCCTTGAAGGGTTAACTTGCTGTGAAAGAAAAAGCTGATTTCATGTGAACTTCTGCAGACTGTGAACTTCTGGGCCCCTCCCCTTACATGCTGGGTATAAATTTCCCAAACTACCTGACCTTGGGGTCCAGGGGATTAATTGATTACAACAAAAGCTGTACCCTCTGAACCTGGCTGCAGCCAAATAAACTGTTTTCTGCTACATTTGGTGCCTTTCCTTATCTGTCCCTACACCAGCCACACTGAAGAGTTTTGCTTTGATGACATCACTGAGACTGGCTGCCTCATTTTCATCCCCAGATCTAGGAAATGGTGTTTCCTGATATCCAATCATCAGCTGGAGATTACCACCAGACAACAACATCTTCTGCTCTTCCTCTAAGAGAAGTCACACGGCATCGGAGGTACTTTGGGGCTTGTGGTTGCCCTAGGATCCTGTGATTTGCTTGTACTGTTTAATTGCCCTAGTATGGTGTGATTTGCTTATAGTGTTTAATTAGCGTGTGTTGATGGTTAGTTGGGGTGCCCCAGCACACCCAACAATTTTTGTATTAATTGTTTATATTTGATATTGAGCAATTTATAATTGCTTAGCCCCTCACCATTGCTGAGGCTGACTTTGACCTCTTGATCGACTTGCATTCAAAGACAGTCTGCCTTTGAGTAATTATCAATAGCGCTGCTCGTGATAGTTACCTCATAGGATAGCCTATATAAGCCCAGGGCCTTTCTTTGTTCCGGGGGCTCATTTTCCACCAGGAAAGTGGGTCCCAGGGCATCATCCCTGCATCCCCTGTTCCCGCATGAAGCTTCATTCCTGAATGGAGAGCTGAGCTGACTTGTCAAGTCTGAGTTCATTCCAGTCTTTTTTGCGCTAACAGTTTCCTTCAAGATTGCTTAATTCTCTCAATGTATTCCGAATCCCAATCTCAGCTTGAGTGCATTTTGGCACATCATTTCATCTCTTTTGGTCAGGTGGTGGTGAAAAGTAGTTTTGAAATGAGTGTAGATTCCCCACTTTGCCAGTTTTTTTTTGGATTCTTTTTTTTTTTTTTTTTTTGTACTGGGGATTTAACTCAAGGGCACTCACCCACTGAGCCACATCCTGAGCCCTTTTTAGTATTTTATTTAGAGACAGGGTCTCACTGAATTGCTCAGCCCCTCACCATTGCTGAGGCTGGCCTTGATCTCTTGATCCTCTTGCCTCAGCCTCCCCAGACACATTTTGGGTTCTTGTGTTGCAAATTTTGAAGAATAAAATCCATGAAAAAAAAAATCCAAAGACAATCACTGACGGGAAGTGTTAAAGGAGCTGGGTTTATTTAAGTAACAAGAAATAGAACTTCCACCGTTCAGGAGGGGGCCTGATAGCAGAAAAAACTCATTTAGTTTGTGAACTTAGTAGTTTATATATGGTTCTGGGCAGAGAATGGAACAAAATCTTTCCAAAGTGGTTATTGAAAAGGCATTCCGGGGGAATGTGGGGAAGGGAGGGGAGAAGAGAAGAGGAAACAACTTAGAACATAATTTTCCTATGTGGGTATGAGAAAAATGTATTTGGACTTATATATTCTATATGACAAAGGAGCCGGCTGGAGACGTTCCCGCCAGCGAACTTCAGGGACTATGAAAACCACTCTTGTCGCCTGCTTGTCGCCTCACACCCAGCTCTCCTCTCCAGCTGCGTTTTCAACATCCTGTCATTTTACATTTAACGCAAAAACTGTATTCTGAAAATGGATCACTGGACTTTCTATTTCGCAAGCAGCGACACTCGCTAGTCCTATTTAGACACCACCTTCTATGCCAGGCCAACAGGACAGCTTCCCGCCAAGGTCAGGCTCCAACAAGGCCCGGAAGTCCTGCCTGAAAAGGCCTGGGCCACGTGCCTGTCGCTCGGGCTGACTTCAGCCAGGGATAGGATGGCATCACTGTCACTCAGCAGTGCCTGTGCCCGACGGCGGGGGCGGGGGGGGCGGGCGCAGGGTGGAACTGTCCAATCAGGTGTGCAGGGGAGAGGAAGGGCGGGCTTCTGTAAACTCGCAGGCTTGTCTTTCTCAATCTCGTCTGCTCCTTCCTCCTCCGGTCGGGCGTCCCCTGCCCACCAGTCCCAGGTGAGTCCGCGCAGCCTGTGTCCCGCGAGTCCCGAGAAGTCCCTCCGGAGAACGGCGGGTCACACTGAAGGCCCCAAATGTCGAGTGTGCGGAGAAGGCAGTGTGACCAGTCAGCACGAGCCCGGGGGACCTGGAGTGCGGGGAGCTGCAGCGTGGGGCAGAGTCCGGGTGTCAGGTGGCGCTGGGCCCCTGACCCCTGACCCCTGGGCCCACGGGGCTGGTCCCTGGCATCCTATCCCTTCCTTGTTGGCGACATCTCTAGGTAGGTCCTGCAGCCGTTCCCAGACTGTGTGGTGAGCACGTTGCGGAAATGAGGGCGAGGACCTGAGATCTGGAAGCAGCGAGCGTTAGTGACTCCTGGTGCCTGAGGGACAACCCTGCAGTCTGAGCCTCGAGCTCAGCAGGCCTTTCCTGTTATACATCAACAAGTTCAGAGTACATGGAGGCCAAGGAGTTGGTGTAGTTCTATTGGAGGATGCATTTTACAATCCTTGTATGGGCTGGAGCTTGTCCTCAACCTAGGGACCCTTAGCTCATACAGTTAGGGACTTTTACTGCACTAAGACCAAAGGGGAGTTCTTCAGTCCCAGTTCCTTTTGTTCCTGGCTTTTGCTGCAGAGGTTTTTCACGATCCTGAGGTTAAAATGTCCCCTCCCAGGGCTGGGGATGTGGCTCAAGCGGTAGCGCGCTCGCCTGACATGCATGCGGCCCGGGTTCGATCCTCAGCACCACATACAAACAAAGATGTTGTGTCCGCTGAAAACTAAAACATGAATATTGAAGGAATTCTCCCTAAATAAATAGATAAATAAATAAAAACCCAGAGCCATTTAAAAAAAAAATGTCCCCTCCCAGAGCTGCTGTTGACAAGTGCTACACCATAGCCTGTGATCTCTAGGCTGCCAGTTTTCTATTGTGACCTATTCTAAGCCCGGGAGAGTGTCAAGGGATTCCCCAGTTGTGCCCTCAGTGTGGCAGTGGTGGCTCAATGGGGTCCCATTGTCCCTGATTTCTCTACAGGAATGACCTGCACTCCTCAAAGACACATGAATCCTAATGTGCACCAAGCAGGGTCTCAAATCAGTTTACCATTCTGGAGCCTCACTTCTTTCAGGACTGGCAGCAAACCCCTAAAATTACAGTTCTCTCCCAGCATTCCCAGAGGCCAACCGCACCATGTGAGAAATAGAAAGTCCAGGGCTTCATTTTCAGAATATAGTATTTATCCTTCAATTGGGATGAAGAAAGGCAGCCTGAGGGGAAGCAGTAGAAGGAAAGGTTCTAAACAGTTGACACACAACAGCACCACAGCCTGTGGATGGGCAGATCAAAGTCCATGCACCTGACCAGCCTCTGTTAAATTCGATGTTGCAGGCGGGAGACAGTAAACCTAGCTGACATTCAGAGGACACTGCCGGCCCCAAGTCCTCAGCTAATGAGGAAGGGGTGGGGGAGGGGCCTTCTGCCCTGGGGATGAAATGCTGATTGTCACAGCTGTGGCTGTGCCACCTCTTGCAAATGCCTGGCTTCCTGCTCTACCGCATATTGCAGAGCATAGTTTGGGTTTGCACAGGTGAGCATGTGTCTCACACACACCAGGGCACTGTGGGTGTCAACATTTGTTCCCAAGGCTGCATTCATGTGGAGAGTGCCTTCTGGATGTGCCCAAGAGCTGTGAAGGAAGAACAGTTATCCTAAAGAGCAGGGGAAACTGACCCCCAGCAAGGTGGAGCAAAACCCTACAAAGCTCTTCAGCAGCAGGAGGGGGGTGGGAGGATGTGCCTGGTGACAGGTGACTGACCTGAAGCTGAAGTGTGACCTCTCTGTGTCCAGTGGTGCTGACCTTCCTGGGTTTGTTTTTTAAATTAATTGTAAAATGTAACTTATTAGTAGAGATGAAAGATTAGAAAATATTCATAAAGGGCAAGTTAGAGGAATAAGTCAGGTTAAAAAAGAAAGAAATGGACAAGAAACAAAGAATCATTTGGTCTTGTATACCATTAATTGAAACTTCTTTTGTACTGTTTTTCTTCCCCAGAGTGAGTTTACTATGTTTCTCGGATACTTTTTTTTCTTTCTCTCTCTTTCTTTCTTCCTTTTTTCTTTCTTATCTATCTCTCTCCCTCCCCCCCCCCCTTTCCCTTTGGGGGATGTTGCTAATTTAAAATAGAATTCCATGGCTTTCTTTGGTAATGCTTCCTGGGAATAGAAATGAAGAAAACCTCTGTTTCAGTGTGGCTGCAGAAATTAATACATTTCCAGAAGAGAGTACATAAGATAGTTTCCTTATTACAGAGATTCACTGTTAGACCACAATGCAAGAAAAGACCACTGACTCCAATTAAAATCAAATTAAAGCAAGCTTATTATTTCGACTGGCCGGGCTGCCTTGTCCATCAAAATCGTGGGAACCAAGGACAGCGGAGAGGCTTCCTTGCAGCCCAATTTTATAGCCCAAAAAGTTACACAAAGGGAGGTTACAGATAACAATACTCTGAGGAGCATAACACAAGTTTACATTTTTGCTGGCCCCAGCATCAGAATTTATGGAGATCTTAGAGACTCAGAGAGGGTCGTTATCTGGCCATGGAAGGCCAGAATTTATGAGGCCTCACTAAGGTTTAGGAAAGGTTTATTATCTGGTCATGGGTGAGTTCAGGGCATGGGCAGGCATTCCAATCAGCTTTAAAACATCAACTAATGGCCAGGCCATATAGACATCCTAATATTTTTACAGAAAACAGAAATGAATCATTCATAACTTGTGACAAGCTGGCTTCTGATCTAATGAGAGAACTAGGCTAGGTATATCATCACCAAATCCTAAGTTGCAGGGTTGAAGCAGTGGATGGCTGTGTTCTGTGTCCTGTTATCTCAGGTGAATGTTTAACACTGATTCTTCAGAGACTGAGAAACTTCTAGTTCTAGTCACCTGAGATAATTGTTACCAAATCTTATCTTGGAAATAGTAATTAAATAACATGTTTATTTTCTAAGTGAGATGGGTAATTTTGATTTTCCTACTGAAGTATTAGATTTAAGTGAATTAAATTTTTTTCTCCTATAAACATAAATACTGAATTTGAGTGTTTTTACTGGGTTCTTTAAATACAAGTCTGTTCTGTTGAAAAGTTTACTGAGAAGCTGAGATCCTTAATCCCAGTAAGTATAATCCAAGGTCAGACTGGATCCTGAAAAGGAGGTCACTAAAGGTCCAGTCAGAGCTTCCTGGGCAGCCTCCCCTGCGGAGGCCCAGCTGCTCACACCAACCCTGGAAGGATCCCTTTAGATTAAAAAGCTCCAGAGCTCTGGAAAGCTGGGTCCTCAGGCAGATGTGATCATGACCAGATGGGAAGGATAAGGAGAAGCCATTTCTGAGGATGCAGTTGATATTGCCCAGGGCTGTTCCCAGAGTGTGCAATGAAACAGATTCAGGTGAGAAGTAACTTTATGCTAAAGGACGGGGGAGAACCACAGGTGAGCTCTGCAAGCACCCACTGCTCATGGAGAAAAGGGCTGCTTTCCTAGGGAGGGGCAAACACAGTTGGGGAGGGCATCGAAGAGGGGGGCAGGGTCAGATGCCAGGTCAGAGGATATTTCACCCAATGGGAGCCTGTTCTATGGAGGGGTGAGGGAGTGGGGGTCCTATGTTGTCTCTAGCTACCAGTAAGTCAGAGTTTGCGGTTTGATTCACGAGGGTTTTTTTCTGAGCACTGAAGAGAAATCTGTTCAGCTAAATCCCTATGAGGAGAAAAAAGAGGGTTGGGATTTTCAGAATCAGGGTGTGTTTGCCCAGGTTAAAAAGGGAGCATCTTCTGAGTCTTAATAGGAAGGGGGTCTCCTGTGCAGGTACTGCTCTAGCAGCATGCAGAGGAGGGTTTTTTCTTTATTTATAGTTTTTTTTCCCTAGGATTCCTTTTGGCAGTTTCATTTTGGTTTGGAGATTTTCAAGAATAATTTTTAAAATTTGTTTTAATTAGTCATATATGACATTAGACTGCATTTATGCACTATGGTATATCATACATAGATGGGATATGATTTCTCATTTTTCTGAATGTACATGTTGTGGAATCACATTGGTCCTGCAGTCACATATATACATAAAGCAATAATGTCTGTTGCATTCTACTATCCTTCCTCTCCTGCATCTCCTCCTCCCCGCACCTTATTGTCAATTAGCATATGCATATTAGAGAAAATATTCGGTGTTTGTTTTTTTGAGGTTGGCTTGTTTTGCTTAGCATGATATTCTCCAACTCCATGCATTTACCAGCAAATGCCATAATTTCATTCTTAAAGCTGAGTAATATTCCTCTGGGGTGTGTGTGTGTGTGTGTGTGTGTGTATATATATATAACACTTAGGTTGGTTCCATAATTTAGCCATTGTGAGTTGAGCTGCTATAAACATTGAAACATTGATGTGCCTGCATCACTGTAATATGTTATGTTGATTTTAAGTCTTTGGGGTATAAACCAAGGAGTGGGATAGTTGGGTCAAATGGTGGTTCCATTCTGAGTTTTCTAAGGAATCAGCATACTGCTTTCCATAATGTTTGTACCAATTTGCAGTCTCACCAGTAATGTATGAATGTAACTTTTTTCCCACATCCTCGCCAACATTTATTGCTGCCTGTAGTCTTTATTTTTTTTGATTTTTTTTTATTTGTACATGGATAAAATGCCTTTACTGTATTTGTTTATTTATTTTATTTATTATTATTGTATTCTTTTTTTTTCTTTTTTGTGGTGCTGGGGATTGAACCCAGGGCATTGTGCATGGGAGCCAAAGCCTGGTTGGGATAACATTGATTACACTTTCCAAGTCCCTTCAGCCTGAATGGCTTTTTTCCTAGACCTTCAGTAGATCAGGCAATTTCCTTTTCCTTGATCAAAACTGGAAGCACTTGTATATGGAATCACTGCTTTTTGGGTATGATAACCATCTCCCCAGAAAAGAATTAAATTCACAAAGCCAGTTTTCTCCTAGAAGACATTGGACAATCCACACACACTGGATAACTGAGCTGAACTGGGTGTGGTGGCACATGCCTGTAATCCCAGCCAGGCAAGATAATCCAGGAAGGTGCAAAGTTCAAGGCCATTCTCTGCAATCTGGCCAGGCCCTAAGCAGCTTCCTGAGGCCCTGTCTCAAAATTCATCTTACAAAGACCAAGAATGTAGCTCAGTGTTTAAGTGACCCTTGGTTTTATCTGCAGTACCAAAAATCAAATGAAAAAAAGTGTACCTAAATCCTTTGTATTTTTTAAGTAGCTTTCAAGGGTTTGAGTATAAGATAATCAGCCATCAACTTTAATTGGTTCCCCACTATCAGGTGTACCTAGAGGTGCTTTCTGGACCTTTTTCTTCTAACAGGCATATTGATATTCCATGGAGAGGGCCCTTTTCATCCTTTTCTTTAGGCTACCTTGAAGATTCCTTTCCAAGGTCGGCCAACAAAACAGAGTTGGTTTTAATTTCTGTTCTCATCAGGCATCTACTAAAGGCCCCATGAAAGTCACAATGACCATACTGAGATTGTTGGGGACCTCAGTCTGCAGAAACCAGCAGGGCCATGGGGCAGGTGCCTGCATACCTGGGGACTCCAGGAGATCCTTGTACCTCAGCTCTGTGGGCAGCAGCCAGGGCTGAAATCAGATAGGTTCACTGGCAAGAGGAAAAGCACAGCATTGGCTGTTGTCAGGCACGAGGGGCTTTGTCTCTTTAGCATGGAAGGGGGTTGCCTGAAGGACCAGATCTTCCCAAGAAACTGAAGCAAGAGCCACTTCTGGGCCCTTTTTGGGCTCCAATTTGTTAATGAAGCTTGTTTCTTCTTGTCCCCAATGCCAGTCTAGTAATGAGGACATTTTTTTTTAAGAAAGGAAAAAAGAAGGTTTTGTTTGGTTTTAAAGGAAAAACACAGGAGATTACTGTTCTAGAGGCTGTGATTCTGTCCACTGGGGGCGGGGGGCAGCAGACTTTTAAAGGGGTGTTTCAAAGACTACCTCCCAGGGTGCCCTGTTGGGGTCATAAGTCACTCATAGACTTGGTAGATGGCTGTTTCTCAATTCTTCTGGCACCATCCCTGCAGACCTGTGGTGTGTGTACTCAAGGACAGGTAATGTGGCCTAGGCTGAGCATAAGGGTAGCCTTGCTTCTCCAAGGTTAGGGATAGAGAGGGAAAAGAGAAAGGGAAAAGAAGTTAGTTTTTTTAAAATGCTTCAATGGCAGAGTATGAAGGGTTATTTTGAAGCATAAAGTGGACCCACATTACACGAGGAAGGGGTGGGCTTGTGCTTCTGGTTCTTATCTTCCCTAGACATGGACCCCTCCCTCTTCAGTGACTTTGGATCAAGTGTCCCTTTGGGAACTGACAGGGCCAATTGTCCTCAGCCTCTAGCCTGCCTTCTGGGGTTGAGTCAGCACTGTCTGGACCTCCTGTGTCTCGCAGTGTGCAGTGCACTTCAGGGCCAACTCAGCTTCCACAGCCCAGGTCTCCCAGTGTACAGGAGTGCAGGACGTTCCAGGGAATCTGGACGCAGTTGGGGTCTGTGTGAAGCAGCAGTGGCATGCAGAGTAGGGCCCTGCCCCTCATTTCTCCCAGGAGTAGTGAATTTACCTGTTCACACTCTTCCAAATGTGCAGGAAGCAGGGTCTCTAACCCATTTTCCATTTGGTGCCTGGCAACTCCTCAGGGCTGGCAGCAATCCCCTAGCATTCCAGTTCCTGAAATAGGCTGAAATTGAGGGTGACTCCTGCATCTTCCAGGTTTCTTTGCCTCTGAACTTCCTTGGGCCTGAGAGGGCTGCTCCTCCTCCATGTGCTGAGTGTCACTGACTTGGGCTCTCTCTAGCACAGGGAAGTAAATCTGCACGTGTGTGTTGCCTGTTCTTTCTCACTTTGCTGCCTTTTCTCTTATGTAAGTTTCTGTCACTTGAGTTATCTGGGGATGAAAAATAGAAACAAATCTTTATGTTCCTTCAAAACTGGCTTTGAATAAACGGTATGTTTTTTCCAATTTGACTTGAAGTATTTGTGAGCATGTTTGTGCAAGATGAGCTAGAGTTCTTTTGTTTTTAGTAATTGTGAGTGCAGATTTTTTGTGAGTGGAAAGACAAGAATGACTGGAAATTCACCGTAAAGTACTTATGAAATGAAAAAGGAGGGAAGAAAGTGTCAGGTCAATGTTCTCTTTTTTGTCAGTGTTAAACCTGACTACCTTCCAGGGTAGTAGCTTAGTGGTGGAACCCTTGTCTAGTGAGCCGGAAGCCCTAGGTTGAATCCCCAACACCACCAAAACAAAACAAGAAAGAAAGTTACCCTTTATTTATTATTTATTTTTTTGAGAGAGAGAGAGAGAGAGAGAGAGAGAGAGAGAGAGAGAGAGAGAGAGAGAATTTTAATATTTATTTTTTAGTTTTAGTTTTCGGAGGACACAACATCTTTGTTTGTATGTGGTGCTGAGGATTGAACCCTGGCCGCACGAAAGCCAGGCGAGCATGCTACCGGTTGCGCCACATCCCCAGCCCAGAAAGTTACCCTTTAGTGTGGTGAATTTTATAATATGTAACAAAAAACTTGTCTATTGTAACCAAAAAGTTAAATTTTACAATGTATGGTTAGGTGGTACCAATTTGGGTTATAAAACCTTATGGCTAAAATGTAGCCATCTTGAGCTGCCCAATATGAACAGCTTGTCCACATGTGGGCAATAATGCTGACCCTGACCCTGGCCCTGGTCACACCCCCACGTATAATCCTCCTTTTTCCTATGGATCACTGTAGCATCCCAAGTGATCCAGTCTTACCTATACACCTTCCCGTTGCCCTCTGCAATTTTAAATTAGCCAATTGTGTTGATCTTGACCTGAGTTCCTCCAGTCAGAGCAAGGGTCAGTGCTGCGCTAGGGTCAAAGCAGGTGGATTTCCTTCCCACCCAGGTAAGCTCGCTTGCCAGACTTTGTTCAGTAGCATGCTCCTCTGCAGAAGTCATGTTTGCCTTGCTCAGCTACCTCCAAATGCCCGTGTGATCCCTCAGAACAGCCTGGTATTTCCACCAGAAGGAAGGAAAAGAGACAGAACATGATGAAGAAAATATTGATTTCTTTTTTAAAGCAGTCCTTATGCCTTTCTTCCCTAGGCACAAACACTGTATCAGTGTCTCTGAGCAGAGGTTGCCCTTTGGAAACTGTACTGGATGCTGTGTCCTCGCCCACTGTCCCGTCTCCTGGCGTTGCATGTCCTCACTGCCTGGGGCTCCAATATCATGCCCACTGCTGCCCTGTGCCCTGCACATTATATTTTTCTTCTAGGAATTTCATCGCTTCTGGTTTGATTCCCAGGTCTTTGGTCCATTTGTAGTTGACATTTGTGCAGGATGAAGAATGAGGGTCTTGTTTGGTTCTTCTACATACGAGTAATCTGAATCCCCAGCACCATTGGTTATAGAGGCTGTGTTTTCTCCAGTGTCTGGTTTTGGACATTTGCAAGGATCAGATAACTGTATCTAAATGTGTTTGTTTCTGTGTCTTCTAATGTGTACCATTGGTCCATGTGCCTGTTTTTATGTCAGTACTGTTATGGTTTGGATGTGAAATGTCCCCTGAAAGCTCACATCTGAACCAGTGCATGAAGGTTTGGAGGAGAAACAATTGGATTATAAGAGTCTTGACCCAATAAGTGATTTAATCCCCTGATAGTGGTTAACTGAGTGGTAACTAAAGTGGTAGGGTATGGCTGGATTAGTGCTGAGAGCCCTAGCCAAGTAGGAATAACTCATGGCATTTTGGGTTGAAAGGTGATCTTGCTCAGGGATTAGGGTGGCTCCGGGTTTAGGGTGGTTCCTGCAGTTTCACAACCTATGCCCAGCAACTGCCAATAGGAGAGCTTCCCTATCCCCAGGATATAAATACCACTGTGTGAATAAAAATTTGCACCTTGATCAGAACTCCTGTCTTGCTGTCTCTTGTCCCTTCATTTCTTCCTGCCTGGGTTCGCCCTTGTTCATGTCCTGCCAGTTGATGTCCTGCCGGTCAGGACAGATTAGGTAGAAATTCAGGTATGGCTGTGGGTATATATTTGTTTTGTAGATTTTTTTGTGTATGTGTGGTGCTGGGGATTGAACCCAGGGCCTTGTGCATGCAAGGCAGGCACTCTGCCAACTGAGCTAGATCCCAGCCACACGTGGATATACGTTTGTATCTGGCCTCTGGAGACTCTTTCTCTGCTTCCTGATCAAATGTAGGCTGCTCCCTGCCACAGTCTCCTTCCATGGTGTTCTGCTTTACCTGGTGCCCCCAGGAGTTGGTCAGCCTTCTGTGGACTAAGACCTCTGAAACCAAGCCCTCAAATAAACTTTTCCTCCTCTAGAGTTTTTCTGGTCGGGTCCTAAATTTAGTCACAGAAGTGAAAAAGCTGACTAAAAGTAGCACCAAGCCATTTATTTCTTTTCTTTTCTTTTTTTTGAGAGAGAGAGAGAGAGAGAGAGAGAGAGAGAGAGAGAGAGAGAGAGAGAGAGAGAATTTTAATATTTATTTTTTAGTTTTCGGTGGACACAACATCTTTGTTTGTATGTGGTGCTGAGGATCGAACCCGGGCTGCACGCATGCCAGGCAAGTACGCTATCGCTTGAGCCACATCCCCAGCCCACCAAGTCATTTTTGTTGCTGAAGTATTTAGTATTTTGATGAGATTTCATTGAATCCATGGGGCGCCTTTGGCAGTGTGCCCGTGTTTATTTTGTAACCCACTACTTTGGTGAATTTTTTTATTATCTCTAACAGTCTTCTGGTGCAGCTTTGTGGATCTTGTCAGTTAAGATCCTGTCACTTATAAACTGTGATGATTTGACTTCTTTCCTATTTCCTTCTCTTGCTTAATTACTCTGGCTCTTATTGAATAAGAATGTGTGAGTGGATATCCTTGTCCAGATTTTAGAGGAAATACTTTCAGTGTTCCTCCATTCGCTGTGGTGTTACATGGGATGGTCTTTATGATGCTGAGGTCAGTTCCTTCTGTCCCCAATGTTTTCAGTGTTTTTGTCAAAATGGGAGCTGTCTTTTGGTCAAAGTCTAACTTTCCAGACCCACAAGCCTCCATCTTCTCTGTCCCTCCTAATCACCTATCTACACTGACAGCCTGTCTTTAATTCCTGGTTGATTCCTCCCTCTCATTTTTAGGCAATTTTTATTGCTGTGAGGAAACTGGTGATGAAGGCTCTTGGTGCTTTGAGCTGAGAGGGCAGTTCATGGGGTGGGGAAAGCAGTTCCCTTTGGAAAATTAGGTTGGTCTGAGGTCTGTGGCAAAAGTCTGGTTCAGGAAGAAAAGGTTGTAACATCATCTGGGGTGGGTGCTTCTGTGAGAGAGAAACAAAAAATATGAGTGCTGAAATGAGATTAATGGCAAAGGAAGTGTTATGGCATCTGGAACACGTCAATGAATATCATGAAGAATAGAAATCAAAAATCTCTCACCAGAAGGTATAAGAGCTAAGAAGTTGTCCCCAGATAAGTCAAGACAGGACAGGCCTTACCTAGGAATCTTTAAAATTTCCAGAGTTAATTAGAAAGTTAAATATAACATTGAAGCTTCTTAATGTCATCTGAGTTTTGTAGGATATCATTTTATTGGCATAACTTCTGTGTTTAATAGAGATTCCTTTATTTCTGTCACTTAGGGGTAGTAATTATACAAGCAAATATTGAATAAACCTACCTATGTTAGAAGTTAGGCAGATCTGTAGGCCTTAAACTGAGTAAAAACTTCTGCCAGCCAAGGTGGCACCCAAATGTAATCCCAGCAATTGGGGAGGCTGAGGCAGGAGGATCTCAAGTTCAGAACCAGCCTCAGTAACATCCAAGGCATTAAGCAACTCAGTGAGACCCTGTCTCTAAGTAAAATACAAAAGAGGGCTGGGGGTGTGGCTCAGTGGTTGAGTGTCGTGAGGAGCAAAGTTGTGACATATGCAGTAGAGGGGAGAAATAAAGAATGTCCACATGCTTCTGCCCTTTTCAATACTTTATTCACTCAAACGACTCAATACCATTTTACTCTATAGGTTTTTAATCAAGAAAATGATGTGAGCATGGCTTTAGGCCTGAGCCTAAGCAACTCCATCTTAAAAACTCCAGTTTGAAACCTGCAGTCTCACCAGGCACACCTAAAGAGCCCTCCAGTGTGGCCCTTAGGCACAAACAAGTCACTTCCCCTCACCCCATAAGCAGAGCAAGCCTCTGGCAGGTTATCCTCCCCTGATAAAGAGGGAAAAGGTGAGAAGATCAGGGGGAGACCACCAGACCAGGTGTTTCTAACCCCAGGGTAAATGATGTTATGGAGAAATCCAGTGGTAGCTGCTAAGGATTGAAAGGGGAATCAAAGGCCCCCAAATATAGTATAAATAATAGAGCAGATGAATAGACATTCAGCCAGCCAAAACAAGGATGCACTCAAGCTGGAGAGCCTGAAGAGGATCTGGATTGACATCCATCACTTGTCATCGTTTGTATGATCCTCTGCATGATCCTCACAGCTCTCAAAGTCTACAGCCACATCTTGACTCTGGTGAAAGCCACAACTTCTCCCTACCTCTCCTCAGCTGGCCATCAGCTCCACCCCAGGAAAAGCCTAGCTTGGCTCCTGACCTGATCACCCTGGTGTGAGTGAGCGTGCATCTGCTGGATTTAAAGCCTAACGCTTGAGTTTTTGACCTGACACTTGAACTTAGCACACAGAGGGAATGTCTGTCATTATCCATTTTTTCAGTGTTTTTTTTTTTGTTTCAATTTCGTTGATTTCCGCTCTGATTTTAATTATTTCTTGCCTTCTACTACATTTGCTGTTGTTTTGCTCTTCCTTTTCTAGGGTTTTGAGATGAAGTGTGAGTTCATTTATTTGTTGGTTTTTTCATTTATTGAGGAATGAACTCCAGGCAATGAATTTCACTCTTAAAACTGCTTTCATTGTGTCCCATAGATTCCGATATGTTGTGTCTGTATTTTCATTTATCTCTAAGAATTTTTTGATTTCCTCCTTTATGTCTTCTGTAACCCATTGATCATTCAGTAACATTGTTCATTTTCCAGATGATGCAGGATTTTTCCTTCCTTCTTTTATCACTGATTTCCAGTTTCATTCCATTATGATCAGATAAGATGTATGGTATTATCTCCACACCTTTATATTTACTAAGAGTTGTCCTATGGCATAATATATGGTCTATCTTTGAGAAGGATCCATGTGCTGCTGAGAAGAACGTGTATCCACTTGATGATGGTTGATATATTCTATATATGTCGGTTAAGTCTAGGTTATTGATTGTGTTATTGAGTTCTATAGTTTCTTTATTCAGCTTTTGTCTGGTGGATCTGTCCAATGGAGAGAGCGGTGTGTTGAAGTCACCGATAATTATTGTGTTGTGGTCTATTTAACTCTTGAACTTGAGAAGAGTTTGTTTTATGAATGTTGTAGCACCATTGTTTGGTGCATACATATTGATAATTGTTATGTCTTGTTGGTGAATGGTTTCTTTTAACAGTATATAGTGTCCTTCTTTATCCCTTTTGATTAACTTAGGTTTGAAGTTGATTTTATTCGATATGAGTATGGCCTCTCCTGCTTGCTTCCGAGGACCATGTGAGTGGTATGATTTTTCCCAACCTTTCACTTTCAACCTGTGTATGTCTTTTCCTATCATATGAGTCTCCTGAAGGCAGCATATTGTTGGATTTGTTTTTTTTAATCCAGGTTACTAGCGTTTGTCTCTTGATTGGTGAATTTAAGCCATTAACGTTTAAGGTTTCTATTGATATATTGTTTGTACTTCCAGTCATGCTTATTTATTTATTTATTTTAATATGGCTCGTTTTTCCTTTTTAGTTATATTTTTTCTTCCCTTTACTGAGTTACCTCCCAATGTTAGTTTTGGGTGCTATTTTTCAATTCCTCTTCTTGTAGTGTTTTGCTCAAAATGCCTTGCAGTGCTGGTTTTCTGGCTGCGAATTCTTTTAACTTTTGTTTATCATGAAATATTTTAATTTCATTGTCAAATCTGAAGCTTAATTTTGCTTGATACAGTATTCCTGGTTGGAATTCATTATTTTTCAGCGTTTGAAATACATTGTTCCAGGATCTTCTTGCTTTCAACGTTTGCGATGTAAAATCAGCCGTTAACCTAATTGGTTTACCCCTGAATGTAATCTGCCTTCTTTCTCTCATAGCTTTTAATATTCTCTCCTTGTTCTGTATGTTGGATGTCTTCATAATTATCTTCATAATTGTCTCGGAGTTGGACTATTATGGTTTTGTATGTTTGGGGTCCTGTAGGCTTCCAAGATTTGGCAATCCATTCCATCTTTCATATCTGGGAAGTTTTCTAGGATTATTTCATTCAATAGATTGTTCAATTTCTTTGGCTTGAACCTCTATACCTTCTTCTATCCCGATGACTCTCAAGTTTGTTTGTTTTTTATGACATCCCATATCTCTTGGATAGATTGCTGGTGATTTCTTAGCATCCTTTCTGTGTTGACTATATTCTTTTCAAGTTGATAAACTTTGTCTTCATTATCTGATGTTCTGACTTCTATTTGATCTAGTCTATTTGTAATATTCTCGTTTGAGTTTTTAATTTGGTTTATGGTTTCCTGCATTTCTAGGATTACTGTTTGATTTTTTTTAAAATCTCTATCTCCTGGTAGAGCTTGTTCTTTGCCATTTGAATTTGCCTATGTAATTCGTTTTCAAAATATACTTTCATTGTTTGGACTTGCTGTCTAATGTCTTCTCTAAGATTCCATTCCATCTGAGTCAGGTATGCCTTGAGTTCTTTCTCTGTCCATTTTTCTGAAGCCTCTAGGTTCTCCTGTGTATTTAAGTTGTCTTGCATTGTTTGTAATCCTTTTTTCCCTTGTTTTTTTTTTCTGGTGCTCACTTTACTTTCCAACTCTGTTTGACTGCTGTGTTTCTGTTTTCTTCTTTAAATTTATTTTGGTTTTTATAGTTCTAATATCTCTCCTTTGTGTTGGGAGACAATGTTTAGAGATGTTGGAATTAATTGTGATTTATAGTAAATTCATTAGTTTCATTAAAGTCCTACAGAATTTCATGACATGTATAGAATTAAGGTTTGAACTTAGGATTTTATGTTGAGGTCAGGTGATTTGATGGTATGGAGGTTAGTATATGTTAGCTACTTTGGGGTGTTGCTCAAATGCAGGCGGGTATTAACAAGAGAATAGACAGGAGTACTTGGAGGTAGTTAAGGGCTTAGGCGGACTATGGACTGATTCGTAGTATTCGTCTATTTGCATTTAGTAAGTTGTACGTAATCTGGGTGGTCATGCTTAAGAGGAAAGATGGGGAAAAGGTAAGGAAGCAAACCTAGAAAGAGAGAGGGAGAGAGGAAAGAAAGAGAAAAGAATAGAAAAGAAAAAGAAATAATAAAAAATCATAATAAAATGCAGTAAAATAAAAATTACTTTAAAAAATAATAATATAATTACAGAAAAGAAAAAAATTAAAATTAAAAAATTAAAAAAAATTAAAAAAAAAAAAAAGAAAAGAAAAAAGGGACACTGTTAGGCTTCTATTTTCTTCGCTTCCAGTAGATGGTGCTGTGCCTTCCGGGCCAAGATTTTGCACTCCGGCTGTAGGAAACAATCCGTGTGAGGCCGCTTCCCCCACCCCATGTCTCTTAAAACCTGAGCTTAGGTTTATTCCTGGTTTCTAGTCCGCTGGCTTCTCCTGCCAGCCAGGCCTTTCCAAGTGTGATACCTCTCAGCAGTTTAAGCTACACTCTGTGCCTGCAGTTTTCTGGACGTGGAGTGCAGCTTTTGGGAAGCGGCACCTTATTGTGTTGATTTCCTCTGCTAGCCCCTCCTCCTGGAGCTGGCGAGACAGGTTTCGTTTTGGCCACTGGTGGGAGGGGGGAGTTGGAGGTCAGGTGCCTTTACCTTTCCCCACACCTCTATTTACGCTCACTTTGTTAATCACGCCCCCGGAAACCTGGGGAGAGATTTTATGCAATTTCCCCGCTGTATGGGAGATGGTCTAAATGACACAGACCTGTTCTATCGCTGAATGAGGTGCAATCTGTCAAAAACTGGCGATGGTGACGTCAGCTCTCCAAGATGGTGGCTGCAGGCTTCCTCAGTGGGCTGACTGGTGTGGAGGACAGAACTGGACCACTTCCTTCCCCCGTCTCAAACCCAGAACTCAGCCCAGAGCATAGTGAGGGCACAGCCGGCAGGAGCCCATAGAATCTGCAGCACAGCACCATTTCTCTGCGTTGCTAGCATGCCGCTTCCCAGCAGCGGGGTGGGCCGCTGAACAAACAGTTTGAATCTCCGGGCGGACAGTTCACTCGCGGTTGAGCCCCAGTAACCGATCCTTGGGTAATGGAAGTCCTTCCTCTAGGTTTTGGTGCACCCCAATTTTGCTGGAAATTCCTAACAAGATAGCTTTTGGCCGTTCTAACTCGTCATTCACCTGCACAGTGATGCGGTACATGGGGGTGATGCACTCCATTTGCCGCCATCTTCTCTCCCATCTTTAAAAAAAATTTTTAATATTTATTTTTCAGTTTTTGGCAGACCCAACATCTTTGTTTGTATGTGGTGCTGAGGATTGAACCCGGGCCGCACGCATGCCAGGCGAGCGCACTACCTATCGCTTGAATCGCATCCCCAGCCCAGCACTTTTTCTTGATCATCTGTGGGTCAAACTTATCTTAATTCCCAGGATGCAAACTAGTGATGAACCTGGCAATACTGTTGAGATCGAAGCTTCCTCCCATCTGGGTTTTTGGAGACCTCTCTCCATGAGCTTCTGTCAATCTGGCACATCAACTCTCAGCACCTGGACCTGCCAATCCTCATGGTGGCTGGATTGGCAGGTCCTAGAGTTCTCAGTTGCACTCTGCCAGAGACCCAGGAGAATTCAGAGTTAAGGGCATTTACTGATCTTCTCACTGCACTATATATTTTCTAATTCTGAAAACCGACCAAAAGGGGGGGGGAAGAAGAAGAAGATGGGGGGGAAAAAAAAACCCAAAACCAAAAAAACCAAAAAACAACAACACCAACAACAAAAAAACAAAATACCTGTACACTCCTCTGTTCTGTGGATTTAAGAATCACTGGAGGGTAAGGGAACATCATCAAATGGTTATTAGGTAGAAAATGCCCTTTTTCCTGGGAAAGTTTGTTGAAGGGGTTGATTAAAAAAATGCCTCCCTCTTACAGCTTTAAAAAAAATACATTGAGCACAGGAACGGTCATGGGGATATCCCAAACAGGCTAGTAAAGGCTTACTATGCAAATAAAGGGAACCTGGGCATTTTACTAACAGTTCTCACCCTAGAGTCTGAGTGATGGTGTCTGATCAGTGAAGGAGGAGCACAGAGGAGGGATTGGATTTGGGGAGTGTGCCGTGGCCCTGTGGCAGTGAGTGTCCTTGGTGTGTTCTGTCAGGACCATATTTCAGCAATCAGTCTGGCTCCTAACGTGGGAGTAAGGTTTATTCTGAACTATGGGTGAAGCAGGCTCCTTATCTGAGCTGGTTTAATCGTTTGCTCTTTAATCTTAATTGCTTTTATTGCCATATACCAAATTTTCCATGCACTTAATTATATTTCCTTGTTCTCTTTCAATTTTCTTGATGGAAAAATGAATTGACAGAGTTAAAATGGGTGGTAGCCTTGGCCATGTAGCTGCAGGCTCTTCCCAAGTGATGCAAGTCTCTCTGCTTCCTTTCCAGTCAGGCCTGATCTGACACCCATCTTCTCCTAGGTCAGTCAGGTTGGCTGTCTTCACACCAAGTATGTAATTCCTCACACAAGCTTGTGACTGTGTCCATCACAAGATGCAGAAAGGGCCTCCTGAGAGCAGAAAGAAAACAGGGCCTGGTTTGGAAAGCCAGGGTCACTTCTGCCTAAAAGGATATTTCCCCTGCCCCTCACTAGGATAGGTCCCTTTGCAGTGAGGAAATTTTCTTGAAAAGGGCTTTTGCCAAGATTCAGTTTTTCTGGGTTTCTTTATCCAGGAGTCTGCAACATCTCCTATCACTCACAACCCCATATGTGCATATGTGGCTGGGGTGAAAGAGGGGTCTTGTGGAGCCTTGGCCAGTCAGAAGGCAGCTGGTGGGAGAGGGGGCCTTCCATAGTCTCAGAGTCCTTCATCTCTCACCTGTGCAGGTCAGAATCCATCTCCAGGACTGTGTCTTCTCTGTTGTGTGAGGCCCAAGTGGCTCTGGCTCAGATCTGTCTCCCTGTGACCTGAAGATGCTATGAGGTCCATAGGAAGGAAGTCAGGACTCCCCAGAAGGCAGGAAATGGTGAGTGTGTGGGGCCAGGACTGCTTAGGGTGGGTGGGCTGGTTAGAACTGGTGGGAACCAGCTGGGGCTGGACTCTGTCAGTGTGCAATGAAGGCAGGCAATTTTCAGGGGATTTTGACTTGGGGATGGGCTTTCTATGTGCAAAGGTATTGGTCGAGGGAGTCACTGTCCCCACTTTTACCCCAGGAGTCACTCACCTTTCCCACCCCATCTTCCACATGTGTGGAAAACAGGGTCTCAAGTTCCCTTTCCTCTCCCAGCCTAGCCCCTCTTAGGGCTGATGGTAGACCCCTAATCTTGTACCCTGTCTATGCCTTTCCAGACTCCAGCTCCTCCTCCAGTTCACAGCATCATCATCTGTTCCCTCACTATATTCAAATGGGCACAGTATTTTAATTATCAATTGTTCACTGAAAATTTCTTTCTTGTTTGTAAATATCTGCCACGAGGGCAAAGTAGAAAAGTCTTGTGGAGCTCCACTGTGGAAATTCTTGGGTCTGTCCTTGGTTTTCCCAGGACAGATACCTTAATATCTTTGGGCACAGGTTCCCTTTGGACACTTTGCAAAGGCTTGTGTCCTGAGCCTCTATCCTGGCCTTTCCTGGGGCTGCCACAAGGTGCCCAAAGTTGGCCTGTGTCCTGCAGGTGCAGGGAATTTCAGCCTGGGTCAGCTCCTCCTAGAGGACAGCATGAGTTTTGGGGTGCAGCCTCTCAGAGGAGCAGCTGGGGGCCTTGGAATTGAGGAATCTCCTGTAACAGGCCTCATCTAGACTGCTGCCTCCTTGGGACATTGTCTCCTCAGAGCCCTGTTCTGCTTTCTTGGAGACAGGTAGACAGTCAGCCTGTAGATGCTGGTACTGAGGAGCCAGGTGAGCAGTGATTTCTATCACAAGTTGTGAAGGATCAAAAACTGAATCACCCACCCCAGTGTAGTGCTATGCAAACCTGAAAAGCTTCACACAGTGGAATCAAGGTCTCCTGGGAGGGTGATCATGGAGACTATCAGTGAGCAGGACTAGGTGGGAGGATCCCCAGCTGCAGGAAACTTACCTGCCCCTTGAGTCCAACAAGTCTGTGTTCCCTCAGCATCAACCCTATCTGTTTTTCTCACTTTAAAATAATCTGCTTTATAGATAAATGCATTATTGGAATTCATTGTGATGTATTTATACAGCATATAATATAGTTTGTTCCATTTTATTCAACAGTTTCTCTCTAAATATTAAAAAGTTCTGGGGATATGCCTGAGTGGATAAGTTTCCCTGGGTTCAACACCAAGTACCAAAAAAAAAAAAAAGACATTAGAGTTATTTATAGTAAAAACATGCCAAGTTGATGAAAACTCTTGCTGAATTTCAATTTAGACTTCATTATATTTTGAGACATATTGAGAACTCTTTGGCTTTGTGTTCCTCCAGAGGTGGGACACAGAAGTCACTCTGCTGATTGCTGTGGACCTCCACCAGGCCACCTCATGATTGCACAATCATCTCTCTATTCACATGATCCTGGATGGCACAGACTCTTACACACCTTGGCTCTGTGGTATCAGTGGTTCCTGGGCCACAAACCTCCCCAGCAGTTGACAGTGCATTAGGTTTTTTATACAAGCATCACTGCACACACAGAGTCCCCTTACTACAGATAACCCTGTATGTGTGGCCTATGTGACCAAACATGTTTGTGAAGAAAACATTTTTGTGTGGCTCCTCACTGTGTGTTAGAAAACCAGCAGTCTCTGGTTCAGACAATTGTTACACATTTTTTTTAATACCTACTAGTCTTGGCAAATTACTTTTTGACTACTATGAAGTCTATTTTGGAGATTTCTAAAATTCTTTAAGGCTATCATTTGAAAGAGGTGACCTTTGTTGACCCTGAGTTATTCCTACGACACATGCATCTTTCTATTTACCCTATTCTGCTTTGATATTATTAGTATTATTAAAAATTTGTTGTTTAAGAATTATTGTTCTGTGTGCTGCTTGCTTAGACTTGGTCTGGAGTAAACAAGTTGCGGTCTTCTAATTTTTCTCAGTCCCCAGTGAACACATTCTGACTACATGGATTAAATATTGTCTACTAGGAAGCTCCAAATCTCCTTGAGTATAGGGTTTGTTTTTTCACTTGTTTATTTTCAGATGGGTGATTCTTTAGGTTCTAAGGTAACAGTGGAACAAAATAATAAGATTTCTGAAGGAAGGCGGAGGTTCAGTAACGAGTATGTTTACCTACAGTCTCAGCACTATGACCAGTGTTACTGCTTAGTTTGGTGGGATGCCTTCCACGTCCTTAGCTCTCTCTATTAGAAAAAGCCCAGCTTTATCAGTAGGGACTTCTTAGGGTAGGTACTCTCAGGATACTAATGTTAGATCTTCTCTGCACATGAAGTAGGAGACCTTCAATATTCCATGTATTAGATAACCTGCAGAGGATTTAGGGGTGACCAGGAGCATGCCTTACTCACTGGACTCTACAACAAGAAGGGTGTGTTTGCTCTGCTGATGCTTTTCTGGATAGTTCAGGCCTTAAATTGGAATCCCTCTGTTTGGGCAAGTGAGTGCACAATAAGAGTACATGTTTTGATGACAAAATCATGGAATAAATATTTGGAGACCACAGAAATGTGAGAATATCCTACATGATGAGAATAGAGCCCTAATGCTGTCAATCTCTCCTGGCCTGCACTATACTTTTCTGGAATACTTTAGAATTTGGTGGCCTTTGAGGATGTGGCTGTGAACTTCACCCAGGAGGAATGGGCTTTGCTGGATCCTTCCCAGAAAAATCTCTACAGAGATGTGATGCAGGAAGTCCTTAGCAACCTGGCTTCTATACGTAAGGATATTTTTTTCATCATATAACCAAACACTGAGTAATTGGGAGATTGTTTTGTTGTTGTTCTTGTTTTTTTCCCAAATCAAGGATTGAACCCATGGGCACTGACCTACATCCATATCCCTTTTTTTGTAGTGTATTTAGAGACAAGGCCTCCATCAGTTCCTGAGGGTGGCTTTGAATTTGAGACCCTTCTTCCTCAGCCTCCCAAGCTGCTGGAATTACAGGCATTGGCCCCAGGGCCTGGCAAGTAGGAGTTCTATTCTCATGAATTTAGAATGTGGAATGATAATGCATGGGGAATATATTGGGCCTAATGTCTTGCACTCTGCAGCATAAATCCCATATTCTTTCTCCTTTTTCTTCATTTTCATTTTTGCATTAGGTTTGTATATAGTTTTTTTTTTTTAAAGAGAGAGTGAGAGAGGGGGACAGAGAGAGAGAGAGAGAGAGAGAGAGAGAGAGAGAGAGAGAGAGAGAGAGAATTTTAACATTTATTTATTTTTTCTTAGTTCTCGGTGGACACAACATCTTTGTTGGTATGTGGTGCTGCTGAGGATCGAACCCGGGCCGCACGCATGCTAGGCAAGCGCGCTACCGCTTGAGCCACATCCCCAGCCCCCTGTATATAGTTTTAACCTCATAATTTTCTTCTGAAATCGTGATAATTCATAATGATTGTTTCATGTCTACATTTTAGGAGACAAATGGGAAGATGAGAACAGAAATCCCAGGAGAGATCTAAGGTAATTGTGTCCGCTAGAGGAAACAGAGTGTCTGGAGAGAATTGTAACATGTCCTATAATTTTACAAACAAGTAAAATACCCATGATATGAATTATAGTTATTTTTATTTAACCATAAATATGAACTTTAATGTAAGATACATGTTTAGTGTTTTCAAAAATAAATAATTTGTTGACAATGTTGAAAAATGCTGTCCTGATACCATTATTTTGGTACTAGCTATGAGAATCAATGTTACAAAGTCATCATTACATTTAGTTTCAAACAGTTTGGACATGACAGAAAAGTAATACTTTCCCTGACACTGGTAATAGTGTAAGTGTAAAATCAACTAATGAATATAAAAGCATTAATGAGCCATATAATATTTCCATATAATGTTTTTACAGAAGTCATATGGTAGGTTCTGGAAAAATATAAACAGGTACTTATTGTGGAAGAACTTTTAGTGAGATTCCAAAGCCTAGTCGTCACCAGGATTTGGACAAGTCTTCATATATCTCTTTTTCCTTAATAGGCACGTTATATCTCACTCTGCAAAGAAAGCATGTAACAATGAGGACAATGGAGGGAAGCCATATAAACTTAAACTGAACAAAACATCTTTAATTTCTTGTACAAGTGTTCAAAGACAAGCATCAGTGCACACTGTAAATGAATCTTATGAATGTCTGACATGTGGAAAAGAATGCAGTTGTTCCATATATTTTCAAAAATACCAACAATCTCATACTGGAGAGGTAACCTACAGATGTAATCAGTGTGGGAAAGCCTTCAGTCATTCCTCTTACCTTCAAGTACATAAACGAATTCATACTGGAGAGAGGCCCTATGAATGTAAACAATGTGGGAAAGCCTTCAGTTGTTCCTCTTACCTTCATAGACATAAACGAACTCATACTGGAGAGAGGCCCTATGAATGTAAACAATGTGGGAAAGCCTTCAGTTGTTCCTCTCACCTTCATAGACATAAACGAACTCATACTGGAGAGAGGCCCTATGAATGTAAACAATGTGGGAAAGCCTTCAGTTGTTCCTCTCACCTTCAAAGACATAAACAAACTCATACTGGAGAGAAGCCCTATGAATGTAAACAATGTGGGAAAGTCTTTGTTTATTCTACTTCTCTTTGGCAACATAAACGAATTCATACTGGAGAGAAGCCTTATGAATGTAAACAATGTGGGAAAGTCTTTGTTTATTTTGCTTCTCTTTGGCAACATAAACGAATTCATACTGGAGAGAAGCCCTATGAATGTATGCAATGTGGAAAAGCCTTTACTAATTCCTCTCAACTTCAAACACATAAACGAACTCATACTGGAGAGAAGCCCTATGAATGTAAACAATGTGGGAAAACCTTTGTTTGTTTGAGTTCCCAAATGCAACATGAACGGATTCATACTGGAGAGAAGCCCTATGAATGTAAACAATGTGGGAAAGCCTTTACTCATTCCTCTCAACTTCAGACACATAAACGAATTCATACTGGAGAGAAGCCTTATGAATGTAAACAATGTGGGAAAGTCTTTGTTTATTCTGCTTCACTTTGGCAACATAAACGAATTCATACTGGAGAGAAGCCCTATGAATGTATGCAATGTGGAAAAGCCTTTACTAATTCCTCTCAACTTCAAACACATAAACAAACTCATACTGGAGAGAAGCCCTATGAATGTAAACAATGTGGGAAAGCCTTTGTTTATTTGAGTTTACAATTGCAACATGAACGAATTCATACTGGAGAGAGGCCCTATAAATGTGAACAGTGTGGGAAAGCCTTCAGTCATTCCTCTTACCTTCAAAGTCATAAGCAAACTCATACTGGAGAGAAGCCCTATGAATGTAAACAATGTGAGAAAGCCTTCAGACGTTCCTCTTACCTTCAAAGACATAAACGAACTCATACTGGAGAGAAGCCCTATGAATGTAAGTAATGTGGTAAAGCCTTCACTATATCTTCTTATCTTCAAAGACGTAAACAAAGTGACACTGTCGAGAAGCCCTGTTAATGTAAATAATTGGGAAAAGCCTTCACTACTTCCTTTACATTTAAATACATAAACAAACTCAAACTTGAGAAAAACCCTATGAATGTAAACAATGTAAAAGAGTCTTTGGTAGATCCAGTCCGCTTCATTCACATGAACGAACTCATAAAGGAAAAAAAACCTATGGATGTAAATAATGGAAGAAAGCCTTCTATAGATCTTCTCACCTTCACAGACATGAAAGACCTCATTCTTCAGAAAAGCCCGATGGATGTAAACATGTGGGAAAGCCTTCAGTAGTTCCTCTTGCCTTCACATACATGAACAATTTCATAAAAGAGAAAAGCCTTGTGGTCATAAACAATGTAGGAAGGCCTTCAATACTTCTGCTTACCTTAAAATGTGTGAATTAACTCATATTAGAGAGAAGCCTTTCTAATGGAAGCAGTGTGGGAAATCCTTCACTACATTGAGTCACTTTTATTTACTTGAAAGAACTCATGCTGGAGAGATGCCTTGTGAATGTAAACAATGTGGGAAAGCCTTTGCTTGATACAGTAACATTTTAAAACATCAAATAACTTATACAGGAAAAAATCCTTACTAAAGAAAAAAATGTGAAATGACTTGATTTTTGGGTTCTGTTTTAAACCTGAGAGTAATTGTATTGTAGAAAAGCCCATTGAATGCAAATAAATAAATAAATAAATAAAAAGACAAAGAGAAATAAATTTAATATTCTCAGTCACCTTCAGTAACATGAAAGTATTCATGGAAAAGTTGTTGAGTGTGTGTGTGTGTGTGTGTGTGTGTGTGTGTGTGTGTTTTTACATCTCCACATAAACCTAATGTAAATGATGGATTGTTCCTGGAGGGGCAGAGGCATACAGGGCAAAACTTCCAGCATAAGTAGCAAGTTGCAGGTTTAAACAGGTCATGAAACCTCAGAGGTCTTGCAGAGCATTTATGGAACATGAATTGTGAAAGAGGGATTTTGTGAGGATCCCAGTTAAACCACCATGTCTAGATTTTTTTTCTAAAGGTTGACTGAAGAAATCTAGGGCTAAAAGGTAGGAGGGTGCTGGGGCTGCTCCTGCAGAGGTCCTAGAAGTGGTGGAGGGAACATGGTGAGACAGACGGTTCCATGTGCCTAGACCGGGCTCCAGACTCCAGAGGTGTCCATGCCCTGCAGGGGTTTCCAAGATGCGTCCATCACAGTGATGAAAGGGAACCAGCAGATTCTACGATGAAGCGACTTGGGAGTGATAAGAGCGCCGACTTATCCCAGGCCATGTATTTTCCTCCAAGAGGCCCATGCGCTCCTCTCCAACGACCGGAATTCAGGGCAGGGGCATTTCCCACCCGTGCTAGGTGGCTATCACCCCCAGAGGGCGGTGAGGCCCATGCCATGGTGATCCTCGAGCCCACATTGGCTTCCCCTGCCTCCCGTTCCCTCTCAAGGTGTCTGGCTGGGAAGTCCAGCTCCCCAACACTCACCCAGGGCCCAGTCCATGCGCTCCTAGTCTGAGGTCTGCTCGCCCAAGCCTTGATCGCCCAGCGCCCCACCCCACGGCTCCTGGTCCTCCCTGCGCCTATTGCAGGGCATCTGCTGGGGACATCAGCTGTGCCAGTCCATCCGGTGTGGCAGCGGGTGGCGGTAACACCCCTGTACCACGCTGTCCCGCACTGGGCAGCGCTTGCTTGACTTTATTGGTTTATTTAGTTGGGGGAGTTAAACCATGGGCGCTGGGGTTACAGGGGGGGTGGTCAACGCCGGGCTCCCAGCTTGGCTGTCACTCGGGGGTACAGCACTGATTTCAGTTGGGCAAGGCTGAGGCTTCTGTCCTGCGTTCCCTCCTGGAGAGTTGGCTTCTGCACACTGAGAAAGGGATTGGCCTGCAAGAAACGAAGGAGGAGTACCTTACCCAGCCATTCTCTCTGTCCTCCTCCCCGGCTCTCTTCTCCCTCACCTCCCCTCCTCAGGTACCCTCACCTCCAGCACTTCCCCAGCCCCCTCCACTCTCTGCTTTTCCTTATCCCCCACTTCCCCTCTTCCCTACCCCTCCATCCTCCTCATCTGACCCCTTTCTCCTCTTCCTCCACCTCTTCCTCTTCCTCCCTCTCCCCTCCTCCTCTTCCTTCTTTTTCTTTGTACTGGGGATTGAACCCAGGGCCGCTTTACCACTGAGCAAAATCCTTATCGCTTTTTTTTTTTTTTTTTGAGACAGACTCTCCCTCTTTGCTGAGAACTTTAGATCCTCATGTCTCAGTCTCCTGAGTTGCTGGATTGCAGGTGCACAACACCAGGATTGGCCCCTCTTCCTCTTCTTTCTTCCACCTCTGGGTAGTGAGTTGGGATTGAGAAAGCAAACAAGATACAAAACCTTACCAGGCTTGTGCTGATTCCTGATGTGCACATGCCCCCTCCCCTACAGGTGAATGGTTGATGATCCTATCGTTGGTCCCCTCCAGAATTTGGTGTGCATCTTTCTAGATAAATTCTTTGCCTCTGTTTGGGTTTTGGGAGTGTGCTTTTTTGAGGATGGTTCTGTTCACAGCACTGAGCAGAGCAGTGGACAAGATGAGCAGCTTGCTAGCCCCTGCCAGCTTCCTTCGTGGGTATGTGCATGACATGCCCAGGTTTACCCTTTCACAGCATCACAAGGTGTGCATGTCTGGCCCATGGCTTGCTTCCTTCTTCTTGAACGCATCAGGAGCTCTTTGGGTGCCACTGGTGATTCCTCTTCATGATTTTCCTTTCTCTTTTTTTTTGCCTTGCTAGTGATTGAACCAGGGCCTTGTGCATTGCTAGGCAAGTGCTCTGCAGGTGAACTACATCCCCAGCCCTTTGTTTTTTTAAAAAAAACTTTGAGACAGGCTCTTGCTAAATTACCCAGGGTTATAAGAGGCAGAATAGAAGAAACAAGAAATTGGTGGAAAGGAGACAAAAGGAAGGACAAGAGAATGAGAATTTAATTCAGAACTTCTGCATTCTTTTCCCAACTTTGTAACCCCAAATTCTTGGGAAATTTCTGTGCACTACTGATTAATCTCCAACAAACAGATTAAGCAAAGTCAGATGCATATCTTGAGGAACCTACAATTTAGGGAACTTTAATGAGAGAATGAAGACACTGTGAGCCTGAGGATTCTGAGATTGGCCAGACCACCAGACAGTGTCCCGAGATCGCCATGATAATATCAATTCTACACACCACCCCTCACCAAGTATTCTTTAAAAGAAGAGCCAGGAACCCCCAAGTCATGTCTCTCACCCTGGAGGTAGTCCAGATTCTCCCTTGAATGTGTCTCTACTTCCTAAATAAACCTCATTCTGTGCCTCTGATTGGGTGCCAAGAGCCCTATTGGTCCTGAGTCATGTTCTCCCTTCACTAAGGATCTCTTAGGACCTTTCTCTGGAGACACCTCTGTGTGACATGTCTGTCTCAGCGTCCAAAGCACCTGGGGTACAGTGTTTTTTTTTTTTGAGGTGTTTGAGACTGAAAAGTAGGAAAGTATTCTGCCGCTGAGCTACACCTCCAGGCCATTTTATTTTACTTTACAAGTTCTCATTAAGTTGCCCAGGTTGACACTGGTATTCCAGTACTGGCCTCGAACTCCTGGGCTCACTCCATCCTCCTGAGTAGCTGGACTTCATGACTAGGCCCCTGAGCAGGAATTTGGCTTGTCATTGATTACAGAATAAAGTGCCTGCCCTCTTGGAGGATTATAACCCTTGAGGTCAAGTTGTCATGAATATGCAAATAATTGTCACCATGTGTTGTGGAGCTGGGTCACCTCTATTGGTCCAGCACAGCAGTGGAGGACATGGACCATTGGGTTGAGGAACATAGGTGCACCAATTCCTGGAGGAAGTGCTGAGGCTAGGGCGCTGCCTCTGTCGCTCATCGTACTGGTGCTACATGGGAAGTATAGCTCACAGGCTCTCAGAGTGGGAAGAACAGTAGAAGCAGAAAGATGCAGAGCCAGGTGAAGTTATGAGACCAAAGAAACCCTGAGAGGAGCTCCAAGTTCAAGCTTGACCCTGCTAGCTAAGTGCTCTAGTGCAAGAGACTCTCTTCCTCAGCTTCAGTTTCTCCATGTGTCAAGTGAAGACTAATTTATTAACTCAGCTATTTGACAAGTGCTTTGGTGCATGATATGTGGCAGCTCTCATCTTAGGTTCTAATGATATGCATTGAGCGAGACCTGCAAGTTCCTGTTCTGATAGACCTTAAGTTTCCGTGAGGACCAAAACGATAAATAAAGAAACCAATTCTGTTGTGATGAGTGTCACAGAATGTAAGTGCAGGTGGTGTGACTACATGGCTGGGAAGGAAGGCTGTGGCATCTGAGCTCAGCCTGGCTGTAGAGGAGATGGTTACAGTGTGTCCCTCATAGGGACTCTGACAGAAGTAAACACGATGCGGAGGGCCTGGAGCCTACCAAGTGCTACCTCAGTGTTTTTTTTTTTTTTTTAAGAGAGAGATAATTTTAATATTTATTTTTTAGTTTTCGGCAGACACAACATCTTTGTTTGTAAGTGGTGCTGAGGATCAAACCTGGGCCGCACGCATGCCAGGTGAGTGTGCTACCGCTTGAGCCTCATCCCCAGCCCCCTCAGTGGTTTTGATATTGCTATTTCTGTCCTTTGTTTACTTATGCGTGGCTAGAAGTCTGCGAGGTGCTAGAATGGCTCTGAGCTTCTTAGGAGACCCACATTGCCAAGTCCTCTATCAGCCTCTGCCCACAGAGGCACCCTCTGCATCTTCATGACTCTGGTTCTAGGCCATCTGGGAAACCTGCCTTGATTTCCAGTCAGAATGCACTGTGCCTAGTTTCTCTGTGCTTTTTAATCCCTCGCCCTTTTATACCTACTAGGGATGGTGATGTTTAGTAGTCTCTTATGTATGGTTTAGAATAACTTTACCCATGTACAAGCTTTTTCCTTAAGTCACAGGCTCACCCACCTGCTGCACATTTGTGTACCAAATAGAATCAGTATATTTGCTGTTTTGTGACTTTTAAAAAGCATATGTTCTGAAGATAGTTTGGTGTGAACACATAGATTTCCAGGTTTCATAGTGTTCTATAGTGTGTACTGTATCACTTCCTGCACCAATCAACACTTAGATCAATATACGTACATGTACATTTCTTTGTGCATTATCTTTGCCTAATTTGACTATAAGTGAATTCTAGTAGAGGAATTTCTTGGTCAAGAAATTAAGTGGTTTCAAATATTATGATCACTGATAACTAAATAATGATTGTTCTAGAGGAAGCTCTTACCTGTATGGAGAGTAGTATTTGAGCTCCCCTCTCTCCCATTTTAATGAGCTAAGTGGTTTATCCTCAATTTGACCAGGGTGATGTTCTGGACTGACTGGGGGGACCTGAAGCCTGAGATTTAACAGAGCAACATGGATGGCTCTGCTGCTCATCGTCTCATTTCAGAGGATGTGAAGTGGTCCAACAGCATGTCTGTGGATGACCAATGGATCTACTGGACGGGTGCCTACCTGGACTGCATTGAATGGACTACTTTCAGTGGCCAGCAGCACTCAGTCATTCTGGACCACCTCTCATACCCTTAGTAGGTACTCAACTTACATGCCATTGCTGTCTTCAGGGCGAGACTTTATTTATTCCACCGTCAGGCAATCTGCCAGAGAGGGTAAAGAGCCTACTAAGGTCCAGAGCTGGGGACTCCTAGGGTCTTGCAGAGATGCTGACTCCTAGGAAGTCTGTTCTTTTCTAAATTTGAAATAATTTACTTCAGCTCATACCAGATAGAGGTGCCAGAGTCCTGGCCGTTACTACTCTTCACAATTCAAAAGGCTGAGAGTTTAGGTAATTTCTCAGGACTGTTCCAAGCTTGGTCTCCAGTGCTGGGATCCTCAGTTTGGCTCTGTCTCTCCATTGCTTGTGAGTTTGCTCACTTCATTCCCTACTGACTGGAGATGAGCGCCCCGACACATGTTGCCTTTCAGGTCTCTTTTCACTCTAGAGGACAGAAGAGTTCTGTCTATCCTTGGGAAGCAGGTTTAGAACTGAGCAGATTGGCTGGTGCCCAAACTTGAATGCTTCTCTGAGAGTTTCTTTTGTGGATTTGGTGAGGTTTGCATAAAACCCCTGATGCTTGCATTCAAGTGGAATTTTGATCAGACCAGTCATTCAGACAATAACTGTTAGTTGTTCCTTGGATAGGGGAGCTCCTGTCCTTTTAGAGGCTTCAGAATAAACACCAAAGAGCTGGACTAACAGGGAAAGGCTTTCTTTCTAGAATGAAACTTACTGGGATAACTGGTCACAGCTCAGAATATTCTGAACTTCCAAAGACAGCAGGTCCCAAATGGAGGTTCTGGCAAGCCAGCTCACAGGGTGGAGGAACATGAAGACTTTCTATGAGAGGAAGAACACTGGTCAGGCAGAGTCTTTTCCTTGGTCTCCCCAGCGCTGATCTCAGGAAAGGGCCTGTGTGTGGGCAATCTCACTCAGAGCAGGACCTGGCAGCCTGCATCTTTGCTGTCATGACAATATACACATTATTTAATTTCTTCCTGATGACATCTTAATTTATTTTCCTGCCTAGAGTGCTGGTGCTTGGTGGGTAAATACACCCTCCTCCTGCCCTCAGCCCCTCACTGATTGGTGGCGTGGCTTCTGTGGCAGCTGGGAGAGCCAGCGTGGGCTTGATCCCACTTGGCACATGTCCAGGGAGCAGCGCTGGCTGGGGGCTCAGACAGTGGCATACCCATTGAGCCCCCTACCTCTGTTGTGATGCTAAATGTCATTCTGGGTTGCTGTCACCCCTGTACCCCACCCTCAACTTCTAAACCCCATGAAGGAAAAGATTGTGTCTGTTTTTTTTCTTTCTGTAGCAGCAGTGACTAGCCCTTAGTAGGTGCTCAACTCACATTTGTTGAAAGATGGGAGGAGCAGGACCCGGGAGAGCTACCATGGGTGGAGATGGTTGCTGTCTTCGTGACCTGTCGGTCAAGGTTTTAGGAACTGCTAAATGAAGCTTTCACCTGCTGGCACTGGAGGCTGAGACTCCTAGGAGGAAGGCTCTTGCCTTCCTCATCCACCCTTTAGCTTTGCTTATCTCCAGCCATACTGATGATGCTGGGTATAAAGATCAGGGCATTCCTGAGAATATCAGTCCCTTTAAGCCATCCCTCTTGTCTCTATAGGATTAAGTAACATCTTGACTTTCCTTCATGGACAAAATTCTAGGTTTTCTGTTTTTAACTGGATTGTTAATGTTTTATGGGTCTTGGCTTATCCTGTACTAAGAGAAAATTGACAAGGAAAATAATAAGATTATAGGTATTATTATTATCCCTCTGGGACCAAGGAAGCTGGCACGGGAACACCCTTTGGAGACTATCAAGTGCCCTCCTGATGTACGTCTGTCTCCCTGGTGTATCTTCACAACCGACCTGGGAGGTGGGGAGTGCTGGTATCCCAATCAGTGGTCTGTAAGTGAGAAAATGAAACCTTACCTATACATTAGCTTTCTGAAAGCATTCTCCTAGTATAGGAGCAGGGCTTTGTTACATTTGTGCTGCTAAATGGAAGCGACACCAGTTTTAGAGTTGGAGGAGATGCAGAAATCTTGCTTTTCAGTTGCCATGACTAAAATCTCTGGGCCTCTGTCTAAGAGAGGAAGCCAGTCCTGTTGCTCTGCCTACCGGGCCTGCATTTCTCTAAGTTGTCACCTAGTGCAGAAGAGGGAGGCTCCATTTCCACCGGCTTGTAAACGTGTGTTTGATGTGATGCAGCAGCTTCTGCAGCACGATGTTCAGGTGAAGTTCCTGGTCCCTGGGGTACTCCTGCCTGCTGACCTCTCTTAGGCAGGGACCTGATTGGCTTGGCTTGGAGTTTGTTCCTGCCATCCTCCCTCTTGATGACCATTTCATCCCAGCCATGTCCAGCTGACATGTGTCACACCCAGCACCCAGGAGTGGCAGGAGAGGGAGTGTATGCTCTGAGCAGGTACAGATGTGATCTCCTGGTGCTGGACAGACAGGTCGGAATCTCAGCTTAGGTGTGATTGACCCTCAAGAGTCACCTTCATTTACACTCCCCACAACAATTCTGTGGGTTAGGATAGCACCTGGATCGAGAAAAGACTGGTTCAAAGGGAAATGTGTGCTGGCAGGTGGGCCACATTTGGGGCTGTGCGCCAGCTGAGGCTGGTCCCTTTGGCCCAGTGCCAGTGACTGCATCTCTACTCCTGTCTTCACCTCCTTCGTAATTCTCTTTTCCTTTGGTTATGAGCAGGAGGCTTCGAGGACACCGGCACACAAGGCCAGAGAAACAAGTGTCTAGGCCCTGAGACGGGCAGTCTGCGTGAAGCCACCTGTTGCAGCAGCCCCTGGCTGTCAGTGCTGCCGAGTACATGGGGTGCCTCTCGGCCTCCAGCTGCTTGCTCTAACCTGCCTGCCTTTTTCAGACACCCAGAGGGGACTGACCGCATATTCATGATGCATACTGGACACCCCAATGCCAGTCCTTCTATATTCTTTTTGGTATCTGCTCCTAATACAGGGTTTTCTATTAGCCAAGTGTAAAATAATTATAAACACATTCATCAAGGGACTGCTTTCATATGTACCTACAGGTGTTCTTTGGGGGCTTTTTCAGTTTTCCCCAAGTCCTTATGTACTCTGAATATTCCCATTTTATAGATGAGGACATAAAAGTCAGGTTTAGTAACCTGTCCAGGTCACACCCTCATTAAGTGGTAAGATTTGAGCCGTGACCTAGTTGACTTCAAAACTTGAACTTCACTGAAACCATCAGGCTCTGTCCCTCTACTGTCTGTGGCTGGAACAGCAGTACTCTGGCAATGTGACAGTAAATTAGAATACTACATTTTGCTTGATTCTGGTTTGTGATAAAATATTTGTTGACTTGGAACACTCATTAACTTGAGATATTTGATTAATAGTGAATACATTTCTTGTCTTGATCCTGGATTAATTTTCAAGGAGTGTCAATGGAATTTATTATTTGTAAAAAGTAATTTTCTTTTTAAAGAGGTTATTTTGTACAATTTTTGATATATTGAATCAATGCTGCAATATCTTATGGTATTTTGGAGACCTTGTAATTCTTCAGATACTGCAGGCTTTTAAGCATTAGTAATGAGGGTGAATATTCATTATTTGGTGTAGATTTGATTTTGATAATTGCCAAGTGTTCAGATACTTAAGTGAGAGAATAGCATTTTTGGCTCCAAAACTGGTTCAGGAGGAATTTTCCACCAGAGAAATCTGAAAACGTACTGAAGATGCCCATGAAGACACCTGGAGCTGTGTGGTGTCCTATGGGGACATAGTTAAAGATCGTAGTTCTCACCTGTGCATTCTTCCCATGAGGACAGGGGTTTTCAGACTGCATACCTTGCTTACCTGGGGCAGTTGGCATCCTATAAAAGGGTCTGTGGCTGCAGTGGGACTCTGCTGAATTCTTCCATCCTCTGCCACATTCTCTCCAATGTCACACTCAAATTTTCTATTCTGTGGTTGACAGTAGCTGAGGTGCTCCTTCCCTGCTGATCTCTTGCAGGGCTTGGTTTGGCATTTGCCTCTGGATACTGCCTCACAGCCTGCAGTGTCATTCAACTTGGCTGGGATTGGCCTCCTAAAATAGGACACCCCATTTTGGGTTCTGTGCTTTTAGCGCTTCCTTGTTTTCGTAGGAACATTTGCTCTGCATGTGAAAATGTTAATCACATTATTTTATTTTTTTTAAAGAGAGAGAGAGAGAGAGATAGAGATAGAGAGAGAGAGAGAGAGAGAGAGAGAGAGAGAGAGAGAGATATTTTTAACATTTATTTTTTAGTTTTCAGCAGACACAATATCTTTGTTTGTATGTGGTGCTGAGGATCGAACCCGGGCCGCACGCATGCCTGGCGAGCGTGCTACCGCTTGAGCCACATCCCCAGCCCTAATCACATTATTTTAGAGATGCAGTCCACATGAAAATATCATCCTACAATTGAGTATGTTTAAATAGCATCATATTTTGTTGGTGTTTATTGTCTTGGAAAATTGAGTGGTATGTTGTCTCTGAATACAAAGAACATATTCCATGTCCCTTTTTAGTTGTTTCTCATTAGTAGTGGCTCAGAGTCCATTTTGAATCCTCCTTTATAGCCATGGGTTTGTGATTTGAGCTAAAGAGCAGTTGATGCTCACCAACTACCAGGGAGAGCTGCTGACTGGTAGGTACTTCTGCTCTGATCACTTGGATATTCTATTATGGTAATTGTGTTTTTATGATCGACTCAGTTATTTGCTGAAGGTTTTTTGAATGTTTCTTCACATGGATCTCTCTCTTTATCTGAGTGTGCTTATTTTATCTATTTAGCAATGTCTCCTACTGTCTTAGAATCAAAGTGACTTTGCTGCTTTTATTTTTATTTGTAATGTCACTTAAAATCAACATATCCAAAGCTATCAAATGTATCATTACTCATATCATCATCCATATTGTCATTCACTCTTTGGGTAGGGCTTATTTGGAAATCTTGACTGGATGGAAGCAGATTACTTGGTTGTATGATAAAGGTGGTGTTGGGGTATCTGACTAGATCTCACAATGGAACAACTGGCAGTTGAGTTTTATCAAAGTTTTAATGTTTATTTTCTTGTTTTCATTATTAACATGAAAACTCAAAATAAAGTAACATACATTTCACAAGTCTTTGGCTTCTGTGTTGTCCCATAGTTGTGTCATGTTTCCAATTGTTAAAGTGGGTTATGCAGTCTCCCTACTTTACCCTCTGGAAAGGTGTAGGGAGCAGAAAACACCTTTGCCATTTTTGTTTATTCACATAGCCTCTCTCAAGTGCAGTGATGGAATTTTTGTGAAATGTCACTCTATTTGCTAAGCTGAACCAGGGGGAAAAATTGGACATATTAAAATAGATCTTTTTGTGGGTTTGTTTGATGGTGGCTAATGAGTACTTTGGTTGGTTCTTCATTTAGTTCCTCAGCTGTGCTCTGGCACAAAGGAGTTGAGAAGGGCAACCTGGAATTCTGTCCAGGCCCCAGCATTACCCACATGCTTGTTCTAATGAAGAGCCTTTGTATCCGAAGGAACCAACTCAACATAGCTCAAGTGGAAAATGTTATTGGCAGAATCAAGGGAGGCAGTAAGGAACCCAAGATGGGAGATGAAGGGGAGCCTTAGAGGAACCACAGCTGGGAGTGGCAAAGCCATGCTCTTTTTCTGAGGCCCTGGTGTTCCCTTTTCTCCCCATAAGTCGCCTATCTGCAGGCCAGAGTGCTTCTCCAGAGTGCTTTGGCTTGAGAGATTTTGACACCTACTCTGTACCCTTCTTCCAGCTCTGGATGCCTAATGGCTTTCTATGCTTTTAAAGGCCCAATTCCATTTTCCAAGGAGAAACATGTGCTGCATGCATGGCTTGGGTAGTGCAGTGGAGCTGATGTGGTAGGCAAGTCTGGAGAAACCATGGCTGTGTGGGTCAGGTCCTGACCCAGGGTCCTGAGCAGGGGTGGCACCCATCTGTAGGGAGAGGAGGCACAGCATGCCGTGTTCTAACCCAGCATACTGCTGTGTATCTTCTCGCCTGGAGGCAATGCCTTTGTGTCCAGGCCCTGTAGCCTGCTGTGCCTGCCCAAGGCCAACAGAAGTATAAGCTGCAGGTGTCCAGTGGGAGTGGCCAGCAGTGTTCTCCCTTCTGGGGACCTGATGTTTGACTGCCCTCAGAGCTATCAATTGAGAAACAATACCTGTGTCAAAGGTGGGTCCTTCTGCCCTCAGCCTCCTTCACTTCTTCCCACCTCCCAGGCATGATACCATGTTTCCTAATCACTGGGGGAAACTGGAAAAATCCCAGGCAGAAACAAAATCCACTGGGGACTTAGAGGCATCTGGTTTGGTGCTAAGGCCTGTGGCAGGTTGGGGCTCATTCAGAACAAGCCTGAGCTGTTCACACGAAAGTAGTGGCTCTGCCTTTTGGTTTAAGTGTCAGGTGACACTGGCTTTCTTTGAGGTCTGTCCTTCTCTAAGTCTTCCTCTCCTCACCCACCCTTCCTATCTAGATTCTTCATCTTTTCCTGTTGCAGCTTTATCTTTTTCTTTGCATTACTAGGGATTGGATAAGGGCCTTGTACATGCTAGACAGACATTTTATTACCACTGAGTTATAGACCCAAAGGTTTTTAATTTTTGTTTTGAGAAACAGTCTTACTAAGTTACTCAATTGGCCTCCAACTTTTGATCCCCCTGCCTCGGCCTCCTGCACAGTTGGAAGTAGCTGAGATTACAGGCATGTGCCACCACACACAGATTCCCACTGTTTACAAGTTGGACTAACCTGCCTTAGAAACATGACTAGCTTGACCCCTTCAGAACTGACCCAGTCACCTGTCCACCACCCCAGACCCAAACAGCCTGAACTTTCAGACCAATGTTGGCAAAGACCTAGAAGTTCTGACTTCCAAACTATGACTAAACAGCTGTTGCAAACTTATTCTCAACCTGCTTTGAATGTGGACACATGCATTCAAAATATTTTCCTTTTAAGAACCTGTTTGAAATTTTCCCTGTTTTCTCCTTTACCTCTTCCCCAGGCCCCAGTCTCATATTTTTGTCAGTGAGAACTCCTAGAAGGGGCCTTGCCAGGAAGTGCTTGGCTGATGGCCAGAATTCCTGCATTTTTTTATGCCCCAGATTACATTTGTTTTGTAATCCTAACCTTGTTTCTCACCACAGCCTTTGAGACCAGGGCAGTGAAGCACTCAGTGGAGACCCTATCATCCTCCTTCCTTAAGAAATAACAAGAGGGAAGATGGAGAACCTTCCTTCCTTAAAAACAGGAGACTTTCAGGCTCTGGGTGTCATCTTACAGCTCTTTGGAAAGAGTGGGAGGTGGCCTAGTATCTGACCAGTATTGTTTCCCCTCCTGGTTGGCTGAGGCACTGTGGGTCACCCCCTGATCTGGCTGCTTTTAAGTAGTCGGAGTCGGTAGCCTGATCTTGAGGGTAGAAAAAACACAAATGTATTTTGTCTTGGTGCTTGGGCGAGCCTTCCTACATCCCCAGGGATCCAGTCACCTCCACTGTCCTTGGAACCCTGCCCCCCCTGACCTCATTGGATGGAAATTTTTAAAGAACCTAGAATCCCCCCAATAAAAGTCCACTCCGAGAACCGTGCTCTCTCTCTCTCATGAGATTCCTTGGTCTCCTGTTTGGGGATCTTGAGGCTGAGGGCAGAGGAGCCGTTCAGGAGCTTGATTTAAAGGTAAATTGTGTGTCTGTGTTTTATTTGATGCCTTAGGAAGTTCACTGAGCGACCTCTAGTTTAGTTGTCTGTGCGGGTCATAGGTGTCAGGAAAGAAATAAAGTCAACAACTAAATTGTAAGAGGAGGGCAGACAGATTCTTTTTTTTTTTTTTTAAAGAGAGAGTGAGAGAGGAGAGAGAGAGAGAGAGAGAATTTTTTAAAATATTTTATTTCTTAGTTCTTGGCGGACACAACATCTTTGTTGGTATGTGGTGTTGAACCCGGGCCGCACGCATGCCAGGGGAGCGCGCTACCGCTTGAGCCACATCCCCAGCCCCAGACAGGTTCTTCATGATCCTCATTAGAGTACTTGTAATTTTGCAAACAAGAGGACAATCATATGGGTCTTTGACCTAGTTGACTAAATAGAGCAGTGTGTGTGTGTGTGTGTGTGTGTGTGTGTGTGTGTGTGTGTGTGTGTGTAAGTGCTTACTTTAAAGATGTCAGGAGCAGAAAAAATTCTCTTCATAGTCTCAGTAGCCCACTGAGTTATTAAAGTCACTCTATATAGATGTATAATTATATAAAACTGTATGGCCATCCCTTGTTACTCCAGGGAATCTGTCCAGGATTTCAGTGGATTCCAATTCCATGAAGGCTCAATTCCCTTCTATAAATTGGCCCAGTGTTTGCATAGAACCTACACATATTCTCCTGTGTACTTTAAATCATTGCCAGATTACTTACAGTAACTAACACAAATGCTATTAAGTATGTGTAGTATAGTATTATTTGGGGAGTAATGATAAGAAAATAAGTTTTAATATATTCAATATGGACAGTTTTTTCCCCCTGAATATTTTCAATCCATAGTTAGTTGAATTTGAGGAAATTAATTTCATGGATACATAGAACTGACTGTATAGATATTATAGGTATCCATGTATTGAATATGTGTGTTACTTTGTAGACACAGTCCAGAGTTGCTGGTATACTGAGTACTATGTAGTGCTGATTCAGTGTATTTGCTACCAAGTACAACCAACTGATGTCATCAGTAACCACCCATAAGTATTCATCTAAACCTGCCTTTTAATTCAGTGTAGAAAGAAAGTCCTGTGGTCCCACAGTAAGAAGGATATTGGTTTCATTTCCTCCTCACCCATCTCTGATGTTTAGAGAACACCTGTCTTTGCAACCAGTGTCATCAAGGCAATGGGAATTTTTTTATCATCTGAGTTTTTGGCAAGTAACAATTTATGACAGTTTCATCCCTTGACCTGAAGTCACATTTTCAAGGAAGAGTCCTGCTGAAAATTTTCACCTGAATAAGGTTCAGGAGAAGCAGAATTCACAGAGGTGCTTCACAGAAAACATGAGAGCTGCAGCCCTGGAGAGAAAATGCTTCAGTGAATCGGTTTTCATATTGTTGGCTCTACTATGGGCATGAAGTAAGACATGAAGAGAACTTTCTCTGGATCAGGGTAACTTTAATTTTTTTTGTTATACATAACAATAGGACTCACTTTGACATAATTATGAAAGCATGGAATATAATTTGTTCATCTTTAATGACTCTTAGAAAATAGTGTGACCTGGGCTGGTAAAGCAATCTGTGGGAAGGAAAAGATCTTATACTTGTATAGAGTAATTCTTCAGATTTGCTTTAAGATGTCTGAAAATATTGTAAATCTCTGCAGAGAAACCTTCCCTTTTACCTTATAATAAATAAATTTAATCTTTCCTTTATAAGAGAACATAAAACTATGTGTATGTGGGGGGTTGGGGGGTGGTGGTGCTTGGGATGGATCCCAGGGCCTGTGCATGCAAGGCAAGCAAGCACTGTATCAACTGAGCCATATTCCCAGACCTAAAGCTATTTCTTGATTTGTGAATTTAGACATTTTGACCCAGCAGAAATACAAGAAGGAAACAGAATATTTTATTCTTAAAGATTTTGGAGCCAGGACTCATTTTTATCTGTTTTTAAGTCTAATAAAATATTGAAAAATATTTGAAGATTTTTATATAAGACTTTTGTTAGGCAGAAATAATTTTATTCCTTCCTGAATTAATCTGATACAACATCTCAAAATCTCTGGGACACTATGAAGACCATTCTAAGAGGAAAGTTCATTGCATGGAGTACATTCCTTCAAAGAAGAAAAAGTCAACCAATAAATGATCTAACCTCACCTCCCAAAGACCTAAATAAATAAGAATAAATCAACCCCCAAAGCAACAGAAGACAGGAAATAATTAAAACCGTAGCTGAAATCAATGAAATTGAAACAAAAGAAACAATTGAAAAAAATGACAAAACAAAAAGGTGGTTATTTGAAAAAATAAATAAAATAGACTCTTAGCCATTGCTAATGAAGAGAAGGAGAGAGAAAACTCAAATTAATAACATTGATGATGAAAAAGGAAATATTACATCAGACAAAACAGAAATACAGGAGATAATTAGAATTTTTTTTGAAAACTTGTATTAAAAAAAATAGAAAATATTGAAGGCATCAACAAAGTTCTAGAATCATATGATTTGTCCAAATTGAATCAGGATGATATACACAATTTAAACAGATCAATTTCAAGTTACGAAATAGAAGATGCCATCAGAAGCCTACCAAACAAGAAAATCCCAGGACTGGATGGACACACAGCTGAGTTCCACAAGACCTTTAAAGAAGAACTAATACCAATACTCCTTAAACTATTTCATGAAATAGAAAAAAAGGGACACTTTCAAACACATTCTATGAAGCCAGTGTTACCCTGATTCCAAAACCAAACAAAGATACATCAAAGAAAGAAAACTTCAGACCAATATCACTAATGAACATAGATGCAAAAATTCTCAATAAATTTCTGGCAAATTGAATACAAAAACTTCAAAAAGATAGTGCATCATAATCAAGTACAGTTCATCCCAGGGATGCAAGGTTGGTTCAAAATATGGAAATCCATGTAATTCATCACATCAATAGACTGAAAGATAAAAATCATACGATCACCTCAATAGATGCAGAGAAAGCATTTGAAAACATACACCCCTTCATGTTCAAAACGCTAGAAAAACCAGGAATATCAGGAACATATCTCAACATTGTAAAACCTATCTATGCAAAGCCTCAGGCCAACATCATTCTAAATGGAGAAAAATTGAAAGCATTCCCTCTAAAAACTGGAACAAGTCAGGAATGCCCTCTTTCACCACTTTTCTTTAACATAGTTATTGAAACTCTAGCCAGAGAAATTAGACAGATGAAAGAAATTAAAAGTATACAGATAGGAAAAGAAGAACTCAAATTATCACTATTTGCCAACGATAAGTTTCTATACATGGAAGACCCAAAAAATTCCACCAGAAATCTTCTAGAACTAATAAATCAATTCAGCAAAGTAGTAGGATACAAAATCAACACCCATAAATCAAAGGCATTTCTGTACATTAGTGACAAATCCTCAGAAAGAGAAACTGGAAAGACCACCCTATTTAGAATAGCCTCAAAAACAACAACTTGGGAATCAACTTAATGAAAGAGGTGAAATTATAGGGGTTCTGTGTTTGGGATTGGGGTCCCTGATGACTTTAGGGCTGTGGCATGCTTGGTGCCTGGGAAAGTTTCTGTGCAAAGACATAGGATGCCCAGTTGCTATGTAATGCCCTCTATGCTGGAGTCTTATCAGCTTCCACCTTAATCTTAGGCACATAGGTCCTGAGTATAAAGGAATTTACTTGCTTGATAATTACAATGTTTCACCAAGCTCTGCTGCTCCTGGATCTGCCCACCTAACAGTGACTTCAGACAATGGACTTTCTTGAGAACTGCACAAAGCTCCTAACATTGCATATTATAACTGTGAAATGTAACTACAAAATAAGCAACCTTACTGATACTCTAAACAATAATGTGGTTATGGTACTAATGACCTAATGTAACCTATTGATGTAAAGAAAGTTTGGCTGCTTGGTCTCCCAGCCACTCTGCCATCTTCCCTGCCTCTTCATCTTGTCTCTGTCTCTCTTTATTATTATTCCTTACATGAAACACTTCGACAATGAAAACTACAGAATGCTAAAGAAAGAAATTAAAGAAGGCTTCAGAAAATGGAAATATCTATCTTGTTCTTAGATAGGTAGAATTAATATTATCAAAATGACCATGCTACCAAAAACACTATACAGATTCAATGCAATCCCAATCAAAATCCCAATGATATTCCTCATAGAAATAGAAAAAGCAGTCATGAAATTCATCTGGAAAAACAAGAGACCCAGAATAGCCAAAGCAATTCTTAGCAAGAAGAGTGAAGCTGGTGGCATTGCTATACTAGACCTTAAACTATATTACAGAGCAATAAGAGAACAGCATGGTATTGGCACCAAAATAGACCTGTAGACCAATGATACAGAATAGAGTACAGAGACAAACCCCATAATTTCAGTATCTCATATTAGACAAAGGTGCCAAAAACATATATTGGGGAAAAGGTAGCCTCTTTAACAAATGGTGCTGAGAAAACTGGAAATCCCATGTGACAAAATGAAATCAAATCTCTATCTCTCACCATGCACAAAACTCAACTCCAAGTGGATCAAGGACCTAGGAATTAAACCAGAGACCTTGCTCCTAATAAAAGAAAAAGTAGGCCTAAATCTCCATCATGTGGGACTAGGCCCCAACTTCCTTAATAGACCCCTATAGCACAAGAATTAAAACCAAGAATCAATAAATTGGATGGATTCTACCTAAAAATTTCTTCTTGACAAAAGAAACAACCAGTGAGGTGAATAGAAAGCCTACAATATGGGAGTAAATCTTTACCATAAGCACATCAGATAGAGCACCAAAAATATAAAGCACTCAAAAATCTTAACACACACACACACACACACACACACACACACACACACACACACACTCACAAAACCAAAACCAAAACCTAATAATAAATGGGTCAAGGAACTGAACAAACAGTTCTCAGAAGAGGATATGCAATCAACAAATACATGAAAAAATGTTCAACATCTCTAGCAATTAGAGAAATGCAAATCAAAACTACTCTAAGATTTCATCTCACTCCAGTCAGAATGGCAACTACCAAGAATACAAACAACAATAAGTGTTGGTGAGGATGTGGGGAAAAGGCACACTCATACAATGCTGGTGGGATTGAAAATTGGTGCAGACAATCTGAAAAGCAGTATGGAGATTCCTTGGAAAACTTGCAATGGAACCACTATTTGACCCAGCTATCCCTCTCCTCAGTTTATACCAAATAAACTTAAAAACAGCATACTACAGGGACACTGTCACATCAATGTTTATAGCAGCACAATTCACAATAGCTAAATTGTGGAACCAACCCAGATGCCCTCCAGTAGATGAATGGATAGGGAAACATTGGTATCTATACACAATGGAATATTACTCAGCATTAAAAGAGAATAAAATCATGGCATATGCAGGTAAATTGATGGAGTTAGAGAAGATAATGCTAAGTGAAGTTAGCCAATCCCATAAAACCAAAGGCCAAATGTTTTCTTTCATATGAGGATGGTGACTCACAATGGCAATGGTGAGGGGGAGCATGGGAGGAATGGGGGAACTTTAGGTAGGACAAAGGGGATGGAGGGGAAGGGAGGGGGCATGGGGTAGGAAAGATGGTGGAATGAGTTAGACACCATTACCCTAAGTACATGTATGAAGAAGTGAATGGTGTGAAAATACTTTGTGTACAACCAGTGACTTGAAAATTTGTGCTCTATATGTGTAATATAAAATGAATTACATTCTGTCATCATATATAACAAATTTGAATAAATAAATAATTTAAGAAAAAAAAGAAGCCTATATCCACAAGTCTGGGATCTGCACTGTTGTGAAACCTGGGTACCCATAGGGAATGCACTTTTATCAAGGGATACATCAAGGGCCTCAATGAAGCACAGGCTACAAGTGTTTACAGAACATCTTGGACTCCCTGTGTCTAGGGACCATAAAGTTGAGAAATTAGACATCTCATCTAGGACATGGTAGAATTGATCACATAATGGGTGCAAGGAAAGAATCATACCACTTACGACCTGTTTATGTGTGTCTTTGTGCTCTATTGAACAATTGAGACTGAATGGAAATAGAATAGCACTCCTAGGAAATGAACCATGGCTTAGATTACACCACTAAGTAACAACAGAGACCAACAGGTGATATCTGAGGATGAAAAGAAACTAGTGTCAGGCAGGGAGAAGTGAGGAGATACCCACTGGTTGTGGCCTTTGGAACTGCAGTAATGGGGTTATTATCTCTAACTTTTCTCTTAGCTTTCTCACAGGTCCGTTGGAATCCTGGAGAAATCCCATGGGCATGTACAGAGAACCAGATCTGCATGGTACAAGATATGATTTGACACTCACAGAGGCATGCTCCAGACCTCCCTTTGAGAATGGGCCCAATACCAGTGTTAGTGCAATCAAAGACTTGAGTCCCTTAACTATAGTATTCCAGATCATGGTCTGAACCCAGGGAAACTCTAGTTATAGGCACATGCCAGGCTACAGGCTTGAGATGGGGAGGCTAATGTTGACAAGTTCCACTTTTAATCCCTCTAGACTTCCCCCTGTGGTTTCTAGATATACCTGTGCTCCTTCCTAGAATCAAAAGGTGACTTAAAATGTTAGATAAACTTGGTTTTCATGAGTAATTTAAGTTAAAAGTGAATAAATCAGATTAACATAAATGGGACAAACATCATAAATATGGTTTTTAAAATTGTTGCTTAAGATTGCTTTGTTTCTGGTCTTCACTGAAAGCATGTGTTAAAATTCTACTTTCATGCATGTTCTAAAATACTCTCAGGATGATAGGATACTGTTTTATTTGGATCCAATGTCACCAGACTTTAGGTTCCTGAAGGTCAACACTCCTGAACTCCTGACTTGGAATCATGCCAATAGTGGGCAAGGGGTATCTGAGCCAGGTGCAGTGGCACCCACTCCTCCACATGCCCTGTGTCCTTCACTATCTAAGCTAAGGAAAACATCATGTACAATTTCTTGTTTCACATTCTCTTGCCTGTAAGCACTGGGTTTGGTAATCCTTTCTTATTTATCTATTTTTCATATCTGTTACTGGCCCTTTTGGATGAAAGTTATATTACATTGATCTTATCAGCAGTCTCTTAAATATCTGATTGAATGGGCCACCTATAAGTAAAAACCTGTCTAATAGAAAGATGTTTCACTATCTCATCTTTAAACAATCCTCTGTATAAATATATAATGTTACAATTAAGGTTGGTCTGTCCAAAGTAAAATATATGAAAGAAATTCTATGTGTACAGATATTTATTCAATTATATATTACAGAGTCTAAACAGTCAGGCACTAAGTTTACCAGACAGATAACCCTAAGTACTTTCTTTTACACATGGCCATAAAAAGGCCACACTATTATTTGACAATCTGTCTTATATCAGTTTACTTTGACTAAATCAATTTCTAATCATTAACACTGTTTTCTAAATGTATAAGAAACTTCAGGGTATCTTTTGATTTTTGTTAATTTAAGGTTGCGTTCTGAAGATTGATGCTTCTTACAAAGATTACCATGATATCAAACAGGGATATAAAGTATAAGGCAGCCAAAGTTCAAGAGAGATAGTATATACACTGAACATGTTTTTACCCTTTTTTTTGGTACAGAGAATTGAGCTCAGGGACTCTCAACCACTGAGCCACATTCCCAGCCCAATGATTATTAGAGACAGTCTCACTGAGTTGCCTAGTGCCTCCCTGTTGCTGAGGCTGGCTTTGAACTTGCAATTCTCCTGTCTCAGCTGCCCAAACCTCTGGAATTACTGGTGTGTTGCGGCATGCCCAGGCATGCCGCAGTCCGGCTGCAGCAAAATAACCGGGGGATGACGAGCAACTTGTGTAGATTGATACAGCAGGAGTGGGAGCCATTTATTGTAGCACAGGAGGGGTATATATACATTACACACAGCTTATCTTAATTAACATAAACTAGATACAGCAGTCAACCAATAAGGAATCTCCACACTTAATGGCTGGCTGGCGTTACTTCACAAACCACTCCCTCTGGCAAAATGCCAGGCGCCATCTTGACTTGTTTACAGACCCTAACACAGCCATGAACATGTTTTTCTCTTGTAATTCCATTTTTTATTTTCCTTGTAAACTCAATAACTGCTGACTCTTAAGGTTTTTCAGAGGTACTACTTCAAGAACACACAACCTAGATTAATTTGAGATAATAAGCCATCACCTACAGGGCAGACCCCAATTAAATAAAAGGGATAAAAGACAATAAAGTTATAGACATTGAAGTTAAAACCCAGTACTTTTACTGATGAGACTGGCTTGCTGGATGATTAAGATCAAGGCTTAAAAATTGAGGTTAAAGTAAAGAAGGCAAGGCTTTTGCCCTTTGAGTCAGCCTAAACCCGGGTAATGAGAGAACTTCTCTAAGGAACTTTACAACTCTGGGCCACATAACCTCCTGGGCAGGGAGATTAATGAGACCCCTGGAGAATGGAAGGCCAATCAGTGCACTGCCACAAAGAGGGGGATAATTGGAAAAGGGAGACAAACCTAATGTTTCCAAGAGAAGCCATCTCATTAAGGAGACCCTAACCCATCCTACCTAGCTGATGACACTAAAAGAGCTAAGAAGCTGCTTTCAAGTTCCCCAAGAATTACCCCTTGTATCATATGCAGTGGGAACTCAGCTGACTCAGCAGCAGATAGAAACCAGGTCCATTTGAACAGCACCTAGCAAAAACAGCTATAACCAAAATACAGCCATCTGAGCATTTTAGAGGAAAAAATTCTTTTAAATGTAACTTAGGAGGTACCCTTATGTCAGCCCCACAGTCCTTGATGTCCCCAAATTTCTAAAACTTATGCTTTATGAGGCTCATATTTGCCCCTGTGTAAGAATGGCCGTAGCCTAACTCCATTTTAAAATAAAACTGCAGTCCCCACCAGGCATGCCTACAGAGCCCTCCAATATTATCATCAGGCATAAAATAAGTCACTGTCCACAACCCTGATAAAACTCAGAGTGAAGTCACTGCCATTTGCTTTCACCCTGATAAGAGTCAAAGGTGTGGGATCAGGACAGAAAACCACCAAACCATATGTCCTGACTCTAAGATGAAAGACGTCACTAAGATGTCACTAACAGCTGATAGGGACTGAAAGGCCACACGGAAGTCCCAAAATTTAGTATAAATGATGAAGAAAATGAACAGACATCCAGCCAGCTGACACTGATGCCCACCTGCTAGAGAGCCTGATGAGGACCTGGACTGACACCTCACTCTTCTTATCATCTGCCCAATCCTTGGCATTGCTCTCCAACTCTACAGCAGCCTCCTGACCCTGGTGAGAATGGTGACATGCCCTTATGACTATCTCTTTGGCCAGTCATCAACTCCATGCCAGAAGAAGCCTCCATCAGTTCCTGACCTGGTCACTCTGGTCTGAGTGAGTGGGCATCTGTTGGACTGAACACCTAAGGCTTAATACTTTATACCCAGTACTTAAGAGGGGATGTCTGTATTAGGTCTGTAATGAAGAGGTGTGGTTGCAGTGCTTAGAGTTAACTTAGAATTGTTTGCTTTGAATTGATTATGTCTATTGCAGTGCCTAGCATTAAGAATTGTCATTTTCTTGATTAAGAACCTATAGAGTAAAATTGTATTGAGTGATTTGAGTGAATAAAGTATTGAAAAGGGCAGAAGCAGTGGACATTCTTTATTTCTACCCTCAACTGCAGATGTCACAATTTTGCCCATTGTGACACCCTGCCTACCAATATTAAATTGATCTATATACCTCAATTTTCCTTACTTCTCAAATGGACATTTAACCCCACCACCAAAGCCTGCCATTTCAATAACAGCCCACAGCAGATACAGGAGGGTCTTGACTTACTAAACACAGAGAAGGGAGGCCCTTGTGCCTTTCTAGGAGAGAAATGCTGTAATTTTGCCAACAAATCCAGAATATTCCAAGGAAAAATAGCTGAGCTCTAGGAGAGCATTGAGAAATTCTTCCAGGAGCAGCAGCAGTCATCTCCCTGGAATCATTTGGGCCAGACTCTCCCCTGGTTATTCCCGTTGATGGGCCCTCTTCTTACCTTCATCATAATGCTCTTAATAGGACTTTGTTTGGTAAAATGCTTGACAATTTTTTACAAGATTGAATAAAGGCACTATAAGAAGCATATGCCATAGACATGCTGGGACTCACTAAGTTGCTGGGAACAAGGAACAGCAGCCTTTGGCATGCTTAGTCATGTCTGCTTGCAATTGATATCTACCCATAAGGGGTGCTAGCCATAGGTATGCTTAGCAATGACTGGTTACAATTGATAGGAAGCACGGCTGTGTGGACATGCACAAAGAACATACCCAATTGCAATTACATACATCATCTCACTGGACATAACCAAAGGACATTGATTTTCACGGGGTGTGACCAATCACCAATGTACACCACCAATGTGGAACTGTATCTAAACTGCTTGTCCTGGCACATTGTAGGTTTTGCTCCAAGGATATTGGTGAGTCTGGCCACCTTGCTGTCTGTCTCTGGATCAACTCTACCATTCCCTGATGTCCAGCCATTGATTGAAGAGAACTACCAAATGAAGACAATGTCTGCTCTTCAGCTAAGAGAATTCATATGGCATTGGAGGTATTTTGGGGCTCATGGTTGCCCTAGGATTCTGTGATTTGTTTGTAGTATTAAATTGTCCTGGGATAGTTTGACTTGCTTAAAGTGTTTAATTTGTGTGCATTGAATTCTAGTTGGGGTGCCACAGCACACCCGACATTTTTTGCATTAATTGTTTGTATCTGTTGATTGGTATGATCGAATATACGCTTGCTTTTAAAGACAATGTTGAATCTGTGACACAAAGAAAAGACCACCGACTCCAATTTTAAACCAAGTTAAAGCAAGATTATATTGTGTATACAGGAGAGCTGATCAGTGACTGCCTCATCCAAAGGCCGGGAAAGAGGACAGCATCGGTCTAAGAGCAGGGTGGTTTTTACTAAAAAAAGTTACAAAGACAGGTGTCTTGGGAACTTACAGCTAACAGGGTTCTTACAATACAAGGGCAGATAGCATATTAGTGATCTACATGGCTTAATATTTCAAGGTAGGGAGTAAATTCAGATTCCAACATCAGAATATATGAGGCACTGCTGAGGTTTCAGGGAGGGTTGTTATCTGGTCAGAGAGAGTAAGGCATGGGTAATTCAAAGTACAGGCAGGAATTCCAAACAAGTTTAAAAACCAAATATGATCAGCCAAATAGAAATCTTAATATTTTACAGTAAAACAGAAATGAACCTTTCATGACCTTGTGTCGAGATGGCTCCCAATCTTAAAATGGAATTAGTCTGGGTTTATCCCACAATCCACTTCTGAGTAATGATTAATAGCAACACTTGCAACAGGCACTCACAAATCAGACTATAAACCAGCTCTTTATGAGCCAATATGGCCCCCTCCTGGAAGTTCTGGCTTAAGCCCTTCTTCACCCCCATTCAGCTCCAAGAAGCCAGAACAAACTAACAAATGATGCTCCTTATCTTTGTAAGACAAAAGGCCAGAATGATGGATCCCTAGGTCAAAGTAACATCATTTTGAAAATCAACACCTGCCCAACAAGGCATGACCTTTCCATTAGGCCTGCCCTGAAAGAGTCCCTAACTGCTGAAACCTCAGCAAAGACATCAAGTAGAATCACAGGACCAGTTCTATTATTTTTAAACTACTCCCATTGTACTAGACAACATAATCAAGAAGTTTCCCTAGCAGGCTGCCGTGCCTTGCAGAAGGGCAGCCTGGAGATATTCTCTGTCAATACTCCTTTGCTGGAATTCAGAGCTGTGTTTCCTATGGATATTTGGGTCACTGACCCGAATAATAAGAACAATTCTAAGTAAATGTAAACCATACACAGCAAAGGGAAAAGACAGACTTCCCAGTTACTAAATCAGTTGCTTATTATCAGGAATTTGGACATTGGAAAAATGAATGCCATCAATGTAATTGGAGGGACTTCCCCAAGCTGCAGACCAGTGTCCCTCAGCCAAAACCAGTTATAAATTTAGAAGAATGGTGGGGGGCATGGCCCTTTCAAGCTATTCCCCCAGGAGCCCATGGTGACCTTCTCAATTAGGGCCAACCTGTAAATTCCCTAGTGGATACAGGGGCTTCACATTCGGTATTAAAGACTCCTTACCAACAAAACTATGGAAGTATAAGGGGTTACAGGAGAGATTAAAAATTTTATGTTTTTAAATTTTTATTTATTTATTTATTTATTTTTTGAGAGAGAGAGAGAGAGAATGAGAATTTTTTAATATTTATTTTTTAGTTTTCAGCAGACACAACATCTTTGTTTGTATGTGGTGCTGAGGATCCAACCCGGGCCGCTCGCATGCCAGGCAAGCGCGCTACCGCTTGAGCCACATCCCCAGCCCTAAAAATTTTAAATGTACCACAAATTGACTGTTAACATAGGACACGGAACTGTAACTCACACTTTCATTGTTATCCCTGAATGCCCTTTTCCATTGCTGGGGAGGGACATTTTAGGCAAACTTCAGGCAACTATATCATTTTCGGGGGAGATACCTACACTACAATTGGGAAGCCCCACTAAAGTTTTGACTAGGACCTGGCCATTAAGTGAGGGATATCTGCTCTTTCAAATTCTAAATCAAGCTCCACTTGGAAAATGGAAAAAATTATTAATCCAAGAATTTCTTACTGTTTGGGCTGAGAATACCCCTCCTGTTTAGCCAAGCATGTGCCACCAGTCATAATACAACTGACATTTGGGGCTATACCCATTCAGGTTAAACAGTACCCCCATCAGCTTTGAAGTCAGAGAAGGAACTAAAACCCATATCAGGCATCTCCTGAAAATAGGAATATTCATTAGATGCCAATCAGCTTGGAACACCCCCTTGTTTCCATTCAAAAGCCAAGAACTCAAGATTATAGACCAGCACAGGACTTAAGGGAAGTAAAAAAAAATGGGTAGAAACCATATACCCCAACTGTCCCAAACCCATACACTTTGCTCACCAGAACATATGGTCTATACAGTATTGGATATGAAAGATGCTTTTTTCTCCATCCCTTTATCAAAACTGGGTCAGCCTATCTTTGCTTTCAAAGAGTGGGGGATATTGGGACAATTGACATGGACTCGACTACCCCAGGGATTCAAGAACTTCCCCACCATCTTTGATGAAGCATTCCACCAAGGCCTGAGCCTTTTCCATAGTGGGTACCCTGAGATAACCTTGCTCCTATTTGTGGATGATCTCTTTAGCAGCAAAAGGCGAGGAGGACTGATTAAGGGCCACCCGGGGTTTGCTGGGTGTACTGAGTCTCCAAGAAAAAGGCACAAATCTGTTCTTCTCAGGTTACTTATTTAGGAAAAGAACTGAGGGAAGGGAAAGGCTGCTGTCCTAAGCTCACATAGAAACCATAATAAAGATTCCAACCCAAACCATTGTAAAGTAGGTTAGGGAATTCCTAAGGGCAGTTGGACACTGCTGCTTTTGGATACCTGGTTTACTGAAATTGCAAAGCCTTTATATACTGCAACTGTGGGAAGCAACTTACTTTTACATTGGACTGAGGAGAATGAATTAGTCTTTAAAAATTTAAAGGAGGATCTTGTTCAGACCCCTGCCGTAACCTTCCCCGATGTCTCTGAGCCCTTTCATCTTTATGATTATGAGAGAAAGGGCATTGCTAAGGGAGTTCTTACCCCAAATTTAGGGCCATGGAAAATACCAATTGCTTACTTTTCAAAAAGGATGGATCCAGTAGTATCAGGATAGCCCCCTTGTTTACTGGCTATAGCTGCTACTGCAGTCTTAGTAACGGAAGCAGAAAAACATTGGGGCAAACTCTGTGACCACCCCTCATGTGGAAGAAGCCCTACTGAGGGATGCCACTAGTCATTGGATGTTAAATGCCCATCTCATCCAGTATCAGGCTCTCCTCCTAGGCAAGGACAGATTGACCTTGGATAACTCCATGGCAATCAATCCTGCAACCCAATGCCTGATGACAACCTGGAAGAGCCAGTCCATGACTGCTCAGAGATGCTGGACATCATCCAAGGTACCCAACCAGACCTGACTGACATTCCTCTAACTGTCAGAGATGCAGACCTTTACACTGATGGCGGCAGTTTTGTCTGGGATGGAATAAGGTATGTGAGAGCAGCTGTAGTTATGGGCCAAAAATAAATTATATAAGCACAGGCTTGTCTAGGGGCTCATCAGCTCAAAAAGCAGAAATCATTGCTCTGACTCAGACATCGAGGTGGTCAGAAGGAAAATAGGTGAATATTTACACAGAGAGCCATTATACCTTTGCTACAGTGCATGTGCATGAACAGATATACAAACAAAAGGGACTTTTAACTTCAGATGGCACAATATCAAAAATAAACAGGAAATCCTTCAATAACTGGAGGCTATCTGGTTGCCAGACAAATTGGCTACTATCCACTGGCCTGGACACTGAAAAGACAATAGTCCTCAGACCCAAGGTAATACCTTGGCTGATCAAACGGCCAGGGAAATAGCCCCTGGGGAGCCATGACATCAAACTATTCTAAAACTCTCAAATTATCCAAAGCTCCTAGTTAGAATTGAGAAGGAAATTCCTTCAGACACTCCAGAAGAGATGGACTTATACTCCTCTATAGGAGCTCAACAAAACTCTCAAGTCACGGCATATGGATCCTCTCAGATGGAAAAAATTGCATGCCAAAGTTGTTAGGGAAAAGATGGTTAAATGATTTTCATCAAGTGATGCATTTGTCGTCCAAGAAGACTTCAGAACTAATTTCACCCCATGTTTGGTTCCCAGGACATCCAGGGATACTCCAAGACATCTCAAATTGTTTTATGTGTTACATTTACCTGTGTCCAGGTAAATGGTAAGAAGAACCAACTTCCACAGGGAAACAGAAGTCAAGGTACTATACCTGGAATTGGACTTTACTGAAATTAAACCAGGACTATATGGATATAAATGCTTGCTTGTTTTTGTTGAAACTCTCTCAGGCTGGGTAGAAGCCTTTCCAACTTGAATGGAAACAGCAGAAATAGTAGTTAAGAAACTAATAACTGAGATTTTTCTTAGATTTGGCCTTTCTCTAACCTTAGGGTCTGACAATGGCCCAGGCTTCATGGCCAAAATATCTCAAGTGGGCTGGGGATGTGGCTCAAGCGGTAGCATGCTCGCCTGGCATGCGTGCAGCCCGGGTTCGATCCTCAGCACCACATACCAACAAAGATGTTGTGTCCGCCGAGAACTAAAAAATAAATATTAAAAATTCTCTCTCTCTCTCCCCTCTCTCACTCTCTCTTTAAAAAAAATATCTCAAGTGATTTCACAGGCTCTTAATACAAACTGGAAATTATGTTGTATGTGCCATCCTCAAAGCTCAGAAAATGTAGAAAGGCTGAATAGAACACTGAAGAAGACTCTAAGTTAATCCTTGAGACTGGTGACAAATGGGTGGATCTCCTGTCTTTTGCCCTGTTGAGGGCCCACTGCACTCTTTCCCAGGCAAAATTTACCCCTTATAAAATAATCTAGGGGCCTGGGGCTGTGGCTCAGCAGCAGAGCGCTCGCCTGGCATGTGTGAGGCCCTGGGTTTGATCCTCAGCACCATATAAAAATAAGTAAATAAAATAAAGGTATTGTGTCCAACTACAACTAAAAAATAAATATTAAAAAAATAATCTATGGACAGTCACCTCCCATGGTCCCTAGAGTACACCAAGATCGGTTGGGAGACATTATAATCTCTGAGGCACTCAAAGAGTTACACTAATCATGGATAAGATCTTTCCTCAGGTCCAGTCCACTCAGCCTGTTGGACATAGACTGCCTGATCATTCATTCCAACCTGGTCACGTTGTGCTGATACAACATTTCAAAACTGACAGCCTCAAATCTGGGTGGAAGGGCCCTTCCATTGTGATTCTCCGCATTCCTACTGCTATCAAAGTTGCTGGTATTCCCGCCTGAATCTATCACTTACAGCTTAAGAAGGCACCTGCAGAAGCCACTGGAGGAGAATCCAGTGGCCATAGGTAGAAAGTGACTGAGCATGGACACTTTAAAATTAAAATTTCTGGGCTGGGGATGTGGCTCAAGCGGTAGTGCGCTCGCCTGGCATGCACGGGGTGCTGGGTTCGATCCTCAGTACCACATAGAGGTAAAATAAAGATGTCATGTCCACTGAAAACTAAAAATAAATATTAAAAAATTCTCTCTCTCTAAAAAAATTTAATTAAATAAAATTTCTAAGGTTTAATGTTTTGTTACTAATTTTTTTTGAGAGAGAGAGAGAGAGAGAGAGAAAGAGAGAGAGAGAGAGAGAGAGAATTTTTTAATATTTATTTTTTAGTTTTTCGGTGGACACATCTTTGTATGTGGTGTTGAGGATCGAACCAGGGCCGCATGCATGCCAGGCGAGTGCGCTACCACTTGAGCCACATCCCCAGCCCCTGTTACTAATTTTTTATTGTTTTCTTTTTACCATAAGCACTATGCTAATAATTTTTACCTGTTGGAGTATATATATAACCTTAAGCTTTAGCTTAACAAACCTTGCACCCCATCTGTCACCCAAGTAGGACCTCCCATAACTGGATCTCCACTAATAATAAACAGTACCTACTCATGTCAAGATCCAGGAATTGGTCCATTCAAATGGTATAAAAATAACTGAGAATTTTTCAGTCAGGTATTCAAGAATGGACCATGGAAAAATCTTACAAACCAATCTTGAGGGGATAATATAAATTTTGGTATGTATAAAGACTCAGCTCACCCTCAAGATTCATGTCAGTATTCCTGTACTAAGCTAAAAAAGGAACCCTGATAGACACTGTCTATTCAAGAGCCACTTTAAATGTGAATGTTTCCATGGCCCCCTAAATTCTATAAACACTCAGAACTTTTGGTTAAAATTGGCTGTTAATACTATGGACAAATACTCCTTCTGCATATGAGAAGGAAACTCAATCCATCAATTGTTAACTAATAATTTTATGGGCCTATTTATAAAACATAATGACTATGTTAAAGTCACTGGCCTGTGTACCATGCAGAGTCAGCTTTACCACCTTCACTGGTTATCCAAAAAACATTGTTTATGCATAGATTGCACCTTCCCTGATTCCCCCCAAATTGCTCCATTGACATTTCCTATGTGGTGGCAAACGACTGCCTACCGGATGGGTTTTTCTCTGTAATAAAACAACTTTTCAGGCTTTTTCTGCAAATTTTTCTGGGATCTGTTCTATTGGATGGATGTTTCCTTTACTGTCATCTCTGGCATCTCCCCACTGAACTGCCCAAAGGCTGCCCTCTGACTTCGAAGACAAGTTTATCCTCCTGGACCTACTAGAGGTTGCAGTTGCAGCAGCCTTTCTTTTGCCAATCCCAGGTCTAGTGGTAGGAACACAGAGAGAAATCACAAAATTAGCCTAAGGTTTTAGCAAAACAGCTAACCTCACTGAACAGGTCTGGGCAGAAATTAAGAGATGAAAGAACTCAAAACATCCACATTACAAAATAGAGCAACTATTGATTTTCTTTTACTAAAACACCATTTGGGTTGTCAACAATTCCCAGGCATGTGCTGTTTTAATCTTACAGATAATTCTAATGTTATCCAACAACAGAGAAAAAAATAAGACAGGAGATAAACGAAATTAAAATGGATAACTTTTGGTCAGGCTTGGGAAGTTGGTTTCCATGGTTAAATTCTCTATTGGGTTCCATAATTTGTGTTCTTCTCCTATTAGTTATTATCCCATGCATCATTAACTATACGCTCCAGTTTATTGGACTACAACACAATTCCATTATGTACCATCGACAGTATTAGCCTATATGATGGACAATACTAACTGCTCCCTATCAAAGATTTGAAGGGGACACACAAGACAAGGAGGGAAATGATGAACCCAGCCTAATTCCAGTTTAAGATTGGGAGCCATCTCATCAGAAGGTTATGAAAAGTTTATTTCTGCTTTACTGTAAAATACTAACATTTCTATTTGGCCTGACCCCACTTTGATGTTTTAAACTTGCTTGGAACTCCTGCTCATGCTTTGAACTTACCTTTGCCTGGCTCTCTCTGAACTGACAAAAACCCTCCCTGAAATCTCAGCTTCTCCTCATTAATTCTGATGTTGGAATCTGAGTTTACTCCCTGCCTTGGGACGTTCAGCCGTGTAGATTATTAACCTGCTATCTGCCCTTGTATGATGCTTGCAGAACCTTGCCAGCTGTTTTACACCACCTCTGTAACTGTGTTATGGAACCTCCCTGCTCTTGGACCAGGGACGTTCTCTGGCCCTGCTTTTGGGTGAGGCAGTCACTGGTCAGCTCTCCTATGGACACAATATGAGCTTGCTCTAATTTAGTTTCAAATTGGAGTCGGTGGTCTTTTCTTTGCATCATGGTTTCAACACTTGCTCCCTGACTGAGGGCCCTTGTCCTGCAGGTGGTATCAAGCCTCCCCTGCTTGGCCTCCTCCTGGGCTTTCCTCTTCCCTGAGAGCTGGCCCTTTCTCCACTCATGGCTCTCACCTCCTCTTCCCGCTCCTGGCTGTCTCCATTTCCCTTGTGCACTTATTCACCCCACTCTGTGCCGGGCTCTCTGAGGTCGTATTACTGCAGGTTTCTCCTGCACTGTTTTTCCTCTTGTAATTCCCTTAATTTTAACGTGTGTGATTTTCTCATTCTTCTTCACTACTGTTTACTCTTCTTAGGTAAAAATGGTTTTTCTATTCCTCTCAAACCATTTCCTCTAAACTTCTGAAAGAATTTTGATTTCTCTGATGTGAGAACTTAGAATGGTATTTGTGAAGTAGGGCTGAAATGTATTTTTACAGTTAGGTTTGTCTTGGCCCCTGTTTCATGGTTCTTGTGATTTTTCCCCTCTAGAATACCTGTTATGTCATCAGTTGGCTTTCTCCATAAAGGCAGCCCACTGAAAACTTCGTTATCTCTTGGTTCCTTCTTCCTCTGTCTGCTAATTCTGTGCTGTTTGGAGTATCATATTTGGAAAATCCCAGATATACAGTCATATGTCACTTAAATACAGGGATACATTCTGGAGGAGCATTTTTAGGCCACCTCATGATTGCACAACATCACTCCCTATTCACATGATCCTGGTGGCACAGCCTCTTGCACACTAGGCTCTGTGGTGTCGGTGTTTGTTCCTGGGCTACAAAACTCCCCAACATGTTGGTTTACCAAATCCTGCAGTTGACAGTGCTTTAGGTTTATTATTCCAGCACCACTGCTCACACACAGGAATCTCATAAAATAGACACTCATATATGTGTCACCTATGTGACCAACATGTCCTTGAAGAAAACCTTGTTGTGTCCACCTGAGTGTATATTAGACAAGCCAGCAGTCTGTATTTCAGACAATGTTAACAATTGTTACAAATTTCTTATGATCATTAGGCTTAGCAAATTACTTTCTTGACCATTATAAAGTCTATTTGGGAGATTTATAAAATTCTGCAAGGCTACCATTTGGAAGAGGTGACCTTTGGTGACATTGAGTTATTCCTAAGATACACATATCTTTCCACTTACCCCTTTCTGCTTTGATATTATTAGAACTATTGGAAATTTTTTGTTTATCAGTCATTGTTCCTGTTTGTTGGTTGGGTAAATTTTGTCTGGAGTAAACTAGTTGCAGCCTTCTAATTTTTCTCAATCCCCAGTGAACACATTGTGATCACCTAGTTGAATTTTTTCTATCAGAAAAGCTTCCAATCTCCTGTAGCAGAGGGTTGGACTTTGTTTGTTTGTTGCTTGTTTGTTTTGTTTTCAGATGGGTGGTCCTTTAGGTTCTAAGGTAAGAATAGAACAAAATAATCAGATTTCTGAAGGAAGGCATGTGTTCAGTAACAACCATGCTGTTTATCTATACTCTCAGCACTATTGATACTGCTGGTTACTGGTGATGAGTTCTGCTCCCTCATATGTTGAAGTCTGAACATTGGAGAAGCACGCTGAGGCAAGCATATAAAGCAGGGTTTATTTTAAAAGGGGGTCACATAGACTTCTCCCTCTTGGGAGAAGAGGGCCATGGCTGGTATCCTGGTATCCCCAGAAGTGAGATGTTCTGCCCTTTTTTATATGTCCTAGGCTTCCTCTGTTCTCCTGCCCTCTTCCTCTTATCTTTCTCTTCCAGTAATGCTCTGTGGGATGGCCCAAAGGTGGGACACAGGTGGGCTGTTGGGAAAGGGTAGGATGGTGTAGCCCAGGACACATTAACAATCTTATAGCTCCCTGTAGGGAGGGGCAATTCCTGGGGCAGGTTACCTTGCCTACAGGTTGGAGCAGGGGCAGGTTCTTGGTAAGGGTGGAGGAATGGCTCTGAAGGAATTAATTCCTTAATTCAGTGGCCTTTCAGGATGTGGCTGTGAACTTCACCCAGGAGGAGTGGGCTTTGCTGAATTCTTCCCAGAAGAATCTCTACAGAGGTGTGATGCAGGAAGTCGTTAGAAACCTGGCTTCTATAGGTAAAGATAATGTTTTATTACATAATCAAACACTGAGTAACTGGGAGCTTTTTTTTAAACATCAGAAATTTATTAGTTGCTCAAAACATTACATTGATCTTGACATATCATATATCATACATTTGTTTCAAATGGGGTATGAATTCTTATTATTCCCACGTGTACAGATTTCAGGATCACATTGATTATACAGCCACGTTTATACATACTGCCATACTAGTGTCTGTTGTATTCTGCTGCCTTTCCTATCCCCTTTCTATTCCCCCTCCCCTCCCCTCCCCTCCTTCTACCCCATCTACCATAACTCATTTCTCTCTCTCTCTCTCTCTCTCTCTCTCTCTCTCTCTCTCTCTCTCTCTCTCTCTCTCTTCTCATCGCCTCACATCCTCTTATATGTATTTTTGTATAACAATGCAGGTCTCCTTACCTCTTCTGTGCAATTCCCCTTCTCTCTCCCATTCCCTCCCACCTCTTATCCCTGTTTGATGGTAATCTTCTTCTCATGCTATACCTCCCTGCTCTGTTTTGAGTCGCCCCCCTTATATCAAAGAAGACATTCAGCATTTGTTTTTTAGGGATTGGCTGACTTCACTTAGCATAATCTGCTCTAATGCCATCTATTTCCCTGCAAATGACATGATTTTGTTATTTTTTAGTGCTGAGTAATATTCCATTGTGTATATATGTCACATTTTTTTTTATCCATTCATCTATTGAAGGGCATCTAGGTTGTTTCCACAGTCTAGCTATTGTGAATTGTGCTGCTATGAACACTGATGACTTTTGGGAATAGTCCAAGAAGGGGAATGGCTGGGTCGAATGGTGGTTCCATTCCCAGCTTTCTGAGGAATCTCCATACTGCTTTCCAAACTGGCCACACCAATTTGCAGTCCCACCAACAATGTATAAGTGTACCCTTTCCCCCATATCCTCACCAACACTTGTTGTTGTTTGACTTCATAATGGCTGCCTTTCTTACAGGGGTGAGATGCCTTAAAGTGGTTTTAATTTGCATTTCTCTGATTGCTAGAGATGGTGAGCATTTTTTCATGTATTTGTTGATTGATTGTATATCTTTCTCTGAGAAATGTCTGTTCAGATCCTTGGCCCATTTGTTGATTGGGTTATTTGTTTTCTTATTGTTTTATTTTTTGAGTTCTTTGTATACTCTGGATATTAGGGCTCTATCTGAAGTGTGAGGAGTAAAAATTTGTTCCCAGGATGTAGGCTCCCTATTTACCTCTCTTATTGTTTCTCTTGCTGAGAAAAAACTTTTTAGTTTGAGTAAGTCCCAATTGTTGATTCTTGATTTTAACTCTTGAGCTACAGGAATTTGGAGCCCGACCCCACGAGATGGAGAGTAGAGCCAACTTTTTCTTCTCTTATACACAGAGTTTCTGGTTTGATTCCTAGCTCCTTAATCCATTTTGAGTTAACTTTTGTGCATGGTGAGAGACAGGCATTCAATTTCATTTTGTTGCATGTGGATTTCCAGTTTTCCCAGCACCATTTGTTGAAGATGCTATCCTTTCTCCATTGCATACTTTTATCACCTTTGTCTAATATAAGGTAGTTGTAATTTTGTGGATTGGTTTCTGTGTCCTCTATTCTGTACTATTGGTCAACTTGCCTGTTTTTGTACCAGTACCATGCTGTTTTTGTTACTATTGCTCTGTAGTATAGTTTAAAATCTGGTATCGCTATACCGCCTGTTTCATTCTTCCTGCTTAGGATTGCTTTTGCTATTCTGGATCTCCTATTATTCCAGATGAATTTCATTATTGCTTTTTCTATTTCTGTGAGAAATATTGTTGGGATTTTGATTGGCATTGCATTAAACCTATAGAGTACTTTTGGTAATATCGCCATTTTAATGATGTTTTTTCTGCCTATCCATGAACAAGGTATATCTTTCCATATTCTAAAGTCTTTTTTTATTTCTCTCTTTAGGGTTCTGTAGTTTTCATTGTATAGGTTGATTTCCATGTATTTCATTTTTTTTGAGGATATTCTAAATGGGGTGGTTGTCCTCATTTCCATTTCAGTGGATTTGTCACTGATATACAGAAATGCCTTTGATTTTTGGGTGTTGATTTTATATCCTGCCACTTTGCTGAATTCATTTACTAGCTCTACAAGTTTCTGAGTAGAACCTTTTGGGTCTTCTAGGTATAGGATCATGTCATCTTCAAACAGTGCTAATTTAAGTTCCTCTTTTCCTATCTTTATGCCTTTAATTTCTTTCGTCTGTCTAATTGCTCTGGCCAGTGTTTCGAGAACTATGTTGAATAGAAGTGGTGAGAGAGGGCATCCCTGTCTTGTTCCAGATTTTAGAGGGAATGCCTTCAATTTTTCTCCATTTAGAATGATGTTAGCCTGAGGCTTAGCATAGATAGCTTTTACAATGTTGAGAAAAGTTCCTGTTATCCCTAATTTTTCTAGTGTTTTGAACATAAAGGAATGCTGTACTTTGTTGAATGCTTTCTCTGCATCTATGGAGATGATCATATGCTTCTTATTTTTAAGTCTATTGATGTGGTGAATAAAATTTATTGATTTCCATATGTTGAACCAGCCTTGCATCCCAGGTATGAATCCTACTTGATCATGGTGCATAATCTTTTTGATATGTTTTTGTATCCGATTTGCCAGAATTTTATTGAGGATTTTTGCATCTATGTTCATTAGAGATATTGATCTGTAGTTTTCTTTCTTTGAAGTGTCTTTGTCTGGTTTCTGAATCAGGGTGATATTGGCTTCGTAGAATGAATTTGGAAGAACTCCCTCTTTTTCTATTTCCTGAAATAGCTTGAAATTATTAGTGTTAGTTCTTCTTTAAAGGTTTTGTAAAACTCTGCTGTATACCCATCTGGTCCTGGGCTTTTCTTGGTTGGTAGTCTTTTGATGGCTTCTTCTATTTCCTCCTTTGATATTGGTCTATTTAGGATGTGTATAGCCTCATGACTCAATCTGGACATATCATATGACTTAAGAAATTTATCAATGTCTTCACTATCCTCTATTTTATTGTAATATAAGGTTTCAAATAATTTCTGATTATCTTCTGTATTTCTGTTGTGTCTGTTGTGATATTGCTGTTTTCATCCTGTATGCTGGTAATTTGAGTTCTCTCTCTTCTTCTCTTCATTAGCCTGGCTAAGGATCTGTTGATCTTATTTATTTTTTCAAAGAACCAACTTTTGATTTTGTCAATTTTTTCAATTGTTTCTTTTGTTTCAATTTCATTGATTTGGGAGGTTTTTTAAAACTTATTTTTTATATTAAGGTTTGAATCCTGGAGTGTTCAACCATTGACCCACATATGAAGCCCTTTTTATACTTTATTTAGAGACAAGGCCTCCATAAGTTGCCGAGGCTGGTTTTGAACTCAAGATCCTCCTTCATTAATCTCCCAAGCTGCTGGGAATACAGGCATGCACACTGGGCCTGGAATGTGGCATTTTTTTTCCTCATGGATTTTGGAAAGCTAGTACTTGGGGGAATAAATTTGGCCTAATGTCATTGCATTGTGCAGCATAAATTCCATAATTTTTTTCATTTTTTCTTCTTTTTTATTGTGGCATTATAGTTGTTCCTATTGTAAATCCCATAATTTATTCTGATATCATGATGATTTGTAATGATTGCTCTGTATCTACTTTTTAGGAGACAAATGGGAGGATTAAAACACAAATCCTGGGAGAGATCTAAGGTAATTTGTATTCAACAGAGAAAACAGAGTGTCTTAAGAAAATTGTAACATGTCCTATAAATTTACAAACAATCAAACAAGCATGTTATGAAATATAGTTATTCTTATTTAACCAGATATTTGAACTTTAAGATACATGTTTAGTGGTTTAAAAAAAATAATTGATTTTTGACAGTGTTCACAAACTGCTTTTTTGATATCACAGTTTTAGTACTAGTTATGAGAAGCCATGTTTCTAAGTCTTCATTAAATTTACTTTCAAAGAGTTTGGACATGACTGAAAGCCAGTACTTTTCCTGACACTGGTAATAGTGTAAGTGTAATACCAAAAAATCTACATAAAAGCATTAATGAGTCAACCATAAATTGCCTTGTAATTTTTTTTTTTTTTTTTTTTTTTACCGAAGTCATATGGTAGGTTCTGGAAAAATTTAAATAGGTACTCAGCATGGAAAAACCTTTAATGAGATTTCAAATCTTAGTCTTCACTAGGACTTTCCCATTAGAATAAGTCCATGTGAAAGGAGTATGTATGGACAAATGTTAATGTATCTCTTTTTCCTTAATAGGTACATTATATCTCACTCTGCAAAAAAAAATCATATGAGAATGAAGAGAGTGGAGGGAAGCTATACAAACTTAAGCTGAACACATCTTTCATTTCTTGCACAAGTGTTCAAAGACAAGATTTTCCATAAATGAACCTTATGAATATATCTACATGTGGAAAAGAGTTGAGTTGTTCCATGTGTTTTTAAAAATATTGACAATCTCACACTGGAGAGATGGCTTACAGATAAAAACAATGTGGGAAAACCTTCACTCATTTTCCTTACTTTCAAATTCATACATGAACCTACTGGAGAGAAGCCCTATGAATGTAAACAGTGTGGGAAAACCTTTGTTTATTATACTTCCCTTCAGCTATATAAACAAATTCATACTGGAGAGAAGCCCTTTGAATGTAAGCAAGTGGGAAAGCCTTCAGTACTTCCTCTCACCTTCAAATACATGGACCATATCACACTGGAATGAAAACCTATGAATGTAAACAATGTGGGAAACCCTTCACCATGTCCTCTTACCTTCAAAGACATAAACAAAGTCATACTAGAGAGAGGCCCTATGAATGTAATTAATGTGGAAAAGCCTTCAATTGTTCATTTTACCTTTACAGACATGAATGATTTCATAATGGAGAGAGGCCTTACAGTTGTAAACAATGTGGGAAAGCCTTCACTAGTTGTACTTCCTTTCCCATAACTGAATGACTCATACCAGAGTGAATGATGTTATTGATATAACAGTGTGTGACAACCTTGGCTACATCCAGTCACTTTCATTCAATGAGAGAACTCATGCTGGAGAGATGTTCTGTGAATGTAAGCAATGTGGGAAAGCCTTTACTTGTTGCAGTTACATTTTAAAACATCAAGCAACTCATACAGGAAAAAAAATTTCTACTAAAAAAATGTGGAAATGACTTCCATTTGGGGGTTCTGTTTTAAACCTAAAAGTAGTTGTATTGGAGAAAAGCCCATTGAATGCAAAAAACATGACAAATCATCTGATATTTTCAGTCATCTTCAATAACATGAAAGTATTCATAGAAAAGTTAGAGAGAGAGAAAGAGAGAAAGAGAGAGAGAGAGAGAGAGAGAGAGAGAGAGAGAGAGAGAGAGAGAGAGGGAGAGAATATATGTATATAATGAAAGTACTCACAATATAGAAGAGGCCCATGAATTTGAGAAATGTGGGAAAGCTTCCAAATTTCCCAGTTCTTTTGAAAGACAAAAAATTCACACAGGTCAAAACCTATGCAAGTAACTGAAAGAACGAACAAGGCTTGTCGTCAGAGCAAATGCCCATTTATTGAGGAATAGCTCTGCATTTTTATAGAGCCAGGGGTGGTTTGACAGTTGGCATGGGGTGCTTTTTGATTGGATGATAAGGAGCAGGTGAGCCAGCAGGGCTAGTCTGATTGGTGAGTAGGATAAGGTGAGCGAGCAGGGCTCTGATTGGTGGGTAAGGATCATGTGATCCAGCAGGGCTCTGATTGGTGGGTAAGGATCATGTGATCCAGCAGCAGGGCTCACCATTGGACAGTGATGGGGGATGGGGAAGTTAGTCTTTGGAGCCGGGGGGGACTCCCAACATTCCCCCCACTTTGTTATTAAATTAGACTTGGCATCGACTTATTCTGGCAGCTTCCTGCTGAAATGGGGCTGTGTGGGAGAAAGAGGAGGGAAGTAAGGAGCCCCTACAGGAGGGCAGAGAAGACCAGTATCAATGAAGGTTCCTTGCCACCACAGATCCATGATGACGTCAATCCATTCAGCATAGGTCTCGACTGGAGGTATCATCAGTAGCCAGGAGTTGGTAATTCCTGAGGAGAAGTTGGTTAAAAGCTTGATTAGAGATTTTACCCACCTGAGTCTGAATGAACTTTATGATAGGGGGAAAGAACAGGCATAGGGAGTTTTTATAGCCCAAATCTAATGGGGTCTCTGGGTCTGCAAGCTGCCTTGTTGGCCCAAGGGGGGTTAAGTGTTCAACCCTGAGTGAGGGATTGAGTGTTCAGCCTTGAGCGGGGGCTTGGGTGTTTGGGCTTGAAGCAAACAGATGACATAGAACCAGACAGAGGGTTTGAGAGGCCAGCTAACTTAGTCATGCCCTGCAGATGCTGCAGACCAGCCTGTCCTGCACCTAACACCCTCAATTCCAGTTTTCATTCCTAGTTCAATCTAGCTCCCTCCCCTCTCTATTAAGGCTTCTCTTCAAACTTTCTCCTACCTGGGTGTACCAGCTACCATATTTCCCTATGAAAGCAGTCAGATCTCTCCAGGTTTTATGTGAAACACCTCAACTTTAAATACTGATACTTGGAATTCTTATGAAACTGGGAGGCCCTCTGGAGCCCTGTGTAAACTTGAAGGTGGACATACTAAGTGCATACTATCACACTTGGCATAGATGCTCCAGCTAACCACTGGTCTGAGCAGCAAGTCTCAGTGGTACTTACGTATACTCCAGCTGACATCAGAAGATGGTGACTTCTTCCCCTGGGAACTTAAAACTGAACTCAGACATGCACACACATACACATAGGAAAAGCAGAAACTCTATCAAAGCCTGTAACTAGCTCATGACACCAAAGTTTCTCACTCTTCTATTGGCAAACAGGCAGGACCCAAAGAAGCACCTTGGTTTTTCAGAAGCAGGACATGTGGATAACCATAACAGGGCAACCTCCACACAGGATGGAGAAGTTGAGGAAAGGAAGGATTTAAAGAGCACTTCAGACAGGGGATGACAGAATGATGATAGAGCAGGTGGGCTGGACCAGAGCACACCCAACGCTTCACCCAAGGAGAGCTCAGGTCGCCTCCCAGGACAGTCATGGACTCACTGAAGGTAACTCAGGTAGGGTTAGATATAAGCAAAAGGAAGAAACAACTTCAGCAGGAACCCAGGCATGGGAACACTGTTGGAGGGTGGTGATGGGAACACCAGCGTGTGCACATGCCCAAACTGTATGCGCCAACTATATGTAGGGTCCTGCACACCAGTTACACCTCAATGAAACTGGGAGGGTAAACAAAACACACATGTTTCTCCTTAGGCCCAGAAGGCAACTGGTAAAGTACTCTCTTATGAACACACTTATTCAGGGGTCACCATGCTCTGGACAATTAAGTGGTTTGTCAGAAGGACAACACACAATGGTCCCACTACCGGCCAGATCCAAGCAAGTAGGGGGTCTGTAAGGAAGAGAAGGGGATCTGGCTGAAGGGGGCCCTTAGGGTCAATTGCCTTGAATAAAGGGCAAAGAGAGTACCCAAGAGGGGCCAGAAATGAGGGGGAGCATTGACAAGAGTACTTAATGACAGGTGACGATCGTTGGCTCTTCTGATGAAGGTGTAGGAGTGCCAGGCTTAAGCCTAGAAATATGAATCCATGGGGTAAGTTGGTTATTAGGTAGTCTGAGTTTGACGGCCAAGGGAGTGCACATAATCACTTGAGCAGGACCCTCCCAGTTTGGTTTTAGAGGGGGCTTTTCCCCCGGTGGGCAATAGTAAAAAAGTTGACCAGGTGTTAAGGAGGTAGGGTTTTGAGAGAGACTGGGGTCAGGAAGAAGCCAGGCTTGATAGCGCCAGAGTTCAGAGCATAGATGGAAGAGGAGGGGCAGGGCATAGGTTTTGGAGATGGGTAGGCAGTCTGGGAGAAACGAGGGGACGGCCATTCATGACTTCGAAAGGTGAGAGATTAGAAGGCTTTTTTGGCAGGGGCCTAATGCGTAATAAAGCCAAGGGGAGCACCTTTAAACAGTTCAGGCTTAATTCCATGGTGAGCTTGGTGATGGTTTCTTTAAGGGACCAATTGGTCCTTTCAACCTTTCCGGTAGCCTGGGGGCGGTAAGGGCAATGGAAATGCCAAGGGAGTGATAGCATGTGAGCCAGTCCCTGAGTTATCTGCGAGGTGAATTCTGGGCCATTAACTGATTGGATAGAAGTGGGCATCCCAAAATGGGAGATTATGTGAGTAAGCAATAGATCAACTACCATAGAGGCCCATTTATTGGAAGTGGGAAAGGCTTCAACCCATCCCCCAAAAGTATCTACTAATACAAGAAGATATTTTATGTTTTGTGCTTGGGGCATGTTGGTGAAATCAATCTGCCAGTCTGCAGCTGGGGTATGACTGCGGGCCTGATGAGAAGGGAAATGTTTAGGTTTTAATGGAGTATTGGTATTGGTTCTCTGGCAGATCTGACAAGTGGAAGTGATCTGTTGTAGGAGGGTCTTATTGCGTGGGAAAGGGTGAAAAAGGAGTGAAAGAAAGTAGTAAGACTCTGTGGACTAGAATGGAATAGAGAGTGAAGAAAATGGAAGAGTTGTTGGGGATCTTTGGGCCGATCTCTGGGGGTAATGAAGAGTTGCAGAGAGGAGGTAAAGCTCTGTAGGGCCGCTGATGGAGCCTCTTGATTGGCCTTGAAATTCCCCATAGTAGTAAGGGAGGAGTCAGTTTGGTGGACCTTGCAATGGATTATTCCCAGTTAGGAAGGCAGCCTCGAGGCTCATAATAGGCCAGAAATAAGTGTGGAATTAATGACTGCCATCCCTCTGGTGGTCAGTAGCCCCTTTCTTTCCAAATGGCTGCGTAGGAGATCAGGATATGGAAGACATATTATATAGGATGATGGATGAGAGGGAAATGACAGCATACCCTGTTACTTTAACCCCTTTGTATATAAAGGGGCTACCATCTGAGAACCAGACGAGGTCTGAAGAGGGCAGGGGTCCCTCAGAAATGGTGGTAGGGCAGGGTAAAATCGTCTCTAATACCTCCAGGCATTTGTGGACAGGATCTTGTGAGTGAGAAGATGGGAGGAGGGAGGCAGGGTTTAATGGAGAGCAGGGCTGAAAAGAGATGGAGGGATTTTCAAGGAGAGACAAGGAGGGATAGAACCCTGGAAGGAGGAAGTGACTGTATCCCCCTTGTAAGTGAGAAAATCCTTTAATGGTGAGGAGATGAGATGGTTATCAGGGAGCCAAAGGTAAGCTTGTGTGCTTATTTCTGGAGGTCATGAGCTGCTGCTAGGGCTCTGAGGTATGGGGGCCAGCACCTGGTGATGGGGTCGAACTGTTTGGATAGGTAGGCCACTAGTGCAAATGTGGGGCCATATTCCTGACCTTGAATGCCAGACTTTGTCCCTGTTTTTATATAGAGAATGAAGGGTCGGGAGAGGTCAGAGAGATGCAGGGTGGGTGCCCAGAGGAGGGACTTTTAAAGGGCTTCCCTACCGCTGAGAGTAGGGGTTCATCTTGGGGGCCCTTGGCCAGATTCCAGGCCCTGAAGTACCAAGCCAAACCCAAGAAGGAGAGTCATCTTTGGTCTTTGGTGTAGGTATAGACACAATAATGGTCTTTTTTCCTTGAGAGATAGAGAACCTTAGATACATGCTATTTGGGCCTTTTGTGGAGAGGCCCAATATCCCTTTAAGGCCAAGAAATTAAGTAGGAGAACTCTGTCATCTGTTGAGCGCCCTTTGGATGGCTAGAAGAATTTGTTTTCAAGAGGTGCAGAGAGCAGGATTGGATCAGAGCAAGAAGAAAGCCTGGAAGAGATCCCTTAGAATGGAGGGATCCAGGGACGTAAAAAGGGGCCATTTGCTTTGGTTGTCTAAGGGATAAGTGGACCAGGCCTGGGTGCTATATTTGATCCAAGAGGCATTGTAGGGGAGAGTCGACCGGCAGAGAGGACACATTACCCATGTAAGGAGGAGGGAACAGGACGCAGAGAAGGAGGAAACTGATTTATTGGCAAAAGGGGCGTCCCCGCTAGAGCCAAAAAAATCAGGAGTGCCTAAGTGGCAAGTTTGAGCTGCAGAGATTGGTCATCACTGAATCCTGACAGTCGAAGCTCTCGTCCTGGACAGAGCCAGAGCCGTGGGAGACCTTGGTCAAGGCTTTTCGGGACCCCTCCTGGAGAGGCTGTATACTCCCAGGGCCGGAAAGAGGGGAGAGGAAGGGGAGGGTAAGTATCTCTCTAGCGGCCGAGTCTTAAGGTGAGAGGACTAGGACTTTCGAATCTGCCCAAGGAAGGAGTCCCTAGGGCCACTGTAGCCTTAAAGGCTGTGGTGGGGTGCTTTCCTCCCCGCAGGTGGGCAAAGAGATTTGCCGGATGATAATCAACATATTGCAAGAGGGTGGATTTGGGGCACTGGGGGTGAACAGATTGGAGGTCAGAGGCCAAGGTTTGTCCAAAGAGGTGTGGACTATCTCAAAATACCTGAGGAAGAACAGTCCAGGTTAAAGACAAAAAGATATCCTTTAAATCTATGACTGAGAAGTGGGTAGCAGTGTAGGGGATCTGAGACAGCAGGGTGAATGGGTTGGGAACCAAAGGATGTATGTTGTAGGCCCAGAAGAACTTTATGGGCCTAATGGAAGTGTTGATGAGTCATAGGTAGGACCCATTGGGCTTTTTTAATGCTAGTATGGGAGTAAGGGGAATGAGCAGGATGGAGGTATCCCTTGCTAAGAAGGTCCTGAATAATCAGGAAATGGTGAAGGGGGTGTGGGTATCCCGTACAATCAGGTCAACTAGGTTAGTATGGTATTTCATGTCAGCCTCACAAGTGGAGCAGAATGGCCAGTTTTCTGCCAAAAGGGCCAGAAAAGATGAACAGGCCGATTCTGTGGCCTGACTGATGCCAGGAGCCCATATGTTGATTGTTATATTGAATTTAGAGAGAATATCTCAGCTGAGCAAAGGAACTTGACATTTGGGGCATAATAGGAACGTCTGAGAGGTTAGGAAGTTGTCTATGGAACAGAGTAATAGGGGAATCTTTCTTGGATAGATGGTCTTTCCTCCTACCCTGACAATAGGAGAGGTGGACGGCACTGTTTGCCCCAGAATTCTATCAGGACTGAGAATGTAGCTCTGGTGTCAAGGAGAAAGTTAACCTTGCACCTATCCACCTGAATCTGCACCCTGGGTTTCTGTCTATTGATCGTTATGGCCAGGGACAAGGACCCAAGGCACCGTCAATTGATTGCCATGCCTAGAAGGTTAGAGGGTTCCCTCGCCATAGGCCTCCTACGAGATCTAGGACAGTCAGAGCGCCAGTGACCTTGTTGTTGACATTTAGGGCATGGGGTATGCCGAGTGAGTGGTGTGGGACATGCCCTGGTCCAATGTCCCTCCTTGCCACACTTGAAGCAGGAGCCTAGGGGGGTTTTCGGTGATGGGCGGTGACCCAAGGAAGCACCCTGCAGGACCTGGGTGAGCATCTGAAATTTCTCATTCTCGGGGGTGGCAGGGCCTTTTTTGAGCTTTTTTAGTTTGGCCCCATTGTTGGGGTAGTTCTGCCAGAGGAAATATGTCATAAGGACATGACGGCCATCTGGGGTTTTGGGAGTCTGATCTGGGGGCAGCAAGTTGCCCTGGAGGGTGATTGGAATTAACTCAGTGAGTTTCATCTGCATGGGCTCTGGCAAGTTCCCAGACTCCGGTATATTCCTCAAGAAGGAGAGTATTAGCCAATAACTTATAAGTGAGGCTATAAGCCTGGAGGGCCCTTTTGAAACTCTCTTTTGTGGTGAATGAGCCCAACCTTTGCCCGAGTTGCATGGGGTCATTCATAGAGAACGGGACATGTACCTGGATAATGCCCTCAGGTCCAGCGACCTCTCTTAAAGGGGCCATGGTTTGTGGGACTAGGGGCAGGACCTAGTTTGGGGGGAACTAAAGGTGTTGGCCGAGTCAGGGGGAGCACCTGATGGGGTGGACGGAGCCGTTGGAGGAGGTCGGTAGGGAGGGGGTTCATCTGCTGGATAGGTAGGGGTGAGAATGAAGAAGAGAAAAAGCCTCAACATAGGGGAACTCTTTCCACTTTTTCCGAGCGCTCGAAGGAGTAAACAGATCTCTAAGAATTTCGGGATCTAAGGATCCTCCTGGGGCCCATTGACTTTGATTGTCTAATTGATAGTAAGGCCAATCTTGTGTGCAGAATTTAATAAGGGGGAGTCTGCAGGGAGGGAAGAAGAGGCCCCCATAGGTCAGGAGAGGGACAAGGGTGGTTGAGAGAGACAGAGAGAGACAGAGAGACAGAGAGAGAGGAGTGCCTGTTCTTCCACCCCTCAGTACCTCCCACTCATGAACCGGGTTTCAGAGAGTCCACTGTGACCATGAAGGTCATGGTGGGGTGTGTTCTCTCCTCCAGATTGGGCTTCAGAGGTTTGCCGGACGATCACAGTCAAATCCCCTGCGCAGCCCATCTGAAGTTGGATACCCGATAGGGGAACTCACCTACTGAAGATCTGGTGTTGTAAATAGCACTCGAAAGAGTGGACCAGGACGGCAAGCCTTGAGAGAGGGGGCCCTCGAGCAACGAGGCATTCCCCCTCCCAGGTTTTGGCACCAATGAAAGAATGAACAAGGCTTGTCATCAGAGAAAATGCACATTTATTGAGGAACATCTCTGAATATTTATAGAGCCAAGGATGGTTTGACAGTTGGCATGGGGTGCTTTTTGATTGGAGGGTAAGGATCAGGTGAGCTAGCAGGGCTGGTCTGATTGGTGGGTAGGATCATGTGAATGAGCAGGGCTCTGATTGGTGGGTAAGGATCATGTGATCCAGCAGGGCTCACCATTGGACCTCTCTTCTTGGGGGATGGGGAAGTTGGTCTTTGGAGCAGGGGGACTCCCAACAGTAACAAATCTCATAAAGGCATCTGGCTTCCAGTTCTCTTCACAGGTTACTCAGCTCTCCTTTGCTGGGTCAGGACACAGGAGAAATACAGATAACAGGAGATAAGATTTCCTTTGGCTCAGGATCACAGGTTCTGTCCACAATTGGGTGGCCCCGCTGGTCTGTCTGAGATGACTTAAAACATGGAGGAAGAGCAGAGCTGCCCATGTCATGGCAGCCAGGAGGAGGATAAAGAGGGAGAGGATGGGCCAGCAACTAAGCTGTCTTCATGCCATCTGAGTACAGTGGTTAACAAGAAATTAGGTGGATATAAATGTGATTCATGCATATAAGTTATGTAGTTTGTAGTCTTGAAGTTGTTGCAATAAATAACAGAAACTCACAATACAATGCAGTTTTCCTGAGTTAAAATGCTGAGCTTTTAACTATCATGAAGTTGAAATTTATCCCCTCATCTTTCTAAATTTTGTAAAATCATACACACACACACACACACACACACACACACACACACACACACACGAATTGTTACCTGTGTCCTCTTCCACACTAAATACTGTCATGAGGGGCTGGGTTTGTGGCTCAGTGGTAGAGCACTTGCCTAGCGTGTGTGTGAGGCACTGTGTTCAATCCTCAGCACCACATATAAATAAAGGTATTGCATCCATCTACAATTAAAAGGAATATTTAAAAAATTGTTATGCGGGAGCATGTGGATCTAGAGTTTCTGCAATATGTATTTTTAAATTATTGTTAAAAGGTACACCCTTTAAATTTTGGTAACTTGATTTTCACTACAAATAGAGTGCTGGGCTTTCTAATTGTGTGTGTGTGTATGTATGTGTGTGTGTGTGTGTGTGTATATATATATATATATATATTTTTTTTTTCTGTACAAAGTGTACCATAAAGACTTGTGTTTGGTGATGAAACTATTGTTAAAAGCATGAAAATATGAGTTGTTGAGGAAAACAGAATAACCAACCAGAATTATTCCTAGCGTGGATATAAAAATATAATCAAGCAGCAGGGAAGCAATGAGCCAGGGAGAGGGGTAAAGGGTCTGTAAGGGGAGGGTGTTTGTGGATAATTTTTGATGATTCACAATGTTGTGAGACAGAACAAATCTGAAGTAGAATGATGAACCGTCCTGGAGGGGCAGAAGGTACAGGGCAATGCTGCAGGCACAAGCAGAGGCCTGATGGTAAACAGGTCAACAACTCAGAGGAGGTTGCAAAGCCTTTATGCAACCGGAACGGTGTAGGAGGGATCTTGTGAGGCTCCCAGTTGCCTCTAAGGTAAACGGAATCATTTCCAGATTTTTTTTTTCTAAAAATTGAGTATTGATCAGAACCGATTCGTTATATTACCACGACCAAGTTTAAATCCTGGCCTCCTCTTAGGGCGAGGCACAGGTGCAGGGAACCATGTGACTCCACCTCTAGCCCCTACTTGTCTGCATCCTCAACTTGCATTTTCTTATGGCCCCTGCACCCATGCGCGCCCTCATCAGGAATCAGAAGAGCCTAAAGGCAAAGTTTCTTAGGTGCAGTAAATGCTGAAAAGTAGGTTGACTAGGAAAGTCCCTCAGCTTGTGTGTGGCGACCCTAACCCTCGCCTGGGGCGGAAGGAAAGCCCACCTCTCTGCAGACGAGGCTGAGGGTGGACCATGAAACCCAGGTTGAAGCAGGAGGCCTCCGGGCTGCGCGAGCGGAGGTCCTGGAAGGCTGGGCGCAGCCGGGAGAGAGCAGGCGGCGCTCTGGTCTGCGGAGGCGAGCAAGCCTATGCCGCGGTTTCGGAGATGCGTCCATCAGGGTGACGAGCTGGAACATCAACCTTCGGCAAAAGGTGAAAGCCGGAAGCGCAGGCTTTAAAAAACAAACAACAAACAAACAAACAAACAAACAACAACAACAAAAACAACTAATCGCAAGGCCCTGCATTTTCCTCCCAGGGAATGAAGTCCACCTACTGGCGACGCGGAATTTAGCGGAGGGGTATTTTCCTATCAGCTATACTTGGCTGTCACCACCAGAGGGCGGCGAAGCCCGCCCATCGCGACCAGCGACCTCAGGGTAGCTACAAAGTGATCTCTCTTAGCCTTTCCTCTTCCTCCCGTTTCCACTTTCGGGGTGTCTGTCCAGGAATCCCAGACCCCCATCTACAGTTCACCCAGCACCCAGTCCAAATGCTCCTAGTCCGAGATCTGCTCCGCCTGCACCTCGGCCGCCCGGCGCCCCCACCCCGGGCTCCGGGTCTGCCCTGCGCAGCTCAGTGCGCGGGTGGGGGGCCAGGTCGCACCCTACTTGGCAGCGGGCGTCGGTGACACCCCTGAACAGCCTAGGCGCACATCGGCAGACGTGCCCAAACCTGACGACGTCCCCCGTTGAAGTGCTTCTGGTTCCAAGAATTTCGGAGGGTGGAAACTCACTGTGTCCTCCAGTTTGTTCCCAGGGAGGAAGCAGGCACAGGAGGGGGAGGGGGGACAACCCGCGGCTTGTTGGGGGTGTCATTCACTAGCAGAGGTGTGGTCATGGTCCTGGCGAGGTGGATCACTGGTACTGGGTGGAGGAGCTTATGGGGAAGAAGGGCTTGTAAATGGCCAGGACAAAGGGACTGCATCCAAGCCAGGGGTCTGGTTCACCTCAGGCTGGACTCAAAGCATCTGGTGGGTCCTGCAGCCAGGTCCCTCACAGCTCCCTCAGACCATGGTTCTGGTCTCATCTGTTTTTGGCTTGCTGGGAAGCCACACAGGGAGAGTGCCTCTGAGTCAAAGGGAAAACTCTGCCAATTAAGAGCCAAACCAGGGGAACCTTTCTCATTTTATTTTTTAAAATTTTAATTTAATTTAATTTTTTTTGTGGCTCTGGAGAGGATCTCAGGAGCAGTCCTCCACTGGGCTGCATCCCCAGCCCTTTTTATTTTGTTTTGGGCAGGGTCTCATTAAGTGGCCTGGGCTGGCCTTGAAGTTTCATCCTCCTCCTCAGTCACAGGTGTTACTGCCCTCCCCCCACCCCTGGGAGCCTAGAGTCAGTCACCACATGTCAGGGAAAAGCAGGTGGAGGGATTCCTTTCCTGAGTTTGTGGAGGACAGGGGCTCCTGGCTCTCTCAGGAAGTTGGTGGCAGATATTTGCTAGCCTGTGGGTGGAGGGAGACTTCCTACCCTGCCACTTGCTGGTGCCACTTCCTGAGTCTTTTGCAATCTCTTCCCAAGCATGGGTCGCTGGGTGTGGAGGAAGGGTTCACATGTGTTTGGGCAGAAGAGGGCAGAACAGAGCACTGCCAGAGGGCTAGCACACTCTGGGGCTGGCAAAGCAGGAAGGACCAGTGGTTAGCACAGACCTGTGTGATACCTATGCCCGGCAACAGTTCCTCCTCTTTTTTTAAATACAAAGTCATCTATGCTTGTTGGAGCAGTTGTAGAACTATGTACTGCAGAAGTGAAAAGCAACTGTATCCTCTCCCTTCTTGTGTATAGCTTCAGGCCTAACTCCATTAGAATTCTCTGTGCATGTGCTCCTAACTGCTAGTGTGGGCTTTATTTTATTGAGAGACTTCCCTTTTTATTGTATGTGGTTTGGGTAAACAGCATGATGTTTCCATGTACACATATATGTATGTGAATATGTAACAAAATGATGGCTGCATTGAAATACGTGCACATATCCATCAACCCACCGCTGCCCTTTCCTGTGTGCGCAGGCTTGGGAAGGTTGTGTGAATGATACCACAACCAATTTGCTTTTAGTTTGTGTGTATTGCTTTTCTAGCTCTGGGGGTTGAACCCAGGGCCTCGCCCAGCTAGCAGAGCCATGCCTCAGGGTCCCCCAGCCTACACACTCCTAATCATACTGACACATCAAGGACAGCCTTTGTGCACCACAGAACTGTGACTTCCCTTTGGCCAACGGCTCTGTGTTCCTCCCCCTCCAGCCTGGAAGGCAGCACCCCACTCTGTTTCTCTGTGTCTCACTTTTTATGGTACTGGGGATTGAGCCAGGCTTGCTGTGCTACTGAGCTACACTCCCAGTTCCTTATATTTTTCATTTTGAGACAGCCTGGCTAAGTGCTCAGGCTGGCCTTGAACTTAGGATCCCCCTGCCTCAATCTTAGTAGCTGGGATTGCTGACCTGGCCAGAGCACCTGGCTTCTGGTCCTTGGCTTCAAGAGTCAACCTGTGAGTAAGAGCATGTGGAGTTGCTCTTTCTGTGTCTGGCGCACTTCATGTAGCATGGTGTCTTCACCTTTTGGTGCTGCTTTAATTAAGCACCTCAGACTGGAGGCTGGACTGTGACTCAGGTACAGCAGGCACTAGGTCCTGGCTTCATTCCCAGCACCACAGAAAGCAAAGCGAACACTAGTCAATGACAGAAACCTGTCTTGGTTGTTCATGATCATGTCCATGCATTTCTCTGGTTCTGGAGGCTGGAGGCCCACGTGGAGGCCCAGCAGGTGAGGGTGTCTGTGAGGCTTCCTGCTCCTTCTGAGGTGTGGCTTGCTGCTGTGGCCTCAGAGAGCAGAGCTGGAAGGAGCTTCTCAAGTTCTTGTGTTAGGCATCAGTCCCCTCAGAACTCACTCCCCTCCCACGCGACACATGCTTTCCTACTACTCCATGGGGATTAGTTTTCAACATGAATTTGAGGGAACACCAACCTTGAAAATGTGGCACATAATGGCTTCCAAGATCATTCAAATCGTCATAGATGGTAGATCTCCTTTTTTCAGTCTAATACTATTTCACAAGCAGGTATTTTAAAAATGAATAATAGTACATACACTTTCAACAACTTTCCTCTTTCCTATCACAACAATCTCAAGCCCTTCAGAGCATGATGGACCAGCAGAGTTCTCTGCAAGGATGGATGGCCATTCTCTTTTCTATACCCACTGTGGAAACTGCACCCACACGTGGCTGCTGAGCCCTTAAATGCTATGAAGACAGCTGGAGTTACTGATTTTAATTGGCTTGGATTTGATTCTTGTGGTCCCCTGTGGGGAGTGGCTACTGTACTGGAAGGTGCTGTGTTGGGCAAAAGGAAAATGGTTGCCCTCTCTGCAGCCTGGGAGAACCGCTCCACCAGGCTGCCCTGTGCTTTCCCCACCCATGAGAGGGAAGCTGCCTGCACCCCAGGCCTGGAGCAGGGCCAGCACTGCCCCAGGCCATCCAAGCTGGAGCTATAGGACTGAACTGGGAGGTTGGTGCAGGGTTTGGGTGGTCACCTGGCCTGGATGTCGGTGGACAGCTGACCTCTGCCATGTGGGGCCTTTGTTCTCTGTGTGCCTTTTCTCCTGTGCTTGGACTGGGCAGCTCCTTGCCTGTTTGTGCCAGAGAGGGGGCTCTCCCCAGGCTCTGGGCAAGGAGAGGACTGCCTCTTCACCCTAGGCTGACTGCTCTGTGCACCTTGCTGGGTTATTGGCTTCTCACCGTGGACCTACATTTTCTTGGGTCCTCTCCACTTTATCAGTTTGAAAAGTTCCTTGTCAGTTAGGTTTGGAGCTGGTGCCTGCGTCTAGCTCGCAGTGTTCTGCTGAAGGGAGCTTCGGGAGCTCCAGGGACGCAGTTGTGTTTCTTTCGGGTGCACCGTGACTGTTCTCATGGACAAGTCACAGAAAACCACTAAGTTCTGCTTTATGAGCTGACTTAATTTTGTTGGTTTTGATATTTCCACATTTGGACTGAGGTTTTTTTTTTTTTTTTTTGGAATGCATCATCACACACAAAACAATGGGGATGTGTTCTTGGTCACAGGATCTGCTCAGGATTCTGGAGCTACATCTGAACACACACCTTGTACCCTTGTTTCATTCCTGGGGCTCTTTCATGGGAAAGGCTGAGTAAGGGTAGAGGGGAGAGGACAGGCTTAGTGGGGAGTTCAGTGGCGAGAAATGCCAGCGCATCTACTTTTTGGGAACTTCCTTTACTCTGAGTGACTAAGGCCTTTAAGTAACTGCACCAATCCACCCATTGCATGTTTTTTTTTTTTCAAAACATTTCTTATTAAATTCTGCAGTTTTATGGAACCCTATTAGAATGGCTTTAAATATAAAACAGAAGTGATTCTAGCAAGTGCTGATGAGAAGCGGGGAGTGGAATACATGGGATGCTATGGGTAGCAGAGGTGGTGACCCCTGCATCAGTGGCTACAGAAGCTGGACAGCACCATGCCCACTGAGGGCTGCTGACTCAAGCATCTGCGACCAGGCAATTTGCAGACTCTTGGGTGTTTCCTCTGCTGGGCTCCTGTGAGCAATGCCATGACCTCCAGCCTGTGAGATGTTGGTGAGGGGGTTCATCCCCTGAGTCCCCAGGACTCTGTGCCCTTGGTGCTTTTGCTCTTACCTGAATGGGAGCCTCCACGTTGGTTTCCATGTGGCCCTGCACATCCTCCCCAGCTGCGGGCCAGGGACCCTTTCCTCAATACTCAGCCTGACCCTTTCCTGTGTCTTCTTAGTGATTACTATTCCAGCTGGTTGGGCTGACAGCTCACTGAGGTTGATGTGCACCTCGAGCACTTTGCATGGCCTGCTGGCCATTTTTGCATTGTCTCTGGAGTGGTGTCTATCTGAGTTCATTCCCCATTCCTTATCAGGATTGAACACTGAGCTACATCCCCCACGCTTTTTAAAATTTTGAGACAGGGTCTCACTAAGTCACCCAGGCTGGCTTCAAACTTGCCATCCTCTTGCCTTGGCCTTCCGAGTGGCTGCAACAACTTTTTATTGCATATGGAAATTATATTTTAAAATATTCTCTGGGCTGGGATTGTGGCTCAGCGGTAGAGCGCTCGCCTAGCATGGGTGGGACCCGGGTTCGATTCTCAGCACCGCATAAAAATAAAGGCATTGTGTTATGTCCATCTACACCTAAAAAAAAAAAAATTAAAAAAAGAGTTTTAAAAAATAAATTAAAATATTCTCTGGTTTAGCTGAACAGTGAGTGGAAAGTCAGGGAGTAGAATTTGTGTCTTAAAAATAACATCAGATAGAACCTGCAGCGGCCTGCTGTCCTCCTCCACCTTCAGGGACAGAACACAGGCCTGGGGGCTAGAAGGCAGCCACCCTGGACTCCCTCTTCACCGGCTCTGGCTTCCTGGGGGTCGCTCCTCCCTGTGTGCAGGGTGCTGAGGGTGGGAGGAACTGCTACTGTAGCCCCCAGGACACACTGCTTCCCCAGGGGCCTGGGGACAGGGGTGCACTTTGCTGCTAGCCCAGGCTGGCCAAGAGCTGCAGATTCAGTGAGGAAAACTGAAGGAGCCCTCAGTCCCTGCCTCTGTTGTGATGCAAGCTCTTCACTCCATGCTGAGACCACATCCTTCCTGCCCTACTGGGCCATGACCACTATAAATTCATCTCATTTCCTCCCCACTCGTTTCCAAGGCTGTGTCTGGGTGAGTCCATGGAGCAGGGTGCTTGGAAAGACGAGGGGAGGAAGGGTGGGCTGGGCGTAGGGATAGGGTTTTCCTGGGTTAGTGGATTAGGGATTTCTTCTTCTAGCGTCCAAGTCTGCCCTTCAGCAGTGTCTCTGGAATGTTCCTTCATGCTTTCACTTGTTGTGTGTGCAAATGCATGTGTGTATGTGTGTGGGGGAGGGCAGGGGAGCAGCTTCAGCTTACCCCCGTGACCCGGCAGATGTGGCCAGCATCCCCTCTGGGCAGTTGAAGGGTGGGATGCCCATGAGGACATGAACCTGCAGGAAAGCAGAGGACAGTCAAAGTAAAGACCTGGGGCTGAGGGGAACAGAGGATGGACACCTCCTGAGGAGGAGGACCACAGAGTTGGGAGCTGCTGGAGAACCCAGAAGACACAGAAGGATGGACTCTGGGTGGTCCAAAAGCGGGGAGCTGGGAGGCAAGAGGAAGGAGAACAGGGATAGAGGCTCCCCTGTGTGTCCAGCACCAGGCTTCTGTCCCTTTCCTAGCCCTGCCTGCCTGGGTCATTACACATGGCTTGGAAGCTGATGTCCTCTTGCCAATATAGCAAGATGGAGGACTCAAGTGAGAGCATTCCAAACAAAGCCAGCCTGTCCATCTGTCCACATGCTGGGAGATGAGGTGCACTTACAGATGCAGCTGGTGATCTCGCCTGGGTGGAGCCTGAGATCCAGTTAGGGAAACAGCTACCATTGTCAGGGAGGGGCGTTGCTCTCCCCTCCACCCAGGGAGGGGTGCTGCTCTTCCCTCCACCCAGGGAAGGGGCGCTGGTCTCCACTCCACCTAGGGAAGGGGCACTGCTCTTCTCTCCACCCAGGGAGGAGTGCTGCTCTCCCCTCCACCCAGGGAAGGGGCACTGCTCTCCCCTCTACCCTGAGTCTCTGAGTGCCTTGTCTTTCTGCCTCATACCTGCTGGGGGACATGATCCCACATGTGCCTCTGATTTAAACCTGGCTCTGTTCCTTCCGGCCTGTGAACTGCTGGGCAGGCACTGAGCCTAGGCCTCTGCAGCCATGTGCTGGCCATGGGAAAGTGCACATCTCATGGGCTCCAGGGAAATCCGAGAAGGAATAAACTCCAGGGCCACACAGCTGGCCAACGGGAGCCTGGCGACATGGGTGATAGCGATCATACTGGGAACTTGAAGGAGACGTGGAGGGGACACATTGTCACTTTCCACACATACTCTGGTCCCCTGGAATTTCTGTTCCTGTCCGCCAGTGGGCTGAAGAGGACAGCTGGAGACCTGCCCTCCTCTGGAGCTGCCTGAGCTCCTCCTGTGTACCTTAGACTGCTGCTGGGCCCTGGCCTGCATCTTCCTCAGGTCAGGATAGGGGAGAAACCCAGCCTTCATCCTCAGTTCCTAAAGGCGGAATCTCAAGCCGAGAAGCAGAGGGCCATTCTGCCCAGGGCCACAGCCAGGGCAGGGCTCTCTCTGTTCTGTCTGGTGCCTCAGGCAGTTCGAGTCTGCCAGGCACCGTGGTGTGCTCCTGCTTATGGGCATGCATGTTTCTACCCCACAGGAGGCTTCCCTCCCATGGCTCAGGCCAGCAGGAGAGCTTTCTGGTAAGCATGGGGCCCACTTTTCAAGATGGGAGGTGGTGCTTCACTGAGTCCAGTGATACTTTTATTCCCCTGAGTACTCTGAGTTCTGCATACCTGTGGGTTCCCTGGGCCTTAGCTACTTCACAGTGTTCCCTGAGCCTTTGGTGATAGTGTTCCTACACGGGCTTCTTACCCACTGCTGTTCTGCTCCTGCCACCCCAGGGAGGACCTGAGCCCCTGGACCCTGCTCCAGGCTGCTCCTCAAGATGGCAAGTGTGCGCTGCCGGTTGGCCCGCTACCTGGAGGACCTGGAGGACTCAGACCTGAAGAAGTTCAAGATGCACCTGGAGGATTACCCTCCGCAGAAGGGCTGCACCCCACTCCCACGGGGCCACACAGAGAGGGCTGACCACTTGGATCTGGCCACACTCATGATCGACTTCAATGGGGAGGAGAAGGCCTGGGCCATGGCCGTGTGGATTTTCTCTGCCATCAACAGGAGAGACCTTTATGAGAAAGCTAGGAGGGAGCAGCCAGAGGCGGGTGAGTGGGCGAGGCTCTTCTTTCTTTATTAGTCCTAATCAGTTATACCTGAGGAACGCTCTTCTTCAGTACTGGTGGAGTGTGCCCGGCCCAGCTCTGCCTCTTTCTCTCTTGAAGTCCAGTGGTGAGGACACTTGTGCTGTTGAGCAACTCACCTTCAGAACTGCTCACTTGCACAACAGACCCTCCTCATGCCATCCAGCATCTGGAAGCGCCCTGCCTTCTGTCTCCAGAGTTTTGCTGCCTGGGTTCCTCTACAGTGGGCTCAGGTGGCGGTGTCTTTTTTGTGACTGATTTATTTCACTTAGCCTGCCCTCCAGGCTCACCCATGCTGTAGGTTCCTCCTTTCCATTTATATATATATATATATATATATATATATATATATATATATATATATATCCAGGAATTGAATCCAGGGCATTTAACCACTGGGCTACATCCCCAGCCCTTTAAAAAATGTTTTATTTTGAGACAGGGTCTTACTAAGTTGCTTAGGGCCTTGCTAAGTTGCTAAGCCTGCTTTTGAACTTGCGATCCTCCTGCCTCAGCTTCCACGCCTCTGGGGTTACAGGTGTGCACCACTGCGCCTGGCACACCTTCCTCCTTAGAGACTGAAGGGCGTCCGAGTCTCCTGTACAGACCGCATCTCACCCACACACCCAGCTGTCCCTGGACACTCGTGCTACTTCCTCCTTGTCATCAGTGGTATGAGCTTTGGTGCACAAAGCCCTCTTCCAGAGCCCCGTAGGAACTCTTTTGGGCGTATGCCTGGAAGCGGACTTAGGGACCCTGTGGTCACCCTGTGCTTGTTTTGGAGAGCCCCAGCCCAGCTCTTTATACCAGATGCAATTTTATATTCCTACCAATGGGACATGAGAGTCCCGATTTCTCCATATCCATTATTTTCCATTTTCAAAGCAGTAATTAGCCAAAGAAGCATGAACTGGCACCTCATTGCAGTTTTTTTCTGTTTTTGTTTTTCTGCCTGCTGGGGATCAAACCCTGGGCATCTGCATGTGCTGGACATGGGCTGCCCACTGAGCGGTGCCCCTCCCTGTCTGCAGTTGTCAGTGCCTCCCTGGGGTGCGGGTGCTGAGCACCTTCCTAGGGGCTAGTTGGCCATGTGCATTGCTTCTTTGGAGAAAGTCCTACTCACGTCCTTTTCTGTTGCTGGGTTTCCCTGTTAACTCACAAGGGTGCTTTCCACATGCTGACATTGCCCTGTTAGATGAATGACTTGCAGTGCCTCTCCCCACCCTTTGGGTTTTGCCTTTTCCTGTTGGCATCCTTCGATACCCAGAAGTTAGTGTTCTAAAGGAATTTTTTGGCTTTTCCCTCTTTCTTCCCTCCTGGAAGAGCTCTGAGAAGATCAGGAAGCAGTTTGCTTTTCCTGACTCCTTAAAGAGCCAATGCAGAGTTACCCAGCCCAGGAAGCTGCTCCCCTGGCCACCTCTTGGCCTCTGCCTGCTGGGCCCCAGGCCTGCACCCTGCTCCTCAAGTCCAGCAGGAGTGTGCTTGGTTCAGTGTCACTCACAGGGTCCACAAGCCAAAGCCCACCCCGACAGCTCAGGGGGAACTCTGTCCTCACAGAATGATGTCATTTGTGGGGAAAGCCTTTCCTATGGCTGCTACCTGGGAAACGGAAGCAGTGGCAGAACCGTCCTCAACCCCTGTGTACACACTGGGGGAGATGCTTCCTCCCAGCCTGGTGTGCGGCAGGAGGGCCAGTGACCTAGAAAGTCAGAGGATGACTTCAAGCCATGGCAGTGAAAGGAGGGAGGGGGGCACTCAGCAGATAAGGAGCTGCGCAGCCAGGTGGCCACCGCAGGGGCAGAGTGGTGAGAGAAGGGAGGTAGGGAGGAGGTGCACAGGGTGACCCTGCAGACAGATCCATGACCACACAGTTCTGACCTAAGAGTCACCCAGGGAGCTTTAGAATGCTGACACACCCCTGGAGCCACACTGAAGGATGAAGCTGCTCTGGAGTTCCCAGGAGGCAGCTCCGTTGACTCTGGGTGGTTCGAGAGCCCCATGGGGTGGTTTGTGGAGTTTCCCTGCTTCCTAGTGAGATTGCTGAACCCCGACCTTCTGCTTGCCCCAGGCTCCTTCTGGCCAGAGCTGCAGCCAGGTAGAAAGGCAGGGGTGTTTGACCAAAGTCTAGTTTTGTTTATTTATTTATTTTTGCAGGGGGTGGGTACCAGGGATTGAACCCAGAGGCATTTGACCACTGAGCCACATCCCCAGCCCTATTTTGTATTTTATTTAGAGACAGGGTCTCACTGAGCTGCTTAGTGCCTCACTGTTGCTGAGGCTGGCTTTGAACTTGTGATCCTCTTGCCTCAGCCTCCTGAGCTGCTGGGATTGCAGGTGTGCACAACTGCACCCGGCTCAAAGTCTAGTTCTTATGCCACGCTGGCTTCCACGTCAGGATTCTGAGTGGAAAAGTTAGAATCCTAGTTTGGAGTCTTTGGGCCAAGTCAAACTTGGGTAAGATTAGGGTGGGTGGGCCTCAGATGAGTTAAATGTGGCTTTGGTGACCTTGCCAATAGCGTTTGCTTTCTCAATGAGCACACAGGCTCTGGAGTCTTCCACTTTGCTCTCAGGTCCTGCCCACCTGCTTCTGTCCTAGGTAGTTCTCCTAGGCCAAACTTTGTCTTAACAGGCCTCTATTTCTCCATGAGTAGCTACTTGGGGATGTCACCAGTGACTGTTCAGACCTCTGTGGGTGCATATTGGAGCTTTGAATATAGGAAGGCAGCTGGGCCTCACCTCACACAGACAGCCATCGCTGCGGGATCCCTGGAGTGAATCTAAGGTCAGGCAGGCTCTAAATGACTACATTAGAATGGAACCCAATGGGTCCTTCTTGTCCTGGAAGACCCAGAAGTCTAGATGTGAGAGCACAGGGTGTGGGTGAGGTGGACACAGGCCATGGCAGGCAGAGAAGGCTAGTCCCTGCTGCAGACCTTGAGGCCCTGGGCTGGCCTCCCTGTTGGACAGGTGGAGACTGGCCTGGCTGGCACCTTGGCTGGTGCATCCCTGGGCCTGGGAGGGTGCTCTGAGGAGGACACTCTGAGGGTGGAGGCAGTGTGGGGCCCCAGGCTGGCAGGTGGGTGCAGTCCCATTTCAAAACCGGAGTGCAGGAGGCTCCCACCTCGACTTGTGGCTGAGCACCCAGAGCCTGCAACCCTGAGCCTGGCCTCAGTCTGGGGGACATCTGGGGTGACCCTGACCTTGGCCACTGTTGGGCTGCTCTCAGCTGCTTCCTGAAGCCTGGCTTTTGACACTTCATGGTTTCTTCCTCTGGTGTTCAGATAACGCTCATGTTTCCGGTCCCACTGTGGTGTGCCAGGAAGACAGCATCGAAGAGGAGTGGAAGAGTTTGCTGACCTGTCTTTCCAGAATCTCAGCTTGTAAAAAGAAGCATGGTAAGCCATGGTGGCCTTCCACTGGGTTTCCGACCTGGGTCAGGGGCTGCACAGCTGGCCAGTCACGGTCCTTTTTGCTCCTACTCCTTGTTTTGTTCTGCTTTTTGGCTCTGGAGATTGAATCCAGAGATGCTCTCCCTTGAGCCACATCCCCAGTCCTTTTCTTTCCAAGTTGCTGAAGCTGATCCTCCTGCGTCGGCCTCTGGAGTAGCTGGGATTACAGATGTGTCCAGTGCACCCCTCCTCTACTCCTTGGGATGCAAGACCTGTCTTAGGAAATCCACTATCAGTCAAGGAAGCAGATCCGAGCTTGCCTGGCTCCTCATGGTCCCAGAGCCCAGGGAGGTGCTGAGGGGTTCAAGGTCTAAGGATGTAGGGAGGGAGTAAGATTAGAAAAGGAAGTGCTCTCTGGCTGGTGGCTGCACACACAGCTTGGACCTCTGCTCAGTTGTGCTTGTGAGAGTGTAATGCTTCTGGGACCCTTCCCAGCAGGCCCCGGAGAAATGACATCTCCTCTGTCTCTGTCCCCATTGCCACTCCCTCTTGATCACAGGCCCAGTTTTTTCTTCTTGTTTTAAGGAATGCAGACGTGGATTTGCATCTAGACACATCTGAAATACAGTAGCTCCTGTGCTCCTACCTGGGTTCCACACACACGTGGGAGGCACACTGCCTCCTGCTGGCGGCTGGTGCTCCCTGCCTTCCCATCTCGCCGCCCCCCCCCCCCGCGCCCCGCCCCGCGCCCCGCCCCGCCGCAGCCTCAGCGCCCCCTGCAGGGCGCACAGCCTCGCGCTCTGTCCCCGGCCTGACTTTATGTCTCTCCAGGGCCTGATGACTTTCTGTTTCTGCCTAGATTACTGCAAGGAGTACCGGAGACATGTGAGGAGCAGGTTCCACTGCATCGAGGACAGGAACGCGCGCCTGGGCGAGAGCGTGGACCTCAACAGGCGCTACACGCGGCTGCGGCTGGTCAAGGAGTACCCGAGCCAGCAGGAGCGGGAGCAGGAGCTGCTGGCCATCAGCGGGACCAAGACGTGGGACAGGCCCATGAGCCCCATCAAGCTGGAGCAGCTATTCGAGCCCAACGACCAGCATTCAGAGCCTGTGCACACGGTGGTATTCCAGGGAGCTGCCGGCATCGGGAAAACGATCCTGGCCAGAAAGATTATGTTGGACTGGGCATCCGGAAAGCTCTTCCAGGACAAGTTTGACTATCTGTTCTACATTCACTGTCGCGAGGTGAGCCTGGTGACCCCGAGGAGCCTGGGGGACCTGATCGTCAGCTGCTGCCCTGACCCAAACCCACCTGTGCACAAGATCATGCGCAAGCCATCCAGGGTTCTCTTCCTCATGGATGGCTTCGATGAGCTGCAGGGAGCCTTTGACGAGCACTTAGGCGTGGTCTGCACCGACTGGCAGAAGGCCGAGCCAGGGGATGTCCTCCTGAGCAGCCTCATCAGGAAGAAGCTGCTGCCTGAGGCCTCTCTGCTGATCACAACAAGGCCCGTGGCCCTGGAGAAACTGCAGCACCTACTGGACCACCCTCGGCATGTGGAGATCCTGGGTTTCTCCGAGACCAGAAGGAAGGAGTATTTCTTCAAGTACTTCTCCACGGAGGCACAAGCCAGTGAGGCCTTCAGGCTGATCCAGGAGAATGAGATCCTGTTCACCATGTGCTTCATCCCGCTGGTCTGCTGGATAGTGTGCACCGGGCTGAAGCAGCAGATGGAGAGTGGGAAGGGCCTGGCTCAGACGTCCAAGACCACGACAGCTGTGTATGTCTTCTTCCTCTCCAGCCTGCTGCACTCCCGTGGGGGCGCCCAGGAGCAGCACCTCTCCGCCCACCTCCGGAGCCTCTGCTCTCTGGCTGCGGATGGAATCTGGAACCAGAAGATCCTCTTTGAGGAGTGTGACCTGAGGGACCACGGCCTGCAGGAGGTGGACGTGTCGGCCTTCCTGAGGATGAATCTGTTCCAGAAGGAGGTGGACTGCGAGAAGCTCTACAGCTTCATCCATATGACCTTCCAGGAGTTCTTTGCGGCCATGTACTACCTGCTGGAGGAGGAGGAGGAGGAGGAGGCGGGCAGGGAGAGGGGTGTGCCCACTCGGTGTCTGGAGCTTCCAGACCGAGATGTCAGGGTGCTGCTGGAGAACTACGGCAAGTTCGAGAAGGGATACCTGATCTTTGTGGTGCGCTTCCTCTTTGGCCTTGTAAACCAGGAGAGAGCCTCGTACTTGGAGAAAAAACTGAGCTGCAAGATTTCTCAGCAAGTCAGGGTGGAGCTGCTGAAATGGATTGAAACCAAAGCCAAGGCCAAGAAGCTGCAGGTGCAGCCCAGCCAGCTGGAGCTATTTTACTGCCTGTACGAGATGCAGGAGGAGGACTTTGTGCAGCGGGCCCTGGACCACTTCCCCAAAATGGAGATCAACCTCTCCACCAGAATGGACCATGTGGTTTCTTCCTTCTGTATCAAGAACTGTCGTTGTGTGGAGAAACTTTCCCTGGGGTTTCTGCACAACTTGCCCAAGGAGGAGGAGGAAGAGGAGGAGGAGAGTAGACATCTCCCCACCAGCCAGCGAGCTCTCCTGGATCCTCATGCTGCTTATTCTCACAGGTAAGGAGACAGGTTCCAATAGGAGGCAGAATGTGCCTCTGCTTTCTGGCTCCTTTTCATGGTACTTCTTCCTCTCCTCTCTTTTAAACTATCCTGCAAGTGCCATATAATGATGTCACCGATGCTCATTTCTGTCAGACCCCTTCTTTATCAGAGATTGACTTTTGGTTGGTGGATAAAACCAATGACAAAGAAAACCCATAAAACAAGAAACAAGTGTTTGGGAACACACCAGTTCAGCATGAAGTATTGGGTGGGTACAGAATTGCATGGAAGTGTTTATAAACTTCAATTGCTGATAATCTACTTGGTGCATTGTCTTCGTCTATGTTTGTGCTGCTATATTAGAATGCCTGAGGCTAGGACATTTGCAAAGAACAAAGGTTTATTAATTACAGTTCTGGAGACTTGGAAGTCCTAGACCTATGGGCCTACCCCTGGAGAGGACCTTTGTGCTACATCATCCCTTGCGGGAAGGTGGAAGAGCAAGAGAGGGTGTGTGCACATGAGGGAGCAAGAAGTAGGATCTCAGCCCCCTTCCTTCTGTAATGGTGGTAGTCTATGTGAGGATGGAGGCCCCGTGACCAGAGCATTCCTACCAGGCTCCTCTGTCCGGCACACACTATGGGGCACACATCCAAAGTACAGCATTCATGGCAGGTGGTCAGTGCCTGAGGGGCAGAACAACCCTGAGAGTTGGAGTCCAGGAACACAGAGGAGCAGGGCAAGGTGCTGCACACTTGTGGTCCCAGTGACCTGGGGCCTCAGTGACTCAGTAAGACCCTGTCTCCAAATAAAAATGAAGGGCTGGGGACATAGCTCAGTTGGTAGAGCGCTTGCCTCACATGCACAAGGCCCTGGGTTCCATCCCAAGCACTAAAAAGAAAAGAAAAGGAAAGGGCTGGAATGTAGCTCAGTGACAAAGTGACCCGAGTTCAATCTCCAAGACCAAGCCCCCTAAAACAAACTAGTAATGCAAAGGACAGGGGGACCTAGAGTGGTGGAGGGAGGTCAGTGTCAGTGGAGGCAGGGAAGCCAGGCTGCCTTGGAGGCTTGGTCCTGTGTGGTGGTGGTGGGGGGGCAGGGACTGGCAGGGACAGAGAGAGTACAGTCTCCATGTCAGAAAGAGCACAGGTGATCGCCGGGTGGCATGGCAGCGTGGACAGCCCTAGGGTGAGTCGTGGGGGCAGGGCAGGGAGGGTGGAGCCTCCTTTGAGGCTCTGCCTTGTCTTTAGATTTATTTTAAACTGGAGAATAATGGAGAGAGATAGATGATAAATAGATAAGTGACTGATAGGGACAGACACAGACAGGCGGATGGCTTGTTTGGTGTGCTGGGGATCAAACCCAGGGCCTTGCTCACGCTAAGCATATGCTCGGACACTGAGCTGCCCCAGGCCCTGATGTTTTGACGGCGTTGAATGGCATACCCATAATTCACCAGTGCACACATATTTGGTGGTGAGAGTGCTAAAGTCCATTTTATCGATTTTAACATGCACAAAAATTTGTTATTGACTGTGGTCCTCAGGCCGTGCCACAGGCAACCAAAGCTCATCCCTGTCCCACTTGCTGAAGCTTCGCCTCCTTTCACAGGCCAGCCCTTTCCCCTGTCCCCATCCCTGCTAGCAAACACTGCTGTCCCTTCCTGGGACGTTGACTCTTAGATTCTCCCATGTGCTTTGGCATTAGGATGTCACCCAAAGCACCCCTTGGGGGATGGCCAGGGAGCTGAAGCCAGTCGCCCTGTCCTGCCCGGAGGTCCTCGGGTCATTTCACCTCTGAAGTCCCATCTGTGTGACTGAAGGCACCATCTATGGACCAGGAAATGGGCCCTCGTCGGCACCAAGCATGCTGCCCTTGCTCTTGGATGTCCAGAGCATCGGTAGCAAGCCCATTTCTGTTGTTGACAAGCCGCCCAGTGTCTCCTGTTGGGTGCAGATGGGCAGATGCCTGAGGGAGACTGTCCCTTGCTGTGGAAGGCTTGCCCAGGGCAGGCAGGCTGTGGGCAGCTGGAGGGCGCCGGGGGTCCATTCTCCGTGGCAGAAAGGTCTTCCCAGCGTCCCGCCCTCTGCATTCCTCCTGAGCCTTCTGGGCCTTCTCAGCCCTGGGGCCTCCTATGAACCAGCCAGGCATCTCTGGTTCTGCTCCTGACTTTAGAAACCAGTCTCCCTTCTCTTTCTCTCCCTTCCGACTTCTAGGCTGGTGAGCTGCTCTCTCACGTCCAGCTTTTGCCGGGGCCTCTTCTCAGTGCTGAGCAGCAATCAGTGCCTGACTGAGCTGGACCTCAGTGACAACACCCTGGGGGACCCAGGCACGAGGGTGCTCTGCGAGGCTCTCCAGCAGCCGGGCTGCAACATCCAGAGGCTGTGGTAAGTTCCCCTTGCTCCTTGCGGGAGGGGCAGGCCTGCAGCGACCCTGGGGCTGTCCTCAGCTGCCTGGCAAAGCCCACAGGCCCGACTTTATCTCCCAGCCAGGCCGAGGGTCAGCAGGCTGGCTTTTCCTGAGGCCTCTCACCTGGGCGCGGAGGTGGCTGTTTTGTCCTTGTCTTCACACTCTCTCTGTTGGGTCTGTGGCCTCTCCCTGACAGGACACCAGTTAGAGGTCCATACCAATGACCTCCTTCCACTTACCACTGGTTGGAAGACCCCCTTCCAAATGCACGTCTATTCTGTGGTCCTCCTGTCCATTGCAAGTGGCCAGGAGGACAGCCGGGGAAGTTTTGGATGGGGGAGGACTGGGGAGGAACTGAGAAGAAAGTGAGTTCTTGGTGGCAAACAAAAAGGCCATGACTTTTACTCTCTCCCATGTCCTCGTGGCCAGGTTCATGGAGGAGAGCCGGAGTTTCATTACGCATGGTCACGGTTAGCTGAGTTATACCACCAGGATGTTCTGCATAGACTGAAATGTCCTGGGGACTCTCCTGTGGCTTTGCTAGGAAGTCCCACTGTCCGCCAGAGCTGAGTCAGATTCACATGTCTGAGTGCAGCTGGGTTTCCTGCCCTCTGCAGCTCCAGGTCAGCTCGTGCCCCTGCGCTACATGAAAAGCTGCATGTCCACAGGGAGGCCTGCTTCTTCTTCTTTTTTGGAGGGTGGGGTGGGTAAAAAGTGTTTCCCAGGCTGGTCTTGAGCCCCTGGAGACCTTCCCACCTCAACCTCCCGTGTGGCAGGGACTGCAGGTCTGGGCCACTTCTCATGCTCATCACACCCACTCGACCCTGGCCTCATCCATTTCACCTACTGTACAGCCACTGTCCCCTTTCCTGGTTCTCACCAGCCCCGCTCCAGCAACCCTGTACCCCTGCTGGTCATTACAGTGGCCTCTTGGTCCTCTGGGTCAGTCTTGCTGCTCTCTTTGCAACACCTGGACACACATCTACAGAGAGCCTGTAGGCTGTTTGGTCTCTCCATCTACTCATGCCCCCACCCATCTGTCCTGCATGCAGGAGATGGGATTGTTCACAAGTCCCACCTTGGCTGTGTCTTCCCATGCCTGAATCTCTTGCCACTCTTTTCATAAATTAGAAGCCTCCTCTTGCCCCAGGGTTCTGGTTGCTGACCATGCACCCTTGGTTCTTGAGCTTCGCCCCAAGGCCCTCTCCTTGCCTCTCTTCTGGGATTCCCATGTGATTCTAGGGGATGAGACACAGACAGGGATAAGGAGATGCTTTTGGATAAGGAGAGACCCAGCTGTCTATGTACTTGCAGTTGATATAAAGATGGGGACAGAAAGGAAGGTGCCTCAGGTGTTCCTGTTCCCACAACAGGGACAAATTGTTGTTGTTGTTGGGGGAGATGGCAGTGGTGAAGTGTGTATGTGTTTGTACAGTGGTAAAAGTTTTCTGTTGCTACAACAAAATACTTGAGGCTGGGTATTTTAGAAAGAAAAGCAGCTTATTTGGCTCACAGATTTGGAGACTAAAAGCCCAAACAGCCTGGTGCCAGTCTTGGGGAGGGTCTCTTGGTGGATGGCATCATGATGAGAATGTGTGCCAGAGGGAGAGAGCATGGTGAGTTTGGAAGCTGGAGAGTCGGGAGGGGTTGGGCTCACTCATTTACGACACCCTCTTGTGAGGACTAACTGGGGTGCCAGGAAGATGATGCTAGTCTCTTTGGAGGCCAGCACCCTGGTGACCTCATCACCTGCACTCGGCCCAACCTCTTGAAGGTCCCACCACCTCCTGATATCATCACGCTGAGCCCAAGCCCCTGACATGTGAGCCATGGGGGATGGGTCACCTCCAAACACAGGGAGGCCATTGAGAACCAGGCCCTCTGCTTTAGTGTCTCTCCTCCGGGTAAACGGAGCACTGTGATTAAATCGTCACGAGAACAGGGGAGAAAAGCTGGCAAAGACAGCGAGGCCACTGCTGGGGCACCGCTGTGGGGACATGGTGCCGAGCTGGACCCGGTGCTGCCTCTCCATGGCCAGCTGCCCGACACCCACTCTATAGAGTTGGCCTCCTGGTGCCAGGGCTGGATTTAGGAGCTCTGGGTGGATGGCATTCCCATGAGGGCCTGGCACATTCCCCTCGCACTGAAGAACCCAGGGCCTGCTGGTGCACATAGCAAGTGCACACTGGGTGGACAGCCCTCTGACCACGTGACAGGAGCCCGAGGGAAGCAGAGGAGGAGGTTTGTTTTGGCTCTACTTCCAGACGTCTCGGTCTGGCGCTGCTGCTCTGGGCCTGGGGTGGGACAGCCACTCAGGTGGGGCATGTGTGGAGTCCATTCACCACGGTGGCTGGGACCTGAGGAGATACAGGGGTGAGGCCAGGGTCTCCGTGTCCCTTTCCAGGGCCTGTCCCCAGTGACCTCTCTCCTTCCCCAGGCTCCACCCCAAAGGCTCCACCGCCTCTCGGTTGCACTGGGGGCAGACGGCCATGCCTACTGCACACAGGCCTTGGGGACAGCCCAGAGCCCACCGTGACTGGAACCACATCATGACACCTCTTGCCTCCGTCTTGCTGCAGGCTGGGGCGCTGTGGCCTTTCCCATCTGTGCTGCTTCGACATCTCCTTGGTGCTGAGCAGCAACCAGAAGCTGGTGGAGCTGGACCTGAGTGACAACGCCCTGGGAGACTTTGGGGTCCGGCTTCTGTGTGTGGGCCTGAAGCACATACTCTGCTGTCTGCAGAAACTCTGGTGGGTCTGGGCGCGCTGGGCAGCTCTGCCTGTGGGGGTGCCTGGCAGCTCCTGGGCAGTGAGCCGCGGGAGCTGCTGCTTCACAGTGAGAGCGGCCGGGCTGCTCGGAGGACCCAGGTGTCTTCTGTGGGTGCTGTCAACCACCCAGTCGGGGCTTGGGAGAGCCGGTGGAAGCCCTGGTGGGGCATGAAGAAATGGTGGGGCCAGCCAAGGCACGTAAGGCCACTCTGGGGTGTGCGGAAAGAGTGTGAGACTTCATGGGGAGCTCTCAGATAGATAGAAAACCCATGCCAAAGTGTGACGCTTCCTGACACTGGAGGGAGACTTGCATTCTGGAGAAGGGAGCACTCAGGAGGGTGGGGCCAGTTCACAATGGAGACACGGGGACAAAGGAAAGCAAGCCAGCACTCCAGTGTTGTGGAGGGGTGAAGTGAGCCTCGGGCACTGGTGGGGGGCAAGGTGGCACAGCCCCCTTAGGAAGCTGTGTGGCAGTTCCCCAAACAGAATGACCCCTTGAGCCAGCAGCTCTACTCAGAGGCTTAGGCACAGGCCCACAAAGAAACGCAGCAGGCAGCTGGGAGTGACCCACCGCAGGTGTCCCCTGGTGGAAGGGGCCACAGGCCTTCAGGCCCACATGCCGGCTGAGCTAAGCCAGGCGCAGGGCCGCACTGCACAACCCCACAGGAAACCTGGGAGAGTTAACAAGGTGGGGAGGCCAGGAGAGAGGGATGTGAAGGTGCCCAGCTATGGTTCAGTCTATGGAAAGAGGTCCAGGCATGGATGGCCGTGGCTGCAGGAGACTGTGCATGGGCATATGCCATTGAGTCATGCAGCTAGAATGGCGAAGTGGTCGACTTTATCCTACTTTGCCACCTTGGCATCAGCCCAGGGGCCAGGGAGGTGTCACAGTGCTGGATGGGCTTGGAAGGGCTTGCTTTTTACCACAGGGGGAGGTCAGGCTCCCGAGGAGGGTGGGGCACGTGGCTGGTCAGGTGCTCCCCCTGGAGGGGCCAGCTGGAGAGCCACAGACTTTCTCCTCTCCGTGAAAGGTTGGTCAGTTGCTGCCTCACCTCAGCGTGCTGCCAGGACCTCGCAGCCGCGCTGAGCGCCAGTCGCTCCTTGACTAGACTCTACATTGGAGAGAACGCCTTGGGCGACTCAGGAGTCGGGACTCTCTGCGAGGCCGTCGGACATCCACAGTGCAGCCTGCAGAAGCTGGGGTAAGGCTGCCTCCAGCCCCAGGCAGAAGGTGGTGGTGACCCCAGAGAGGGAGGCCGCTGGGCTTAGGGAAGAGAACCAAGCAGCCGTGGCAGAGTGTTCCGGCAGGGGTCGCCCTTCCTGTCCACTCCACAGTCCACCAATCACGGACTTAACCAGCCAAAGACCAAACCTATCTGAAAAAATAGGTCTGTACTGAACATAAACACAGGTTTCCCTTATCATCATCCCCTAAACAGTGCAGTGTCACAGCTGCATCGTGTGCATTCCATCAGGGATGGTAAGTAACGTCAAGGGGGAGTCCAAGAGGGTGTTCCGGCCATAAGCACATTCTGCACTACTCTGTGGGCACATGAGCACCTGCTGACTCTAATACCACAGGGCGGGGGGGGGGGGGGGAGGGGCGGAGCCAGCCCCCCAGAGGATACCGAGGGTCAGCTGGGTTGCTGCTAATGAGGCCAGTATTTGCTAATTTGTGGTTATTGGCATTCATAAAGTTAGAAGAGACTTTAGAGAAGGTGCAGCCCAATTCCCATTGAATTAGGAAGCTCTAGAGTTGGCACTTTAGAGAAGGTGCAGCCCAATTCCCATTGAATTAGGAAGCTCTAGAGTTGGCCCGAGTTCACCTGTTCTAGGTGAGGACACCTGCAGGCATGCAAGTGACCGCAGCAGTGTGACCTCAGCACAAAGCATGTCTCCCCATGCAGCACCTCCTCTGGTTCCCTGTCCTGCTCCCTGTCCTCCTCCCCAGGCCTCTGAGAAGCAACTGTAGTCCTGCCCCTGGGCAGCTCTCACCCTTGTTTGATCTTGCACCGACATTGCTAAATCTCCACCTGGGACACAGCTCAGCATCTTCACCCACCCAGTCACGCTCTCCCAGCGGGGCTGGCTTGCTGAGGGTCCTTAGAAAGGTGCCTCAGACAGGAAGTTGGGGGCCTCCTTCTTTCCATGAGCTCTGATTTTGCTGGCCGACTCCCTGATTGCCTTGGGTTTTCGGCAGCCATGTCAGGCTTTTGAGGCTGGATTTCTGCAGTAAATAAGGATACAGAATACCGACTAATAATCCCATACTTTCCATGCATCCCTGTATGGTTTTCTCAGTTGGGCTCATAAAAATGACACAAAGTAGTTATAGGAGTCGCCAACATTTTCTTTTCTTTGGGGCATTGGAGATTGACACCAGGGATGCTTTACCATGGAACTACAATTAATTTTTAAATTATTTTAAATTTTTTAAAAATTAATTTTGATTAAATATTTTTTAAATTTCTTGAAACAGGGTCTCATTGAGTTGCTTGGGGCCTTTCTAAATTGCTGAGGCTGTCCTTGAACTCGCAATCCTCCTGCCTCAACCTCCTTGGTCTCTGGGGCTACAGGTGTGTGCACCACCAAGGCCAGGTAGAGGAGGCAGTGAGGCTCTGGGCACAGCCTGTGCCTGAGGATGCTGGGGAGAGGTGGTGAAGCTCCCCCCACACACACTGGCATCATTTCCTGTGTCCTTGCTGCCTGGTGGAGTGTTGCTGTGGGCCTCTACAGGGGCCTCCGCATCCAGCTCTCAACCTGCACTGGGCTCACGTGGACCTTTCTTTTGACCCATCATCTAGGCCTGTTTGAATCATTTTTTTGGGGGGGGCAACTGGGGATTGACTCAGGGGCACTGGACCACTGATCCACATCCCAGCCCTATTTTGTATTGTATTTAGAGACTGGGTCTCACTGAGCTGCTTAGTGCTTCACTGTTTGTTGCTGAGGCTGGCTTTGGACTTGCAATCCTCCTGCCTCAACCTCCTGAGCTTCTGGGATTACAGGCATGTGCCACTGCACCCAGCTGAACCTTGATTCTGTTGGTATGTTGTGTAAAGACAAGCAAACAGTAGGCATCTTTGTTCACATTTTACTGACATAAAGTTGGCCAGATCAGCATTCAGGGCAACATATAGTAAGAAGGGTTTTTGAGGAGCACTCTGTCAGTGCAGTCAACCACAGTCTGCATCAGGAGGCCTGGCCCTCCCTTGCCCGCCCACCCCAGAGCTCTCCTTCCTGGAGGACAGCTGCACGCAGAGCTTCAGCACTGTGCTCTGCTGCTCTTGGTTGTTCAAGGTGTGATTTGGTCCCTTTATTTTACAAGTAAATAATGTCTGTCTTTGCAAATATCCTCAAAGGGAGAGGATGACAGATACAGATAAGAGGCAAACAAAAGTGGCCTCACGGGGGTCACGCTGCTTCTCTGCCCACCTTCCGTGAAGTCTTCCTGCATAAGCCACATCAGAGCAGGTGCTGGATCAGGTGTGGCATGGACTGTGAGAAGACAGGGACCAGCACTCTGGGCAAAGCCTACAGAGGAGAGGCCCCCATGACCCTGACCTCTGTACCCAGCTGACTAAGTTGCTCAGGGCCTAGCTAAGTTACTGAGGCTGGCCTCAAAGTTGCTGTCCTCCTGCCTCAGCCTCCCCTGATGCTGGGATCACAGGTGTGTGCCTCCACACCTGGGTCATACACATATAAGTCTCTAGAGGTGGATTCCTTAGGTGGACTCAGGGAGTTGGGACTTCCAGACACCTGTGTTTTATTAGGTATAGCCAGATTTTCTCCTCTTGAACTTCAGGCCTTAATTTGTAGCTTACATGTTGTGTCCCCTGTCCCTCACCTCCCCAGTGTCACATAAGCATAACGCAGAGAGTATTTGCAAACGTGATTAATCATCAAAATGGCCCTCCCCCTCTTTGAACTGTTCCCACTGGATGGGGACTCTGCTGGGACCTGCCAGCCAGTGAACACCGGGAAGCTCTAAGCTGCCTTTACTTTCAGTTCCGTCCTTTTATTTCTTCTTCTTATTTTTGGTTTCTTTAACGTCACACCAAGGAAACTTGATAGCCTGCAAAAATGACAGTATGGAGCCCTTCCTCAGAATCCTCAAAAAGTTTGGTTTTGCGAAAGTAGGATGAGGTTGCATGCTTGGTCACTAAACATGAGCCTCTGGACCAGCCCCCGCCCCATTTCTGCCCCCTCCTGGCAACACTGAGCTGGTGTTAGTGCTGGAGCTGGCCTGGGCTCACTCTCCTGCACCTCTGGTCCCTTCTTAGGTGACATGATTGTCCCTTCTCCTCTTTATTCTCAGCTGTGAAGACCCCACTTATACTTAATTTGAAAAAAAATTTTAGTTGTAAATGGGCACAATACCTTTATTTTACTTATTTGTTTTTATGTGGTGCTGAGGATCCAACCCAGGGCCTCAGACATGCTAGGCAAGTGCTCTACCACTGGCCCACAACCCAAGTCCCCCACTTATTCTTAAGCAATTACTCTGATCCTCATTTTTTTCCCATGGTAAGTGTAGGGATAAGAGAAACACCATGTTGAGTTTTAATAATTCAATAGGATAATTCCATTCAGCGTCATCACCCCCACAGTGAGGTACCTAACAAATACCCCACCAGTGTTAGCTCTTCAGTCTTCATTGTGAGATGCTCTTGTGAGTTGAGACCCATCAGACTAACCCCCCCCCACAGTGCCTGGCAAGGATTCTGTGCTCAGTGGACACAGGGTGAGCTGGATGTGGGGAGATCGAGACGCCCCGTTGGTGTGCCCTCTAGTCAGGGGATTTGTTGTTTGTGCAAACCTGTCACCGTGCACACCTACCTGCCAGCTTCCGGCGTCCTTCCAGCTGCAGTACTGGGTCCCTGGCCACGGCCAGCACTGAATGCCAGTGTCTTCACAGACTTTCTGCTGCTTGCTCACTGCTGCCCTTCCTGGGCAGGGTGCCTTCCCCTCCTCTGGCACTGCCCATCTCTGCTAGTGAGCCTCGTGTCCCTTCTGTGTGAGGTCATCGAGAACCTGATGGGGGTCCTTCCTGGAGGAGGGAGTAGGCCACTCAGCGCCTGTCAGTCTGCTGGTCCGGGCATCACTTCCCCTCCATCCCATGTCCTTGTTTTTCTCACTCCAGTTCTCCCTCGACTAGGGAAACAGAGATGAGCTGGTGACAGGACTTCTTGTCATCCTGGTCATGTGTTCACACACACTATTGGAATGACTTCTTCTGTTTCTGTTGTGCATGATTTTAGAGACCAAAGGGCTTAAAATGTGCCCTTGCCGAGAACTCTGGTCAGGGGCACTGTTACCGCACGAGACGTTCTTGTTCATGGCCATTCACTGCAGACTGAGTGGCCTTTGTGTGATGCCCGTGTGCCTTCATGAGCTCCCGAGCAGGAAGGACACAGCTGTCTGTCTCAGAGCCCTCATCATCTTGTTGGGTGAGAGCTCAACTTGACCCAAAGGGAGAACATCAAACTCCTCACTCCTTCTAATGCAAACCAAGATTTACGCTCTGAGAATCCCTTTCCCAGGAGGAAGAGGGAATGGACAGCAGGGGTGACAGATAGGGATGTCCAAGAGGACTGGGAAGTCATTAACCTAAGCTTGACACCGAGGGCTGTCAGGGACCTCGCCCTGTCTCCTACCACCTTGCTATGTCGGCCATGTTGAATTACTAGGTGAGAGACCAGCATCTGCCCTTGGAGAGAGGCACACGATTCCCTGAGACTCGGATTTCTATCTGCAAAAGGTGTGGAGCCGTTATGGCTGCGCCAGAGTCACTCAGGCAGGCCCCTGCGGTGTTGGGGCTGTCATCAGGAGCTGCTGGAGTGTTTTCCTGGTTGGAGTGCTGCTGGGTGCCTGAGGCAGGAGGAATCTGCAAGGAAGTGCAGTGTGGGGGGATTTGGGATCCTTCACTTTTCCTCTCCCTCCCTGCAGAGCATCTGTGGAGAGCTGCCTGCCCTGTGGGACGCCCCTCAGACTACCCTCAAGGTGAAGGGCACAGCTGCTCAGACGGCTGCTGGGATGTCTGGGATCAGCATCTGCTGAGGGCTCACTCTGCTCTTTCTGCAGGTTGGTGAACTCTGGCCTCACATCCTCTTGCTGCTCAGCTCTGTCCTCCGTGCTCAGAACAAACCGGAGCCTCACACACCTGTACCTGCGTGGCAATGCTCTTGGGGACGCTGGCGTCAAGCTCCTCTGTGAGGGGCTCCTGCTTCCCAGCTGCAGGCTGCAGTTGTTGGAGTGAGTCCTCTGCTCCCTCAGGTGGTGTGGGGGTGGTCCCTGGTGGGAAGGGCCTGAGGCATTGAATCTGAGAGGCCAGGAGTCACAGATGTGACTATGACAGAGTCTCTCGGGACAGCAGGTGTTTTCAAGATGGTGTAAAGCCAAGTCGAGCTCCTTGCACCACAGTCCTCTGTGCAGCTAGCAGGCAGGGACACAGTCAGTGGTGCTTGCAGTTTATGGAAATCTGGGGCAGACATAGCTTCTGGGCATGACAGCTTAAGAAATTTCCCTTACTAATTGGTGGGCACAGTCCAGTAGCCTCGAGTGTCCTCCCCTTTAAAGAAGACAGGAAGATGACCTTTGGCACATATAGCTGCACCACACTAGTTAGCCCTGGGAGTTTTCTGGGTCTGAAATGGGGCAGGCTCCAACCCTGGGTCCCTGGGGGGATGACCTGGGTGTGTCCTTGAATCACTCCTTCTTGCAGACTGGACAACTGCAGCCTCACCTCACACTGCTGCTGGCATCTTTCCAGGATCCTGACCTCCAACCGGAGCCTGCAGAAGCTGAGCCTGGGTAACAATGACCTTGGCGACCTTGGGGTCATGATGCTCTGTGAGGTCCTGAAGCAGCGGGGCTGTTTCCTCCGGAGCCTACAGTGAGTGCTCTGCAGAGGAGCCACCCAAACCCCACTCTCCAGAGGCACTGGCTCTCAGGGTTAGGTTGGGCCTGGCCCCATGCCTTTACTGGGGTACACAGGAATTGGGCTGCCAAGTCAACAGCATCCAGAGATTCAGAGCACCCAGGTACAGTCGGTGCGAGAAGGCTTTCCACCCAGCGTCCTGGGGGAAGCCAGTCTGGTGACAGTGGCCGCCGGTGCTCTGCAGAACCAGGAGGGTCTCTGACGGCAAGTGACCTAGCATAGTGGGCTGCTGTCCTGGCTCTGAGGATTTCTAAGTGAAAAAGGGGAGAAATTCCACGACACTCAGCAGGAGGGACCTCGACCCGCGGACTTCCGCTGTGCCTCAGTGGTGGGCATCAGCTCTGTGGCCGGAGTTTGCAGAGCGTCTCCTAGATTCTTAGAGCCACAGCCGTTGGGGGTCCGCATTCTATCCTTGGGTCTCTCTCTGCTCTCCTGGCTCCCCTCACCCTCCTGTCTGGTACGTGTTGGATTGTCAAGTCTTGATCCCGGGGCTAACTTTTGTTGCTCACACTTTCTCCCTGATTTTAATGTCCAGTCTCTGGCTTCACCAAGGATGTGCTGTGCCCTCAGGCTACCTCTGTGAATTCCATGTCTGAATGCTTCTCTGATCCCTCCTCTTGGAGGTTTAATGTGCTCCTCAACTCCCCCATCCAAATCCAAACTCCTGCTCCTCCTCTCTGTCTTTGACCAGCTCTGTCCCAGTTGCAGTCAAGACCAAACTTACTCCTAATAGCTCAGTCCAGAGTAGTCTGGTGCTGACCTTAACAGCTCTTCTTTCTTAAACCTGCATCTAACCAATCAGCTTGTCCTGTGAGATCTGCTTCCATGGGATGTCCACTCCCTGGCCTCCTCTTGGTGGTTTCATGACACTGTCTGGTCACTGTCACCTCTGGTCTGGGTTGTAGGATGCATTCTGAAATGCCATGTCTGCACTGCTCCTTGGGTAGCACACACAGTGAGCTGCTGGATGTGAGACAGTTCTTCTCACTCTTGCCAGGTGCTCTAGTGACTTCCTATCACATTCACAGTGGGGAGGGGACTGCAAACTCTTGGTGGCTCTGAGCCCCTTCTGCCAGCGGCAGCTGCCTCTGATGCTCATGCTGCTTCCATTGCGGTGGTCTCCTTTCGGGTTTGCCAGAGCACAGCCATCTCTGGACCTTTGCTGGTGCTGTCCCTGTGCCTGGAGTTCTGTCCCTTCCAGTTCCCACTTGCCTGCTCCCACACACCCCTACCTGATCTGCACGAGGCTTTGTACTGAAAGCAGCCAGCTGCCCTTGCCGCTTCTCATTCTCCTCCACAGTGGTGCACCCCTTCCGTGGTGTGTCATTTTCTTGCTGGCTCATTCTCTATGTCTTTTCCCCACAACACATATTCCACGAGTCCAGGGACTCCTGTCCACTACTTGTTCCCAGGCTGAGCCCGCCAGGATGCAGGTTGGAATCAACAATGGCTGATCAGCGCTGCACCCTCGTGGGGATGCAGTGGGACACTTCTCCACGTTCCCAGGAAAGACAGGTGTAGGGACAGAGGGCGGGACTGCTCAGGATGAAGCTGGGGACATTGTTATTTGTGTGTCACTGATGTAGCCCTGAAGGACATTCATGACCTGGCCTGGGGACAGGCTCAGAACAGCATGGAGTATTCACAGCTGTCTCCCTCAGCTCCAGCCTCCATAACAAAACCAGGCGGGTGGCATAACAGCAGGAGCTTGTTTCTCACAGTCTGGAAGCTGGAAAGTCCCAGATCAAGGTCTGGCTAGTTCCGAAGCTGGTGGGGCTTTTCCTTTATTTGCAGATAGCTTCCTTTTTTATGATGTGCTTACGGTGGTTGGCGGATGGTGGGCGGGAGAGAGGAGTTGGGATAGATGCTCTGGAGTCTGTCCTGCAAGGCCATCGACCATTGTAAGAGCCCCATTTGTGAATTCATCTGTCTCTAACCACCTCCCCAAACCCCATCTTGCCTTGGGGGTCAGGGCTTCACGGGTTTGAAGGCAGATGCTTAGTGTGTGACACCACCAACCAGAGCCTGCTGGAATGAGGTGGGACAGATAGTTCCAAGAGAAGCTATGAAAGACTGGGAGGTGCTCACATCAGAGACCACCTTTGTGGTGTCCCTGCACTGCAGGGCAGATGTAGGGATCCCGATTAAGTGAGTGCCGTGGAAAACGCAAGACCACTGAGAAGATCTGAGCCCAGACCGGACTCTGGTGATGCAGAGGGACAGGTGTGAGCCCAAATTGGCTGCAAGGGTTTCTGTGTGGTTGTGTTTATTAAGGCCTTCTTCCTTCAGGCCACAGTGAAGTGCCTACAGACACATGAAACGCAGTGTCTAACACAACCTGTTGACATAGGAGTGGGCAGCCGAGAGGTGACCTGCTAGACCTGGCAGTGGACACGTGGTCATCATGCAGTCTTCTTCACCTTCCCCTGTGTTTGAAGAGGCCAAACATGAAGGTTCAGAATAGAGTAGTCTGTACTGGTTACTTCAGCTACTCAGGAGGCTGAGGCCACAGGATCCTCGAGTCCAGGAGTTTGAGGCCAGCCTGAGCAACATAGGGAGACACTTCTCAGAAACAAACACTTCAGAAGTCAGCTCTGCACTCAGAGCATAGAGGCATGTAGGGTTCAAGGTTTGAGGAGATGAGTTTTTCTCCAGCACTGGGGGTGGACCCCAAGGTGCTCTACCCCTGAGCTGCACCCCTAGTCCTTTTTATTTTTTTATTCTGAGACAGGGTCTTCCCAAGTGACCCAGTCTGTCCCAGAACTTGGTATCCTCCTGGCTCGGCCTCCTGAGTTGCTGAGATCACAGGTGTATGACTGGCTGGGAGATGAGAATCTTAAGGCTAAAACCTGAGTGTTCTGAGTACAACCTAATAGTTTCTGTTTGCCTTTACAGGTTGTGTGAGATGTATTTCAATTATGAGACAAAATGTGCATTAGAAATGCTCCAGGAAGAAAGGCCAGAGTTGACCATCATCTTTGAGCCTTCATGGTAGGGGTGGACACAGGCCCGCCAGACACTGGATTCTTTGGTTCCACCACCCAGCTGTCACAGGTGAGGTGAGCCCTCCTGCACCCAGAGTCACCTCCATATGACCAGTGTCACAATCAGGGTGACCAAAAGCGCCCTCATGGAGGGAACCGAGGCCATTCCCCTGGACGGTGCGGTTCTCAGCACCACCACAGCTGCAGATGTTCCTGATGGACTCACAGAGTCACCTCATTCAGTAAACACGTTCTCTTCCTTTTCCTCTTCCTGCCCCCAAGTGTCCCCTCCCCATCTTCCCTTCTCACTCTGTTTACTTTTGCCAAAGTCTCCATCCCCCTGTTTCTACTAAGTGTCTGTTACACAGAACTACCTATGTGCTATGTGGAATTTTGTGGCAGCTACTTATTTATTTTTAATTTTGTAACAGTTTTCTAACAAAAGTAATTCATGTTTATTTTAGCTAGTTGAAAATTGAGAAATATATAAAACCTTCTGGTTATTAAATTGATTGCTTAATTCCAAAAAGTACCCAGAAATCTTTTGAATTATTCATCTAAACTACTAAAGATTGATTGCTGTGTGCATTTAAATATCTCTTTGCAAAGTGACTCAACTGTGGTTGGTGGAAATCGAGTCATCTTACTCTAGCTCTGCGGGTGGAATGTCAGCTCTGTGTGGCAGGGTGGAATGGCACAGGGCACAGAAGTGAACACAGGGCATGTCTCTCACCTGGGCTGTCTTGGATTTGTCCTGACAGAAGAGCAGTCACTCTGGTGTGCTCACACAGCATAGGGTGTAGGATGGAGCGAGTGCTTCTGTGAGTCTGGGCGGTGTTGGAGCACACATGTTGCTAGAAATGGAAATCCCGCTTCCTCATTCAATGAGCCACCCAGGCCTTGGCTACTCAAAGCAGCGTGTTGATGAACAGAGGTTGTGCAAGAATGTAAATCAATCTCATGATTGCACACATGCTTTTCAGATAAGCTGTTTTTTTTTAAAAAATAGCAAGACCCTCTAGAGGAAACTGTGTGCCAACGTGTTAGTCAGCTTTTCATTGCTGTGACCAAAATATCCAACAAGAATAACCTAGAGGAGGAAAAGTTCATTTGGCTCATGGTTTCAGAAGTTCAGTCTATGGTCAGCTGACTCCATAGCTCTGGGCCCAGGGAAGGCAGAATGGCATGGTAGAGGGGCTGGGAAGGAGCCATGGGGACAATACCTAATCCCTAAGTGCACGCCTCCAGTGAGCCTGCTCCTTCAGTCACACCCCACCTGCGTTCAGGGACCACCCCGTACAGTGGTCCTTTCATTATTAATCCAGAAAACAGTTCAATGCACTGATTGGGTCACAGATCTCATAATCTAGTCAACCATCTCACCTCTGAACATTCCTGTGTTAAGGAGATTTTGGGGGGACATCTCATATCCAAACCATACACCTAGCTATTTGGGATACTGAGGCAGAGGATCATATGTTCAAGGCTGGCCTGGGCAACTGAGACTCTGTCTCAAAGTGAAAAATAAAAAGGGCTGGAGTGGCTCAGTGGTAGAACGCTTGCTTAGCACAGGTGAGGCACTGGGTTCCATCCCTAGCACTTCATAAATAGTGAAGGCGGCTGTGCGGCTGACATGCCAGTGCAGACTTTCTCTGGTCTAGGACTTTCAAGTAGCTCTTATCTGCATATTTGCTTTCTGCATCTTGGTTAAATGCTGCAGATTGCCTCCTTGCCATAGACCCTTAGAAACGCTGAATAAAAAGTGTGACTCAAATACACGCATGGAGATGGAGAACACTGCAGAGCAGAAGAGGTGGTGCAGAGACGAGGGCTGCTGCTCTGTCACACGTGGACGCTGAGAGTTGATCACATGCAAGTTGAGGGTTGAATCATGGACACTAGAGGTTGGAAGGGCCAGGAAATCGGGCAACAGAGGCAGGTTGGAACGAGCTCTGAGGTCCCAGCCCAGGAGGGAGACTTGGTGCACAGCCATTTACACTGTTTATGACCAGCCAGAAGAGGAGAGGCTGCAGATTCCCCAGCACAGAGAAGCAGTGAGCACTTGGGGAAAGGAAATGTGAATGATCTGATGGCATCGTCACCATGGTACATCCCTGGGGCACGCGTGAATGTGCACACACAGTACCTGTCAGTGACAGAGCCTTGCTAGGAGCAGCCCCTCATACAAACTAAACACACACAGCCCATGGGAACTTGGAGCACGAGGAACTAAGACCTGCTTTATGAGTGTAAGAGTTTGTCCCTCAGTGGCTGAGAGGAATCCCTGGACACAGAGACCATGGCGGGACACCAGAGGAGGGAGGGAGAGAGGGAGATGGGATGGTGGTCACCAGAGCAGGAGGGAGGAGGAGAGATGGTGGTCATCCAGGAAGTGTTCTGCATTATTAGAACTGCACTGTCAGTGAAGTGGCTGGTCAGACATCAATAGTACAAAGACTGTGGATACCAGAGGCATGGTGGCGCCCCAGGAGGAAGGGTGGAGGAGGGATGGTGGACACCAGGAGGAAGGGAAGAGGAGGAGGGATGGGTGGTCACCAGAGGAGGGAGGGAGAAGGAGGAGGAATGGTGGTCACCAGAGTAGGAGGGAGGGGGAGAGATGATGGTCACCAGAGGAGGGAGGGAGAAGGAGGAGGGATGGTGGTCACCAGAGGAGGGAGGGAGAGAGAAGGAGGAGGAGGAGGGATGGTGACCATTAGAGGAGGGAGGGAGGGAGGGGGGATGGTGGTCACCAGAGGAGGGAGGGAGGAGGAGGAGGGATGGGTCACCAGAGCAGGAGGGAGGAGGAGGAGGGATGGTGGTCACCAGAGAAGGTAGGGATGTTAGACACCAGGCAGAGAGGGTAGAGCAGGGAGGGTGGATCCAGAGGAGGGAGGGAGGAGGTGGGATGGGAGGTCCTCCGGGCCACTAAGTGACTCAGCATGGACTTCTCTCAGGAAAGTACAAATCGTGATGTAGGACACACAAAAAAGAGAAGTTGCCATTGAACAGAATCACCACAGTGCAGCTGTCCCCTTCTGGGATGTTCAGAGGTGCTGAACTCAGCATCCCACTGAGTAGGTCTCCCACAGCCAGACCTATGGCAGGGCCTCCTCAGGGGGCAGCAGGACCTTATGCTCCCCAGGATCAGCACTGCCCCTGGGAGCTCTTCCTGGATGGCTGCCGCCTCTGAGACCTGGCTTGCTCTGACCTGTGGCCTGTGGTTGTGGCTTCCACTGTCTCTGGCTGCTGTGGACACAAGGCCTTTCTTTGGCTTTGGGCCTTGTTCTTCATAATTGTCAAGTTCTCTTCCCTCTTCCTCACAAGCCTGGACCTTCCTCATCTTTTCAGTTCATGCCAATGTCCCCCATTCTGAGAAGCCATCTTTGGTTACCTTAACTGAAGTGGGCTTTCCCGACGACTACCACATTTTAAAATTTCAAATTAAACTAAAGTTGTCAAATAAAAATTGAACATATCTATGGCACACATGGTGAGTTTTAAAAATATGTATACATGGTGGAATGGCTAAATCAAGCACACCTGACCTACTTAGTGGGGTTTGGCATCAGAGCCCCTGGGTAACAACACAGTGTTGTTTTCTGGAGTCGCTACCTGGACCACAGGGCTCTTGAGAGCCTATCTGAAGTCATGTAGCCTCTGACCAACATCTCTCCAGGCCCACAGTCTCTATTTTCTGCTTGTGTAAGTTTGATTTCCAGTTATTTATTTATGTAGTAAAGATCAGAAGTTTATTTCCCATGGCTCTGGACTCCAGGAGGCCCATGATACAGGGCCAGCAGGCTGCCGGCCTGCTCTTTGCTGTTTCCTCCTGTGGTAGAAGGAGGAAGGGGTGAGCCAGGGCCGGGCTGCTGTAGGTTCTGCAGGCAACATCACCTGTCTGTTCCACTCACTTCACCTGCTGGGGATTCATCCTTGACGATGGCAGCATGGACTCCCTTCCAAAGTCTGGATAGTATTCTCCTGGGTGCACACTTCTCAATCCATCAGGTGTCCGAGGACATTTACGGTGACCCCACAAGTTCACCCTGGGTGCCTCCCTGAATGGCAGCCTTAGAACTATTGAGTTTCCTGATGTCTCAGGCCCTAAAGAAGCATAACTACCTGGAAACTACCAGCTTCCTACAACCTGGTCTGGAAGGTGGAGATCGTCTTCCACTGCATTCTGTCAAGCATGTCATGAAGACCACTGCTAGTTCATTGGGTGGAAAATTAGTCTCTGCCTTCTAGAGTTTGAGGCAAGTTTTATTTTTTTATTTTTTTTATTATTTTGTTACCAGGTATTCAACCCAGGGTGCTTAAACATTGAGACATATCCCCAAGCCCTTTTTCTTTTCTTTTCCTTCCTTCCTTCCTTCCTTCCTTCCTTCCTTCCTTCCTTTCTTTTTTTTTTGCAGAGCATGTGTATTTTATTAGAGACAGGTTCTCACTGAGTTTCTGAGGGCCTTGCTAAGTTGATTGAACCGAGAGGTGCTTAACCACTGAGCAACACCCCCAGCAACCCTCTATGTTTTATTTTGAGACAGACTTCACTAAGTTTCTCAGGACCTCACTAAATAGCTGAGGGTGATTCTGAATCACGATCTTCCTGCTTCAGCCTCTCCAGCTGCTAGTATTATAGGCATGAGCCACTGTGCCAGGCTTAGAGCACTTTTTGAACTAGCACATCTGTTTTGAGAAGTGCAGTTCTTAGTACTCTCAGATGTTTCCCAGAACAAGATCACCTCCTCAGAGTGCTGTGTTATGGGCTGCCTCCTATGGAATTGTGACTTGCACCTGTGCATTTACTAAAATGCTCCTCTATGCCAGTCTGGATGCTCCAAAAGGTAGTTATAAGGGGCTCTGAGGTATTTATTATCCAGTGACTCTGTGGCAGTCCATTGGAAAAAATTCTTTGTGGTCCTGATACCTGCAATAGTTATCATCTTTTCCTCCTATTTTAACATCAAATCCTACAGCCTTGTGGACTTATATTTTATTTTTGCCTTTAGTGTCAGAAAGCTCATCACGATTTTTCCTTCTTTCTTAAGTTTTAGACATTCATTGTTATTTTCTAGGTTTGGCTATGTTAACATTTGACAAATACAAGACAGGAGGAAAAAAAACCAACAAATTAAGCGTAAATGAACCTATAACAGGAAGAAAGAAACTGCCAACTTGGAATTCTGTCCTGGAGGCTCCCTTCTCCGCAGGAGGGATCAGGCAGACATCCAATTTCTGCCTGCTCTTGCTAACTGCTGGCACATCTTGACAGTGCAGCCCTCCTGCGGGGTTAGGAGGGCCCAGCCAGGTGGTGAGCATAGGTGCACTGGGCTGCTTGCCTGGACCCCAGGCCTTCTAGGAAAGCTAGCTATACTTCTACCTTGAACTTATTATTTATTTATTTACTTTTAAAAGAATAGCTCTCCGTTTAGTTAAGATTTCGTTTTTACTTCCACATGGTTTTACAAGCTTCCGAAATATACTTTTGCACACATTTTACCACATTTAAAACTTAAATTTTTGAGCCTGTGTAAATGGTGGTTTTTAACTTTAAATTTCGGTTGCACATTGCTCATGTAGAGAAAGCGCTCTGGCCTCCCATCACTGAAGCTGGCGGCTGCTTGTTTCTCTGCCTACTGTCCTCTACTAGGCACAGGCTGTCCCTTAGGTCAGGGTATTAAACACCCCACACAGATTCCAGCATCCAGGCAAGTACCCAGCAGAGGGCTCCAGAAAAGGCAGCTCTGAGCGCTTGCAGAGCGCCCAGTGCGCCACACTGCAGGGCGTGGGTGCGCATGCGTGCTCAGAGGGCGGGGGCGGGAGGGAGCGGCACTTCCTTGGCTACAGTGGGTTCCAGGGGCGTGATCCTTCGCTTCCTCAGGTCACGTTTCAGGAAAATACTACATTTCGTTCAGGAGTTTTTCATCTGCGTTGATCAAGGTCATTAGTTTGTGGCCTTCTCACCTTGACGTGTCCTCCTCAGGTTTTGGTTAGGCTGAGTCTGGGTGTGTTCCCCGGTACCAGTCAGCTCCTCCCTGTTGTGACCCAAACACTCCGCAGGAGCCTGGAGGCCGAGGAGCTTGTGTGGGCTCAGGGTCTCAGAGGGCCAGTCAAGGTCCCCGGCTCCTTGCTCTGAGGTGAGGGAGCATCACTGGGGAAGAGTGTGGTGCAGGGAAGTTGCCCAGCCAGGGCGACCTTCAAGCAGAGAGAGGGAGGGCCAGGGAGACCCTCTGTCATGGCATGGCCAAGTCCACAGCAGCGCACCCCCCATGGCCACGCCTCCAGCAGCGCACCACCCATGGCCACGCCCCCGTCCACGCCCTCCACCCCCCACCTCCTCCACCCCCGTCCTCACTCCCCCCATTCTTCCAAAGCATCAGCCCTTTCAATGGTGTTACCCACTGGTTAGGTCATTGCACCTTGAAACCTTCTTGCCCTAAGGGAGGAGCTTTTGGGAGACAATACATCCTAACCATAACACCCTCTCTTTATATCATAGAATTCAACTGGGAATCCTGCGCTTCTCTTTGTTGCAAGGCTTTTTATTTACTGATTGAATCTCATTGCTGTTGGTCTGTTTAGGTTTTCTACGTCCTCTTGGTTCAATTTGGGTAGCTTATCTTGAAAATTTTTTAAAGTTTTACTATTCTAACCGTCATTAGTATGTATAGCTTGCATTCTCAACTGGAATAATCCTTTTGTAAGGTAAGAGATTATGGCGTATTTTCTCTGTCCTTGGAACCTGATGTGGAGTCTTACATATCCAGAGTGGGTTTGGTGTCACTAGTTTCCAGTCAATGGTGGGAAAACTTTGTAAAGAAGGAAATTTGAGCTATGGAAAAAAAATTATCTGTGTTCACAGGAAGAAAGCACTCTTCATTCTTGTAAGATTTTGAAAAATCTATGTGGAATTCATCTTCAAATCTATGAAGACCCTGCATTTATTATAAGCAAATAAGATAGTTTCACACTATATTATATATGCTTAGGAGTAATGGGAAAGGAAGGGAGCTTAAGAGGGGACAAACAGAAGAGAAATAGAAATGCAGAAAGAAGAAAAGGGGCAAGAATCGGGAAGTTCGAAATTAATTCATCTGACAAATATTTATTTCACACCAGCTCACTGAAACCTTTCTCAAAAACACCTGGTTTCTTAGAATTACACACTTGTGAGTGATTTCATCAGTAGACTTGAGGTTTTAGGCACTGTGACCACAGGGAGGTGTGTCGTCTTGCGGTGGGGATGTTGAGGCGATGGATCTCACAGTATCTACCCACTGTGCATTTTCAGTCCCTTGGGGGAAGGCACTCTGCACGTGACTCACTTGCCTGCTGCTGTCCAGGCGATGGATATGGCCATGACGTGGATCTTCATCTTCTGCAGGGCTTCCAGGCCCTGGCCAGGAGTCTCCTTAGAGCTCCCTTCACGTCCTTATTCCTCAGGGTGTAGATGAAGGGATTGAGGGTGGGTGTGATTATGGAGTAGAAGAGGGAGATGAACTTGCCCTGCTCTTGGGAGTAGCTGGAGGGGGGCTGTAGATACATGTAGATGGCAGGCAGGTAGAAGAGGGAGACCACCACCAGGTGGGAGGAACAGGTCCCAAAGGCCTTGTGCCGTCCCTTGGAGGACTGGATCCTGAGCACAGCCCGGGCAATGAAGCCATAGGAGAGGAGGATGAGAGCCAGGGGGACCAGCACAAAGAAGGCCACCAGAACAGCCAGTGTGGTGTCATTCACTGCGGTATCCGCACACGACAGCTTGATCATAGCTGGCACCTCGCAGAAGAAGTTGTTCAGCACCTGCTGCCCGCAGAAGGGCAGCTGGACTGTCAGGACCACTTGAACAAGGGAGTTGCCAAAGCCACTGAGCCAGGCCACAGCCACAAGCTGCTGGCAGAGAGGGCGGTGCATGATAATGGCATACCGCAGGGGCTCACAGATGGCCACGTAACGGTCCAGGGCCATGGCAGCCAGGACGATGCACTCGGTGCACCCCAGCCAGTGGAAAATGGCATACTGCATGGTGCAGCCACCGTAGCTGATGGTCTTTCTGGAGCTGCCCATGTTGGCCAGCATCTGGGGGACTGTGGTGGTCGTGTAGCACAGGTCTAGGAAGGACAGGTGGCTGAGGAAGATGTACATGGGGCTCTGCAGCTGGGCATCCAGCCGTGACACCAGGATGATGGAAATGTTTCCCAGCATGGCCAGAATGTAGGACACCAGGAGGACCACGAAGAGAGGAAGTTCTAGCCATGGTCTGTCAGAGATGCCCAGAAGGATGAAGTACTTCGGAGGATCCCACAGGAGGCTCTGGTTGTCACTTCTCATGGTGAGGCATCTTGTGGCACCTGTGATGAGTCAAGAGAGTGGGAATGAATGAGTCCTGTCAGAAGGTAATCATCTTTTTACACCTGTCTGACCTTTCTGACCTCTGCAGACACTGGGACTGGGGGAGTCAGACAACTGCACCTGTGTCTTCACTTCCCCTCCTTCTCTGCATGTTTCCAACCTCAGCATCTGCTAAGATGGGGAGTAGAGCTTCAGGTGGCCAAGGGACTGGGGTGAGTGGACACACACATGACAAGTTTATTTGAGTTGGACTGCTTCATTTCTCTGCAGACACACTCAGGGGAATTGTCCACTCTCAGGCTTTATCACCTTGTCTTTAGAGGTGGTGGTGGGAGAGAGGAGGAAGGTGATAAAGCAAGACGGGCTTCATAAGCAGCTGGGGGCTCTGGGGGCTCAACTCTGGCTGCAAGAGGTGCCTATGCCTCTCTGGGGCACAGCACTCTCTCCTGCCCACAGCTCTCTGGCTTTGGCAGTGCCAGACTGCATGGGTACGTGGAGTGGAGCAGCCGAGACATGTCACTTCAGCTCCAGGTTTGTTATGATCCCTGAGAGGCCCCCAAGCACAGAGTGTTGAGCACAGGAACCTGTGAAGACCAACTCTGGAGGTGTTCAGTGGAAGATCAGCCTGCCTCCGAGCTCGCATTCTATGTGTGACTTCTTTGCCAGTCTACTGTCCTCTCTCAGGAAGGAAGCAGTGAGGCTTCTGAATGACCTTGCTGTTTGGGGGCACCTGGGCTGCCCTGTGCTATGCATGGGCTTTCCCACTCAGGGCCTTTGGTCCCCAACTCCTATCCTGTCCCAAGCACTGTGCCTTCAAGTTCATGATGGGCTTGCTATTGCTCCATGCTGAGAGTGGAAAGAAGTCAAACCCTCTATGTAGGTAATTTAGGGAGGATTAATTTTCAGTTATGGAAAAGAAAGCTAGCGTATGACATTTCCATGTTGGATAGTGGATTTTCTGAAATCACCATGGACAGGGTAAAAACTTGGGGGAGTAAAGGGGTACAGCTCAGGGTTAGCACAAGGGCTTAGTCTATGTGAGCCCCCTGTTCCATCTCCGGCATGCTCACAGGAGAAATCAAGACACAGGAAAAGAAAATGTCCTCTGTGTTGGGTTCAGTTCTTTATATAAAGTCTCTTGTAAAAATAGTACAATAAAGAAAATCTGAGAAGGCTCGACTGGCTGAATTTCTGCCTTTCCCCTGGTCTTCTGTTCACAGGTAGAGCTTCCCCTTCTCAGTGTTGCCCTCCTTGCCCAGGCCCTGCTTTGTCCTCCTGGGTCTGGCCTCCTGCTGTGGCTGCTGTGTTTGCTGTCTGCTGTGCCTGTGCACCAGGCCACTGCAGGGTCAGTGCCTGGCCAGTCCAGGGTAGGTGCTTCCCCAGGACTGATCTCCTTCCAAGAGGCCTTGTTCTCTGTTTCTCACTTGGAGCTCCAAGGTGCATCTTTCCTTCAATCCTTGGAAGCTCTGTTGGAGCGAATCAGAATGGCTTCCCCTGCACTCCACATTTCCTTTTCAGCCTGCTCCAGTGCTACAATTTCTGGCTCAGAGAGAGAAGCTGTGCCTCAAATGGGCCTCTATGTTCCTGGTTGGGCAGCTCTGGCCAGGTGCAGCCCCTCTCTCAGTATCTGTTGGGGGCCACCCAAACCAGGAGGGGATTTTCATGTGTTTATTAGCACTGATGAGGGTACCATGCTTGCAGAGGCAGCAGGGGTGACATCCAGCACCCTTTTCCCACATTCCCCACTTCCTTCCCCACCCCTCCTGATGGGTGTTCTGTTCAGGCCCACTCTTCAGCCTCAGGGAGAGGACATTGCATGTCTTCTGTGCCTGACTGGTTACACCTAACAGCACCCTCCAGTTCCACCCATTTTGTTATGAACAGGAATTTGATGTTTTTTCTTCTTTTTAAAACTTTAAAATTTGTTCTAATTACTTATACTTGACAGTAGCATGCATTTGACACATTGTACACAAATGGAGAACAACTTCTCACTGCTCTGGCTGTACATGGTTGAACAGGATTTCATTCTTTGTGGCTGAAGGACACCCTCTTGCGTTTCCTTCATTCCTTGCCGATGGGCACCTGGGCTCCTGGCTGTTGGGAGTTGTGCACAGTGAACTGGACGGACATGGGGATACCTCCTGCATAAGAATCCTTGCCTTTGGGCACACGCCCAGGGCCATGCTGGACCAAGGTAGATCTCTTTCAGTTCTTTGAGTGACCTGGCTTTTCCCCACCGTGGCCTCATGAACTTATGCCCCACCAGCAGTGTGGGAGGTGGTCCTTCTCCAATTCCTCCCCAGCAGGAACTTCTTACCTTTTTGATCATAGCCATTCTAAGTGGCTGAGATGATGTGCTTTGTGGTTTTGGTTGGCATGACTCTAACAAAGGAGGTTCAGTGGACCCCCCACCCCTTCCTGGGGGGCATGCAAACACACACACACCCGACCTGGGGACGTGTGTGCACACACACACAGACACACCCCTACCTGGGCACACACATACACATACACAATACCTTATTTGAGCTCACAGACACATGCATATCCTACCTGGGCATGTGTGCATACACACACACACACACACACACACACACATACACACTCATACCTCTCCTGGGTGCACACACAGAGACACAAGCAGGATGGACACATGCATACACACCACACATGGGTGCTCAAACACAGCACCTGGGTGCCTGCACTCACGTGTTCCCTATTTGGGCAAACATTCACACCACCCCCACAGTTTCTTGATTTCACAGCTGGACACTGGTCAGTCTTGGCCCTGTATGTCCTGCATGGGATGCCTGACTGTCCATCTCTTTTGACTTGGAGCTCTGCAGGAGGAGCCTCTGACCCCAGTGGCCTTCTCTGCCTTCTCTCTGACCCCAGATCCCGCCGAGGCACAGCCTCTCTTGCTGGATGAACAGCTGTCTCCCAGCCTGACTCAATCCTGCTCAGGCAAGTCCTCCCGGACCCATGTCTCCAGCTCTCATTTCCGTGTCCTCCACATGACTTCCTCACACCGTGGACTGGGTCATCCCACTTCCAACCTGGCTCCCAGCTCCAGCCAGTTCCCTGTTAGTGTTTGGCTCCTGTTGCCCTCCCCCAGAGGTGTTGGGTGGCTTGCAGTGGTGTGCCAGTCCCTACCACTGTTGTGCAGTGCTCTGTGCAGACCCATCAGCACTGCTGTGGTGAGCCCTGGTCCTGCGGGACGGGGACATCACAGGAGGTTCCTGCTGCCCTCCCTGAGTCAGGGACCAGCCCAGCTCCCTCACTGTGCCCCTGGGCTGCTTGGGTTTGCTGTGAGATCCAGCCTGCAGCTGCTTTTCTGGGGACACCCTGGCTTCCTTGCTCTGTCCCCCTTCCTTTTGAAGGCACTGGTGGAGCAGGATGAAGCTGTGGGGAGTGCTCAGGTCCCTATGTGCTGTGGGTGGCCTTCCCGCATTCAAGTGGTGTCCACAGAGTTGAATCAGCTGCCTGGTACATGACCATCCTTCACTGTCTTCCTGCCCTCTGGCCTGGGCCCTGGTGGCATCCAGCAGAGACAGGATATGAGTGTCCATGCTGTTACCCTGCCAGCCTCTAGTGCATTGTGCAGGGCAGTGTGTCTGGGGCTGAAGGTCAGCCATGCACCCCGTGGTTCCCTGGCATTTGTAGAGGATGAGGTCAAACATGCATGTTCTGTTGCAGCCCAAGGGGTCTCAGTGTGGGGGCCCGCAAGGCGACCATCACTGGAAATGTCCTGCACATTCAGGACAATCCAGCCCATGCCCTGAGGAGGTCCTGGACTTTGCTCTCACTGACCTGGCCCTCGGTCCAAGTGGAGAGGGGATTCAGCCTCAGCAGCACCTGCTCCCTGTCAGCAGGCTTTCTGGAGGTGCGGGGCCTCCTGCAATCTCTGAGGCAGCAGGTGGGTGTGGGCTCAAGGTGGCCCAGCCTTGCTCCCAGGTTACTCCCGAGGATGTGGCATCCAGGGGCAAAGTGCAGGTCCCTGCTGCATAAGCGTGCCTCAGTCAGGTTTGCCATCTCCACTCCTGAGGGAGGATGGGCTCCTTGTCCCCAGACAGCCAGTGGTGCCTCTTCTCCCCTGGCAGGAGGCTGTCCCTGAGGTCTGTTGATTGGTGTCAAGGGCTGGCTGCCAGTCGAGGCCCTGTGTTGGCCTGGGGCCTTGGAAGAGCAGCCGGTTGTGAGCAGTGGGATTTGACTCTTCAGGGTTGGGAGGGAGACTGCAAATTCAGCGTGCAGCCAGCAGCGTTGGCCCTGTGGAGCCTGAGACACCCAGTGGCCAAAGCAGAGTTGACCACTCTTTGTCTGTGTGTCTTTGGGCAGATTACCTCCTTTCTCTGTGCCTCACTGTGTCATCTGCAGATATGAGAAGTACTAGGACCGCCCTCCAGGATCTGTTACAAGGGTGAGACACAAGGGTGTTGGCCAAGCTCTTAGAACAGAGACTGCCACAGGTACATGTGATTTCTCTTCTGATCACTGTACGCAGTCCCAGCTACCCGTTTCATTGGTTACAAGGGGAGAAAAGGTTCAAGTTCAATAGGGAATGAAATTAAAACATTCTAGCTCAACACAGTGAAGGGAAGGGCTTTAGGAAGGCTTATTCCATTTTAGGATAAATTTTATTATGTGTATTTGAGTCACAACTTGATGCTGTATTTTGTGTATGTGGTACAATGGTTTCCACTGCAGAACAAGCTGCATGTCTATTGTCTCAGCCACCCGCTGTCCCGTGATAAGAGCGCTGCAGTCACTGCCACCTGCCCTGCGCATAGCCCCGTGGAGAGCCCTGGTCCTGGTGTGGCTCCTCCTGGGCACCTGCACCCATGCCCTTTCCCCTGTCCCTCCTCACTTCCTCAGGGCCTGGCCTGGTGGCTGCTGCCTGGCTCTCCTTTTCTTCAGGTCCCATGAATGAGATCCCTCAGTGCTTTTCTTCCTGTCTGGCTGATTGCTCAGCACAGGCCCTACAAGCCACCCAGGCTGTTCGAACAGCAGAATGGCATCCCTCTTGAGGGCCGAGGGTCCCCTGTGTGTCCTTGTGTTGGCCTTATCGCCAGGTCCACATCTGCTCACCCATGGAGGACGCCTGGGCTCTTCCCTGGCTGGCTGTGTGGAGGGTCTGTGGGGAGCAAGGCGGAGGGTATCCTTGGAGGTTTATGTCAATGTGCACTGTAGGGATGACTGCTCACCTCTTCAGCCTCATGCTCTTTCTGTCTGGCTTTGGGGGACATTCCAGACACTTGGGGCACAATGGCCAGGAGTTGTGCCCCTGTCCCTTTTTTCTTTCATATGACATTTTCCCAGCATTCAGGGTCAAGACTGGACAGCTTCAGTCCTGTCCTACTCATTCTGAGATGCCCGAAGGCTGCGAGAGGAGTTTCTGTGGAGACTGCAGGGCCTTACTCACTTGCTGTGGAAGGCGGGTCTCAGTCTCCACCTGCTGCTGTGCTGAGACGTGCCTCCCTGGGAGGCCAGGAACCTGCACTGGGACAGAAGCAGAGCAGTCCCCACTAGGGGTTAAGGTGCATGAAGTGTGGCCTAAATATGGTGAAGGGAGAGTTCATTGAGCATCTGGGGAAGCCCTGGGAAGTAAGTATGAGGACGGGTCTGCTGTGAGATGTCCCCCAGAAACCATCTGATGCCAAGGAGGCCTTCAGTGATCCTCAGTTTGACATGTGTATGTGCCATGTGTCCATCAGAGATCAGGTCATCTACACAGTCTACACAGATACCTGCCCGAGACACGGGAAATCGCAGCCTTGAAATCCACACCCTTGGTCTCCAGTGCCCCATCACTGCACACAATCCCCCGGGTCAGCGCTGAGCTGGTGCACATCTGTATCTCCCACCTCACCCTGCAGCTCCAAACCCACCCCTGAAAGCCAGCATTTCACAGAGAACTGTTGGAAGCCTTGCTCTAGAATTTTCTGTTCCTAATACTAAACCAACTGTGCACAAAGACACCCTCCTACTTTGGCCTGTGGCAAGAGGAGGGTGCTGCCAGAAGCAGAGGCTGTGTCTAGTGAGGGACAAGATCTACTCTCAAAGGACATTATGGTGGAGACTAAAGAGGCAGAAGGAAACTCCTTGCTTCGAGGTTGTTAGGAAGGATCAAAGAGTGGGTGTCTACCAAAATTGGCGTCTCCACCGGCCCCCTGCACAGGCCGTATCTGCAGCCCACCTGCAGGGCACCATGAACAGCGGCATTTCAGTCAGATCTGTGCCCCATCAGGGCTCTGTGCCACAGTGGTTGTGGGCATGCAGGATTCATATTAATCCACGTGCAAGGGGCTTGCTGGCTCTGATCTTTAAAATTGCCAGTAAAACAGACAAAGTAGGCAGAGGCAGGTGATGATCCTACGCAAGCAAGAAGTATAAAGAGGTACTAGATATTCCTAAAACATTCATAGAGGAACACAAAGTGACTTTTGTCATGGTAAGGTCACCCTAAGTGACCAAAGATGGATGGTGAGGGCATTAATGAAGCAAAGGTTTGATAAAGTGTGGGATGAAGAAGTCTGTTAGGAAAGGAAGCTCATGAGATGCTGAGAGACAGGAGAGGTAACCTGCCTACAGGTACCACCAGTTAATCCATTCAAGTAGATGAACCTACTATTGAGGTTACACCTCCCATAAGATAATCATTTCACCTCTGAATATTCTTGCATTTTTTCACAGTTGAGCTTTTGGAGGCATACCTCACATCAAAACTATAGCAGTGAATCATGTCTACTGCTCATTTTTAAAAAATATGTCATGAATACTGAATAATATATGGACTTTTGAAAGCCATGCATCTTTAATAAGTAAAATAAGCCAGGAATAGAAAGACAAGTACCACAGATCTCACTTGTGTGGAATCTGAACAGGTTAATCTTACAGGAGATGTGAGTGGACTGTGGTTTGTGATGACAGGATGAGCAGAGTGGGAGGGAGTGGGGGATGGATGGGGAAAGGTGAGTCATCACAGGTAGGCAGGAGCAGGCAGCTCTGCGGTGCTGTGATACAGTTGGTGCCTGTGGAGGCTAGCATCGTGTGTTATGAGGATGTGGGGGATGTGGGATGTATATTTCAAAGAAAGGACTTTGAAAGTTTTCACCATAAATGGTTCATGTTTGAGGTGTCAGCAAACTTTGTTGGAAGGCACCTGGGCAAGGGGAGTGGTTGTGGGAAAGGGTTCCAAGGTGGTACTTTCCACTCCATGGGGGTGTGGACGATGCTGGTCCTTCTGGCTCTGGACAGCTGCGCTGGGCAGCGCCAAGGTGGGCGCAATGGTGCTTAGAGATTTTTGAGTCTAAAGAGTCCTCCCGTAACTGGGTGGTTGACGAGGGGGAAGGGAGCCCTTCCTCTGTGTTCAAAGAGACTCACCTGGGCAGTGCCATGGTGTGTGCATGCCGTTGTTCCAGGAGACAAGGAGAGACCTCCGCTCATTAGGACCTGAGCCAGCCCTGGGATGCAGGCCCCTCCAGACTGCCTTCACATCCTTGTTCTCAGGGTGTACAGCAGGGGGTTGGGCAGTGGGGGACCACACAGTAGAAGAGGGACATGAACTTGGCCTGGGTGCTGTTGGCAGGTGGCTGGAGGTATATGAGGATGCCTGGCCCAAAGTGCATTAGATCGACGAGCAGGAGGGCGCTGTAGGTGCCCTTGTGGTGCCCTGGGCCCTAGCAATGCAGGTGCAGAAGATGAGCACAAGCAGTGGAGCCACTATGCCGAAAGGGACGGCTCCCAAGGTCAGGGCCAGGTCGTTTGCCCTGGTGTCACACAGGCCAGCTTGATCAGGGTCGGCACCTCACAGAAGAAGTGGTCCAGGTTGTGGTGCCCACAGAAGGGAAGCTGGAGGCTGAGTGTGGCTTGGAGCACAGAGTTGGCCAGGCCGCTGGACCAGGCTGCAGCACCCAGCTGCCCACACACCCACGGGCACATGATGAGTGGGTACTGGAGAGGCTGGCAGATTGCCATTTAGAGGTCAAAGGCCATCACTGTCAGCAGGGCACATTCTTGCAGCTTGTCCAGTGGAAGAGGTAGGACTGCGTAATGCAGCCCCCAGAGGTAATCGTCTTCTTGACCCCCAGAGGTTGGCCAGCATCTGTGGCACAATGGTGCAGGTGACACAGAGGTCCAGCACAGAGAGCTTTCCCAGAAGGAGGTACGTGGGGATCTGGAGTCTGGTCTCCAGCAGGGAGAGAGCGATGGTGAGGCCGTTGCCTGTGAGCTGGAGGATGCGGGTGACCAACATCTCTGTGCAGAGGGGGCACTCCAGCTTGGTATCTGAGAAGCCCAGCAGGATGGTGCTTCTGGGGAGCTGACACTTTCTCCTCCCGTGGCTCTGGCTCTCCTCTGGCTGCAGACAGAGAGAGGTGAGATGAGCAGGGAGTTTTTATTTCAGTGTCTCCATGGCAACACTCTGAGGCCTTCACCATGGTGGTGGGTGGTCCCGTTAGTTTTAGGAGAAGCCCTCCCTGTGTGGGTCTGCTCTGTCAATCTCTGCCTTTGCTGGTGACACTGCAGGAGGGCGACCTGCTGCATCTAAGGCAGACTTCATGTGGAGGTCGATGCTGAGCCCCGTGGCCTCACCTGTGCACTTATTCTTTTTATTCCTACTCTTTTCTCTATGACTAAGTTTCTCTCTCAATCTATTCCAAAGCCTTGCTGCTGACCAGAGGGGAAGGGGATTCAGCACTTGGCATGCACATCTCTTCCAGGAAACGCTCTCGGGGGGACAGTGCCTGCTGTGTCATTCCCTAGCAGTCAGGGAGGGCCCTGGCTCAGGAGGAGGGCTGGTGACCAGCTACCCTGCAGTGATCATGCCATATTTTTAGTTTCACGATTAGCTCATTTTCCTTACAGAATGCCCTGAAGTGCACACTGCAGTGCAGGTTGCGAGGTCCTACCTCTTCAGGCCACATAGTACACGTACAAACTTGCTGGTGTGTTACCCTGCTGCTGACCCAGAGGTCACCGACACTTTTTGCTGCTGTGAACAGAGCTGCTCAGTGTGTGGTGTGGGGTGCTCTCTGACCTGCTTCAGCCTTTGGGGTGCAGTCAACAAGGACAATGTTGAACTGGGAGTCAGGGGACCTGAGGAATCTGGGGAAGAGGCTGTCTGGCAAGCTCCCGTGTCACTGCATTTCCACCGCAGAGGACGCGGGTACTGGGTCTGCACATCCTCCACAAGCTGGACCCAGGATGGATTGGCTGCCTGCCAGGTGTGGAGCTGAACCTTACCTGGGTCCCCTGTCTTTTCCTGGTGGTGACGTGTGCCTCTGCTCCCTCACAGTTTGGCCATTGCACCTCTTCTTTGGAGAATGTGTATTTGATGCCTTTGCTAGGTTTTGAGACAAGTTTCTGCCCAGCTGGCTGGTCATTAAGTTTCAGGGCACTGTTTATTCTATCATTTCAGGTTTACTGTGGGTTTTATGTGTGTGTTTTATTTAGTTGACATAGTTTCTAGCTCTGCCCCGTACCATGGGCATTCTAGTCTGCAGGCAATAATGGCCTCTGGTGAAGCCACGGCCTCTAGAGCAGTCATGGACTCTGGTGAAGCCACAGACTCCAGGGCAGCCATGGACTCTGGAGCTGCCTCAGTCTCTGGGATAGCCATGGACTCTGGAGGAGCCACGGTTTCTGGTGAAGCCACACCTTCAGTGTAGCCGTGACCTCTGGGGCAGCCCTGGCCTGTAGGCCAGCCACATTTTCTGGGGCAGCTGGGCCTCTGGTGAAGCAGGCTGCACCAGGCCTTAGCTGGAGCTGTGCTTCCCTCACACTGGCCACCACACTCACTCCTGGGCTCCCAGTGTGGCTGTCACCCTTCAGAGTCCCTGGGAATGCAGACAACGCCTGCCTTGGTCTGTGAACGCCTTGTCGACTGTGAGGGCTGTACTCGCCATGAGCCATGAGGGTTCCTGTTGAACCAATGCAAGCCCAGCACGGAGAGCACTGTCACAATGTCACCACTGGGCCTCAGTGCACATGGAGGCACATTCCTGGATCTCCCCACTTGCCCCATTTCCTGAAAGGTGACATGGGTTTGACTCATGAGACGCCTTTCTGCCCCACCACTCAGCATGGGGCTGGGTCAGGTTCAGCTATGTAGAGATGGCAGAGATCCCTGCAGGTGTCACCACACAGGCAACAGTGAGTCCCTCCTGGTGTCCCCACACATAGACCAGCCAACCTTATGGGTGTCCCCACACAGGGTCTGGCCAACCCCTCCAGATCCCCACATGGAAAGTTATGCTACATACTATCCATATAAGTGTGAGTGAGGAGCAGCCAGTCAATGTGCTTTACAGAATTCCACCCAAGCCTCTGTCCCCATGACGAGTGCTAGTCATTCTTCCACTCAGCCAGCTGTGTCTCTATCTCTGCCCATCTTGTGTCATCTGTCACCTATCTGATATGTATGTCATCTGTCATCTCTTTATCCAGCTCCGTCATCTATCATGTGTCCCCCTCCCCTGTCAATCATGTGTTGTCTGCCTATCTAACCCTCCATCCATCCTGTAGCTACCCTCCAGCTCCTGTGTCTACATCATCTGTCATCCATCTATCCAGATCCATCATCTTGTATGGGTCATCCGTGACCTGTCTATCATCTGTCATCTGTGATCCATCCATCTACCCATCCATGCACCCTGTGTCTATCCTTGAGCTCTGATCTCTGTATCACCTTCCATTGTCCATCAACCCTGTCTCTCCTCTGGTCTGTTCTGTGCCAGCCAAGACCAGGGCTCAGGTCCCTTGAGGACATAGGACCATCTTTGGTCTGTCTCCCACCCTCTGGGAGGGTGCAAGCTGGCGATAGTGTTGTGCTGGGGGCTGCAGATGGGGTCTTCACTCCACTGAGCTTGCATTCTGATTGGAAGGGCCTTGCAGCTATTGAGGGCACCATAGGTATAGAAGGCAGTTTCCCATTGTGCTGGGAGACTTGGACCTCTTGACAGCACAGAGGGGCACTGGGGACCACAGTTAGTGTGTGCAGGGCAAGACTCATGGAGCAGGTGACATCTGGGCTGAAGCCGAGACTTGAGGAACAGCCAGAGAGAAAGGCAGGGCCCAAACATGGAGGCAGCACCAGCTTGCTGTAGGCTTTCCATTTAACTTCGTTTTGGAATCTCTTGGACCTTTGAGTCAGGTTTTAAGAGCAATAATTCAAGTCCAGTATAGCTTCTGCCCTATTCATATACTTTTGTCTTTCTATTATTTTTGGTGCCTGGAATGAAAGCTATAGCCTGCCATATGCTGGGCAAGTGTTTCCCCACTCAGTTACACTCCAGTTCTTTTTACACTGTTTTGTTTTGTTTTACATTGAGTTTTGTGAATGGGTCTGCCTAGTTGTTGAGGCTGTCCTAATACTTGTAATCCTCCAGCCTCAGCCTCCCCAGTTCCCAGGAGACAGTGCAGAGCAGGGGACCTGAGCCCTGAGCTTGGCTGTCACAGAACAGGGGGGAGTGCAGAGCAGGGGACCTGAGCCCTGGGCTTGGCTGGCACAGGACAGGAGGGAGTACAGAGCAGGGGTCCTGAGCTCTGGTCTTGGCTGGCACAGGACAGGAGGGAGTGAGAGCATGGGACCTGAGCCCGGGCTTGGCTGGAACAGGACAGAAGGGAGTGTAGTGCAGGGGCCCTGGGCCCTGGGCTTGGCTGGCACATGACAGGAGGGAGTGAGAGCAGGGGCCCTGGGCCCTGGGCTTTCTGGCATAGGACATCAGAGGAGGGTGGGAGGGATGTTGGACACCAGAGGAGGGAGAGAGGAGGAGGAAGGAAAGGTGAAGGGGGATCCTGCAGGCTAGAGGAGGAGGGAAGAAGGCTGGAGGAGGGAGTCTAGGAAGACTGGGTATGGTGGTCACAAGAGCAGGGAGGGTAGAGCAGCGAAGGGAGATCCCAGAGGAGGGAGGGAGGAGGTAGGATGGGAGGTACTCAGGGCCACTATGTGACTTAGCATGGACTTCCCTCAGGAAAGTACAACTCGTGATGTAGGATACACAAAAAAAGAGAAGTCACCATTAAACAGAATCACCACAGTGCAGCTGTCCCCTTCTGGGGTATTCAGAGGTGCTGAACTCAGCGTCCCACAGAGTAGGTCTCCCACAGCCAGACCTATGGCAAGGCCTCCTCAGGGAGCAGCCGGACCTTATGCTCCCCAGGATCAGCACTGCCCCTGGGAGCTCTTCCTGGATGGCTGCCACCTCTGAGACCTGGCTTGCTCTGTCCTGTGGCCTGTGGTTGTGGTTTCTTCTGTCTCTGGCTGCTGTGGACACAAGGCCTTTCTTTGGCTTTGGACCTTGTTCTTCACAATTGTCAAGTTCTCTTCCCTCTTCCTCACAAGCCTGGACCTTCCTCATCTTTTCAATTCATGCCAATGACCCCCATCTGAGAAGCCGTCTTTGGTTACCTTAAGTGAAGTGGGCTTTCCTGATGACTACCACATTTTAAAATTTCAAATTAAGCTAAAGTTGCCAAATAAAAATTGAACATATCTATGGCACACATGGTGAGTTTTTAAAATATGTATACATGGTGGAATGGCTAAATCAAGCTCACCTGACATATTTAGTTGGGTTGGCATCAGAGCCCTTGGGTAACAACACAGTGTTGTTTTCTGGAGTCACTACCTGTACCACAGGGCTCTTGAGAGCCTATCTGAAGTCGTGTAGCCTCTGACCAACATCTCTCCAGGCCCACAGTCTCTATTTTCTGCTTGTGTAAGTTTGATTTCCAGTTATTTACTTATGTAGTAAAGATCAGAAGTTTATTTCCCATGGCTTTGGACTCCGGGAGGCCCATGATACAGGGCCAGCAGGCTGCCCACCATCGGTGTGGCCTGCTCTTTGCTCTTTCCTCCTGTGGTAGAAGGAGGAAGGGGTGAGCCAGGGCTGGGCTGCTGTAGGTTCTGTAGGGGACATCACCTGTCTGATCCACTCACTTCACCTGCTGGGGATTCATCCTTGACGATGGCAGCATGGACTCCCTTCCAAAGTCTGGATAGTATTCTCCTGGGTGCACACTTCTCAATCCATCAGGTGTCCGAGGACATTTACGGTGACCCCACAGATTCACCTTGGGCGCCTCCCTATCTGGCAGCCTTAGAACTACTGAGTTTCTGATGACTCAGGCCCTAAAGACAGCATAACTACCTAGAAACTATCAGCTTCCTACAACCTGGTCTGGAAGGTGGATTTCGGCTTCCATTGAATTCTATCAGCCAAGCATGTCATGAAGACCAGTTGTCACGACCCCCTTGCCCGCAAGGAAGACGCGACTCAGGAATCTTCTTTCAGCAGTTTATTCAGGCCCTTGATATTCTTCTAATGATTCTTCTACTACCCGGAATAATAATTGGATGCCCCTCCCAGCCTTAATAAAGCACCTCGAACCCCAATGCAAAGCTGCCACGTGTACCCTTCTCACAGGGTGCTAGAAAATGACACGCCAACTTTCTCTGATAAGGAGCTGGGAACACGCCAACTCTCTTTGATATGGAGTTGTCCTTCACAGACCACAACGGAGCCAGCGCCATCATGTAATGGCGACCACAGTCCGCAGGAACGGCTCACCACAGCTCCCCCTTTTTGTTTCACTAAGACAATACAGGCGAGAGTAGAGGTCCTATCCCACTGTGCAAAAGTGGCTGCATAGTATGGGCCAGCCCCAGGGGGCGCCTTCCCCAGACCTGACACCATATCAGCCGACGCCTTTTTTCATGGGGCGGGGCGGAGACACGTCAAACCCGCATGCAATAGGACATGCTCCCCTTGAGGTCCCTCTTCTCAATGGATCACTCAAGTGCAGTGCCTTGCCTCGCATCCTGTATCGTGACGATGGTGAGTAAGAGGGAATAGCTGAGGTTGAACTGTGGCCATGCAGAAGTACAACTACAAACAAGTTGGCAGCACCCTGAAAGAAAGGCACGGACTTTAAAGTGATAGATAAAGACCAGTGTGGAAACCCTTCTGCGTGCAATGGCAACAAGACCCGCAGAGTGCAAGGGCTTTCCAGCACTAAGAGAAAGACAAAAGAAGGACATGTCGTACCCAGTGCAATGTTATAATAACTTGGGGTGCAACGACCATGTCAAAGGCACTAGTGTAGAAACCCATCTGCGTGTAATGGTAGCAAGACCGGCAGAGTGCAAGGGCTTTCTGACACTAAGAGAATAACGAGGAAAGACATGTCAATCCCAGTGCAATGTTATAATAACTTGGGGTGCAATGACCATGTCAAAAGTTTAGTGCTTAAAATGCGCAAGCCAGACCTGTGGCGAGTTGCCAGTTTCTAAAGCAGCAAGAGCTTGTATGATCATAGCCTTATCTTGAGCACTACGAGCCTTAAGGCGACAGAGAAACCACAAACAGAGGAACATACCAAAACAACACAGTGCACCAAAAATGCCTACTCCCACCCACTCTTTAAAAAAGGAAAAAGCAGAAGATATCCAATTGGTGAATTGACCCAGAGTCACGGGATCGACACGGGTACTATTCAAGACAGCTATCTGGGTTAGTTGAGACTGGATCATGTCTTCCGCTTCCATGGACCAATTTCCGGCCAGATATCCACCAATGATGTGGGAAGCATTCCTGGAATCATTAAATCTGACAGAGGTTATACATAAATGTGCACGTTGGTCAATGCAGCCTAAAAGTACTAGGTCAGCCAATTCTTCTACCTGAGCTTGAAGAAAATCTATTCTTTGGTTGGTAGCTAAAATCCCCGACAAAATATGTTGATTAATCGCATTTTGTGATTCAAGTATAGTGGACGTTTGTTGAACAACTTGATTAATAGTGGCAGCAGTTTGTACTTGACTGGCCATGGCTACTCCGGCCGTAACTGCTGCAGCAGCAGATGCCGCCACGGCTGTCACTATAGCTGCTGTGATTCCAAAATCTAGCTCTACAATAGGAAATTTATCTGGATCCGCAGTGACTGGGATTGGGACAAAAGTTGGAATTTTCATAATTACTGCTACAGACCAAGAACCATTCCAACACTCAGATAAGAAACAGGTAGTATGAGAACAATCCAGCATCCCCGACGAGGTGTGATTAGCTAAAAGGAACAGGAACGGGGATTGGATACAGACCATTGCAGGAGGCAATGTGGCATAATGTAACAGAGAGTTGAACGAAACAGATGTAAGCCTATTACCTCGTTCACTCTCCTTAGTAGTGCCAGAAACATTAGCCAGCCAACTTTTGGCTCCTAGTAATTGAGCCAATGCGGAAATATCGGCTGAAGCCCCCTTCTCATTGGAAATGAGCCATTGAAACCAGGACCAACCTGTTCCTGTAGAGGAGTTGGCATTGTTGTTAAAGTTATAAACATATCTCTTCAGAGGGGGGGAAAAGGAGAAACCTTTAGCAACTTGATGTTTCTCCCAAGAATGATCCTGACAAGGCGTAAATGTCGGGGGAAAACCAAAATTAGGGGTACAGTAGGGAGAGGCCTTGAAATGAGTGGCATAGCAAGTACTATTAGAAGAAGGAGGCATTGGGATTAATACCTCGGAGATAATAGCTAAAGTAGTTATGTTTAAAACAGAGCTAGTTGCGGGGGTCCCTGAGCCTGATTGCTTCCCTGAAACTACTTGGCTCAATACAGCACTGAGAATACTCCCTGAGACTCGACTGGACCGCAATGGGTCCTCCCAGTTAGTCAAATTTTTGGTCTTAAGGCTAATACAATTAGTGTTCCCAAGACTGAAACAAAAAACTCCTGTGAGATTAACTTGAGACTGATTAAAAATATTTTCTATGTCCCCTCTAGGAGAGGTACAAGGAGCAGACATCTCACATGAGGTAGAAAAAAGAGTGGGGAGGACACTAGAATTACTATGAACTGGCATTGGCATTGGCCATGCCCGTGCCACTGCCCACCACTGCATTGGTGCCATCTGTACCGTTGGCACCAGCATCAGAGCCAGAGCACTCATCAGAATGAAGCTCCTCATCATGGGGCTGTTGTGGCACCTCCTGCTGCTGGTTAGTAGATCTCGAGACTCTTCTTGTCAGGCGTTCAGGGATCCACAGCGGCTCCGTGCGATCCTGGGGAAAAACACATACAGATCCTCGTGCCCATGTCAGCACGGGGTCAGGGCCGTTCCATTGGCCCGTAAGAACATCCTTCCACTTAACATAGCCAGTCACAGAGGGCTGAGGGGACACATGTCTATCGGCCGCAGAGCGGCCATGAATATCCAAATTCAAAAAATTAATGGTAAAAAGAGCTAAGGACAGGCGTTCTTTAGGAGTGTGGTCAACTCCTATTCCCCCTTTTTGTTTTTCTAAGGTTTCTTTTAAGGTGCGGTGGGCACGTTCAACAATGCCTTGCCCTTGAGGATTGTAAGGCAACCCATGAGCAAGTTGTACTCCCATAGTAGAACAAAAAGATGTAAACTGTCTGCCAGTATAAGCAGGTCCATTATCAGTCTTAAGGGATGCAGGTGCACCCCATGCTGCCCATGCCTCTAAGCAATGAGTAATAACATTACGTGCCTTTTCTCCTGATAAAGCAGAAGCATGAATAATTCCAGAGTATGTGTCAATAGAAACATGTACATATTTGAGGTTGCCAAAGTCAGGCACGTGAGTTACGTCCATTTGCCAGACGACCAATGGCTTCAATCCTCGTGGGTTTACACCATAAGTAGGAGGATGAAGAAATGTGACACAATGGGGACATTGTAATACTATCTGACGAGCATCTGCTCTGGAGATGGAAAAACGTCTACGCAGCGTCATAGCATTGACATGAAAGTTGTGGTGAAACAATTTAGCTTCTTCTAAGGAGGAGGCCAAGCATACCAACTGGCTCCTAGTTGCCGAGTCAGCACAGGCATTACCCTGTGATAACGGGCCAGGAAGAGAGGTGTGAGCCCGAATGTGCATTGGATAGAAAGGGGCAGTACGGCTACGGATAAGCTGTTGAAGCTGATTAAAGTAAGCAGACACAGCATGGGTGTCACTAATAGCTCCTACAGCCTCCAGAATTTTGAGCGCCTGCACCACATAGATGGAGTCCGAAATGAGATTGAAAGGAAAAGAACACTGTTTAAAAACTTCAATGACAATTTGCAGTTCTACCCATTGTGGATTTCCAGGAGCAAATTGATGCTGGACAGGGGGAGAGTCATTAATCACATAAGCTCCCATTCCAGACTTAGAGCCATCAGTAAAAATGTTAATAGCCCCCGGAATTGGAGTGGGTGAAGTTACTTTAGGGAAAATGATAGGATGCTCTTTAACAAAATGGAGTAATGGATGAGAAGGGTAATGATTATCAATATGCCCTTGAAACGAGCAACATAGAATAGCCCAGTTGTCTAGAGTAGCACACAAAACATTAAGTTGAACTTTAGAATAGGGTATGATAAGAGAAGAAGGTGCTTGTCCAAAAAATTGAATGCTCTGTTGAATCCCCCTAAGTGCTAACGCTGCAACAGCATCAGGATAGTATTCTAAAGATTTTCCTGGGGATACATGTGGGTGGATCCATAGTAAAGGCCCATCTTGCCACAGTACTCCAGTAGGCTGCCGCATAGTGGCAAGCACACATAACTGGAAAGGTTTATCACTCTGGAGCCTGCATAGAGTGGCATGTTGTATAGCTTCTTCTACTTTTATAAGGGCCGCTCTGGCCTCCTTAGTGAGGGTACGAGGGGAAGTAAGATCTGGATCACCCTTAAGAATAGCATACAAAGGCTGGAGCACGATATTAGGAATATGCAAATAACCTCTTATCCAATTAATATCTCCCAACAGTTTTTGAAAATCATTTAAAGTTTGGAGATCTTGAGTTCTTATAGTAACTTTTTGTGGTTTTAACATGTCATTTCCAATCGTCGCTCCCAAATACCGAATAGAATCCCCTGTTTGAACCTTCTCAGGTGCAATATGTAATCCATACTGAGCTAACAACTTCACCAAGTCTTTATAGGCCTCATTAACTGACTGCTCTAATTTGGCTGCCAATAATACATCATCCATATAATGAATAATCTTGATGGAAGGATATTGTTGTCTGAGAGGTGCGAGTGCCTTCCCTACATACATCTGGCAAATCGTAGGACTGTTAGACATTCCCTGTGGTAAAACAACCCACTCAAACCTTTGATCTGGTTCCTTGTGATTACACGAGGGAAGGGTGAAGGCAAAACGCTGTGAGTCTTTAGGATGCAAAGGAATAGAAAAGAAAGAGTTTTTAATGTCAATAGCAATGATATGCCAGCCCTGAGGAACAGAGGAAAGCAGCGGCAGCCTGAAACACCCCCGCCATACGGAGGCGGATCGGGAGGCTGTCCGTTCTTGAGCCCTTGCTTATCTCTGTTCCCTGTACCTAAACTCCCTAGCTGCCGAGACAGCGTCTCCAGCTCCTCCTCTTCATTATCTTCTACCTCTGACCCACTTTCGCATGGGGGCGTGCGCAGCACACTGAGATCTGGATACAGTCTCCTCCCGTTCTCCACGCCCCACACACTCCCCTCTTCCTGAGACACTTCGCTCTCTGTTGTTTCTGATTTTTCCTCATGCAATTGTTCTAAAACCTCCTGCCCTTTAACAAGCGCTTCTTGGCATCGGCCATCCGTAAGACAACTACGGACCATCTTCCAGAGGGGTATCACCCCGCCCTCTAGCATGCCCTGCTCACGAGCAAAGTCAAGGTCTTTGCCTAATTTATCCCAGCTGGGTTTAGTGAGGCTGCCTGAAAATGCAAACCACGGTGCAGCTGTATCTACCCTCTGTAAAAATTTCTCTAAGGTACTGCGTTTCACCTCCAGTCCCTTGGAACGTAAAAGGCCATCGAGGGCTAGAAGGAGTGGACTTGAAGTCACAGCACCCATAACGCAACACAAGAAAACACAGAAATCGAAAGTGAAAGTACACAAAACAAAACGAACATACACAGAAAACAAAAACGAAAATACAGAGTGCAATTGCTATGAGATGTAACGCCCTCTCTTTTTACAGAGGAGCAGGTACCTTTTAATGCTCCCTCTTTATGTATAGAGGAGCCTCCGCTTTTTAACAGCGGGTCCCACCTTACCTGGGACTTACCGGCGCGCCTCCCTGACTGCTGAAAGTTCTGGTTCCTGGGTGTTTCTTTGTTTCTTTTCTCCCGGGTTTCGGCACCACTTGTCACGACCCCCTTGCCCGCAAGGAAGACGCGACTCAGGAATCTTCTTTCAGCAGTTTATTCAGGCCCTTGATATTCTTCTAATGATTCTTCTACTACCCGGAATAATAATTGGATGCCCCTCCCAGCCTTAATAAAGCACCTCGAACCCCAATGCAAAGCTGCCACGTGTACCCTTCTCACAGGGTGCTAGAAAATGACACGCCAACTTTCTCTGATAAGGAGCTGGGAACACGCCAACTCTCTTTGATATGGAGTTGTCCTTCACAGACCACAACGGAGCCAGCGCCATCATGTAATGGCGACCACAGTCCGCAGGAACGGCTCACCACAACCAGTGCTGGTTCATTGGGTGGAAAATTAGTCTCTACCTTCTAGAGTTTGAGACAAGTTCCTTCTTTCTTCCTTCTTTCCTTCCTTCCTCCCTCCTTCCCTCCCTTCCTTTCTTCCTTTCCTTCCTTCCTTCCTTTTTTTTTTTTTGTACCAGATATTGAACCCAGAGGTACTTAACCATGGAGCTACTCCCCCAGCAACCCTCTATGTTTTATCTTGAGACAGACTTCACTAAGTGTCTCAGGACCTCATTAAGTAGCTGAGGGTGATTTTGAACTCAAAATGTTCCTGCTTCAGCCTCTCCAGCTGCTGGTATTATAGGCATGAGCCACTGTGCCAGGCTTAGAGTACTTTTTAAATTAGCACATCTGTTTTGAGAAGTGCAGTTCTTAGTACTCTCAGAATTTTCCCAGAACAAGGTCACCTCCTCAGAGTGCTGTGTCAGGGGCTGCCTCCTGTGGAATTGTGACTTGCACCTGTGCATTTACTAAAATGCTCCTCTGTGCCAGTATGGATGCTCCAAAAGTAGTTTTTTTAATTATCTGTTTATTATCCAGTGACTCTGTGGCAGTCCATTGGAAAAAATTCTTTGTGGTCCTGATACCTGTAATAGTTATCATCTTTTCCTCCTATTTTAACATCAAATCCTACAGTTTTATGGACTTATATTTTATTTTTGCCTTTAGTGTCAGAAAGCTTATCACGATTTTTCCTTCTTTCTTAAGTTTTAAGTTTTCATTGTTATTTTCTGGGTTTGGCTATTTAACATTTGACAAAAACAAGACAGGAGGAAAAAACCCAAATTGTCAATGAACCTATAACATGAAGAAAGAAACTGTCAACTTGGAATTCTGTCCTGGAGTCTCCCTTCTCCGCAGGAGGGATCAGGCAGACATCCCATTTCTGCCTGCTCTTGCTAGCTGCTGGCACATCTTGACAGTGTAGCCCTCCTACAGGGTTAGGAGGGCCTAGCCAGGTGGTGAGCATAGTGCACTGGGCTGCTTGCCTGGACCCCAGGCCTTCTAGGAAAGCTAGCTATACTTCTACCTTGAACTTATTTTTTTAAAAAAGAATAGCTCTCTTTTTAGTTAAGATTTTGATTTATTTCCACATGGTTTCATAAGCTTCCGAAATACACTTTTGCACACATTTTACCACATTTAAAACTTAAGCCTGTGTAAATGGTGGTTTTCAACTTTAAATTTCGGTTGCACATTGCTCACGTAGAGAAAGCGCTCTGGCCTCCGTTCACTGACAGTGGTGGCTGCTTGTTTCTCTGCCTACTACTATCATCTTCTAGGCACAGGCTGTCCCTTAGGTCAGGGTATTAAGCACCCCACACATATTCCAGGGCCCTGCAGAAGACTACAGGAACCAGGCGCTGAGTTCCGTGTATGCGCAGAAAGGTCTGCAGGAGCCACACTGCAGGGCCGTGGGTGCGCATGCGCGCTCGTGGGCACGCGGGGGTGGCGGGGGGGGGGTGGCGGGGGGGGGGGTGGCGGGGGGGGGTGGCGGGGGGGGGGTGGCGGGGGGGGTGGCGGGGGGGGGGGCGGCGGGGGGGGCGGGGGGGGGGGCGGCGGGGGGGGCGGCGGGGGCGGGGCGGCGGGGGCGGGGCGGCGGGGGGGGCGGCGGGGGGGGGCGGCGGGGGGGGTGGCGGGGAGTGGGCGCTGCCTTGGCTAGAGTCCATTCCTGTGCAGGTGCGTGATCCTTCGCTTCCTCAGGTCACATTTCAGGAAAATACTACATTTCGTTCAGGAGTTTTTCATCTGTGTTGATCAAGGTTTGTGGACTTTTCTCCTTGACATGTTCTCTTCACGTTTTGGTTAGGCTCAGTCTGGGTGTCCCCCCCCCCCCCCCCCCGTGCCAATCAGCTCCTCCCTGTTGTGACCCAAACACCCCGCAAGACCAGCCTGGAGACGGAGGAGCTTGTGTGGGCTTAGGGTCTCAGAAGGCCAGTCAAGGTCTGTGGCCCCTTGCTCTGAGGTGAGGGAGCATCATCGGGAAGAGTGTGGTGCAGGGAAGCTGCTCATCCAGGGCGACCAGCAAGCAGAGAGAGAAAGAGCCAGGAGACCCGGGAAGACCCAGGGAGACCCAGCAACGCACCACCCAAGGCCACGACCACCACCCCAGCAGCACATCACCCCATGGCCACACCCCCAGCAAACACCCCCTTCCAATCCTTCCAAAGGATCAGCCCTTTCAATGGTTTTACCCACTGAGTAGGTTGCGACTCTCATAATCTAATCATTTCCCCTGGAAACCTTCTTGCCCTAAGAGAGGAGGTTTTGGGGGGACACAATACATCCTAACCATAACACCCCTTCTTTATATCGTAGAATAATTTGAAGAGCATTGGCATGAGTTCTTTTTTAAGGATCTGGTAGAATTCAACTGGCAATCCTGGGCTTCTCTTTGTTGCAAGGATTTTTATTACTGATTCAATCGCATTGCTATTGGTTGGTTTAGGTTTTCTATGTCCTCTTGGTTCAATTTGGGTAGCTTACTTTGAAATTTTGCTTAAAGTTTTATTGTTCTAACCGTCATTGGTATGTAGAATTTGCATTCTCAGCTGGAATACATCCTTTTGTAAGGTATGGCGTATTTTCTTTGTCCATGGATCGTGATGTGGAGTCTTACATGTCCCTGGTGGATTTGGTGTCACTAGTTTCCAGTTAATGGTGGGAAAACTTTGTAAAGAAGGAAATTTGAGTTATGGAATAAAATTATCTATGTTCACAGGAAGAAAGCACTCCTCTTCATTCTTATAATATTTTGAAAAATCTATGTGAAATTCATGTTCAAATCTATGAAGACCCTGCATTTATTATAAGCAAATAAGATAGTTTCACACTATATTATATATGCTTAGGAGTAATGGGAAAGGAAGGAAGCTCAAAAGGGGACAAACCGAAGAGAAATAGAAATGGAGAAAGAGGAAAAGGGGCAAGGATCGGGAAATTCGAAATTAAATCATCCAACAAATATTCATTTCACACCAGCTCACCGAAACCTTTCTCAAAGGCACCTGGTTTCTTGGAGTTACCCACTTGTGAGTGACTTAATCACAGGGAGGTGTGTCGTCTTGCGGTGGGGATGTTGAGGCAGTGGATCTCACAGTACCTACCCACTGTGCATTTTCAGTCCCTTGCGGGAAGGCACTCTCCAAGTGACTACTTCCTCCTGGTATCCAGGTGATGGAGATGGCCATGTCATGGATCTTTATCTTCTGCAGGGCTTCCAGGCCCTGGCCAGGAGTCTCCTGAGAGCTCCCTTCACGTCCTTATTCCTCAGGGTGTAGATGAAGGGATTGAGGGTGGGTGTGATTATGGAGTAGAAGAGGGAGATGAACTTGCCCTGCTCTTGGGAGTAGCTGGAGGGGGGCTGTAGATACATGTAGATGGCAGGCAGGTAGAAGAGGGAGACCACCATCAGGTGGGAGGAACAGGTCCCAAAGGCCTTGTGCCGTCCCTTGGAGGACTGGATCCTGAGCACAGCCCGGGCAATGAAGCCATAGGAGAGGAGAATAACAGCCAGGGGGACCAGCACAAAGAAGGCCACCAGAACGGCCAGCGTGGTGTCATTCACTGCGGTATCCGCCGCACAGGACAGCTTGATTATAGCTGGCACCTCGCAGAAGAAGTTGTTCAGCACCTGCCGCCCGCAGAAGGGCAGCTGGACTGTCAGGACCACTTGAACGAGGGAGTTGCCAAAGCCACTGAGCCAGGCCACAGCCACAAGCTGCTGGCAGAGAGAGCGGTGCATGATAATGGCATACCGCAGGGGCTCACAGATGGCCACGTAACGGTCCAGGGCCATGGCAGCCAGGACGATGCACTCGGTGCACCCCAGCCAGTGGAAAATGGCATACTGCATGGTGCAGCCACCGTAGCTGATGGTCTTTCTGGAGCTGCCCATGTTGGCCAGCATCTGGGGGACTGTGGTGGTCGTGAAGCACAGGTCTATGAAGGACAGGTGGCTGAGGAAGATGTACATGGGACTCTGCAGCTGGGCATCCAGCCGTGACACCAGGATGATGGAAATGTTTCCCAGCATGGTCAGAATGTAGGACACCAGGAGGACCACGAAGAGAGGAAGTTCTAGCCATGGTCTGTCAGAGATGCCCAGAAGGATGAAGTACTTCGGAGGATCCCACAGGAGGCTCTGGTTGTCACTTCTCATGGTGAGGCATCTTCTGGCACCTGTAATGAGTCAAGAGAGTGGGAATGAATGAGTCCTGTCAGAAGCCAATCATCTTTGTACACCTGTCTGACCTTTCTGACCTCTGCAGACA